>NW_006788200.1:8658583-8676980 GCF_000442215.2 Lipotes vexillifer | reverse complement strand
ACCGCAAAAAAAAAAAAAAAAAAAGACATATGCACCCCAATATTCATTGCAGCACTATTTACAATAGCCAGGTCATGAAAGCCACCTAAATGCCCATTGACAGACGAATGGATAAAGAAGATGTGGTACATATATACAATGGAATATTACTCAGCCATAAAAAGGAATGAAATTGGGTCATTTGTAGAGACGTGGATGGATCTAGAGAGTGTCATACAGAGTGAAGTAAGTCAGAAAGAGAAAAATAAATATCGTATATTAACGTATATATGTGGAACCTAGAAAAATAGTACAGATGAACCAGTTTGCAGGGCAGAAATTGAGACACAGATGTAGAGAACAAACGTATGGACACCAAGGGGGGAAAGCAGCCGGGAGGTGGGGGGGGTGGTGTGATGAAGGGGGAGATTGGGATTGACATGTATACACTGATGTGTATAAAATGCATGACTAATAAGAACCTGCTCTATAAAAAAATAAAAGAAAAAAAATTTTTTTTAAGTCTCAAAGTCATGAGAGACAATAAAAGCTTAAGGAACTACGATGAATGGTAGGAACTAAATGCATTGTGAGATCCTGGATTGGATCCTTGAAAAGAAAAAGGACAGTAGGAGAAAACTGATAAAATCTGAATAACGTTTGTAGTTTAGTTAATAGAGTTGTACTAAGGTTAATTTCTTAATATTATCAACTGTGCTATGGTTATGTAAGATGGTAACATTAAGGGAAGCCAGGTGAAGAGTATATGATAACACTATATACTATTCCTGCAGTTTTTTAAGTCTAAAATTATCTCATAAAAAATTTAAGGCAATATCAAAAAAACAAACAACCCAATCCAAAAATGGGCAGAAGACCTAAATAGACATTTCTCCAAAGAAGATATACAGATTGCCAACAAACGAAAGAATGCTCAACATCATTAATCATTAGAGAAATGCAAATCAAAACTACAGTGAGGGGCTTCCCTGGTGGTGCAGTGGTTAAGAATCTGCCTGCCAATGCAGGGGACACGGGTTCGAGCCCTGGTCTGGGAAGATCCCACATGCCACGGAGCAACTAAGCCCGTGAGCCACAACTACTGAGTCTGCACGTCTGAAGCCTGTGCTCTGCAACAGGAGAGGCCGTGACAGAGAGGCCCGCGCACCGCGATGAAGAATGGCCCCCACTCGCCACAACTGGAGAAAGCCCTCGCACAGAAACAAAGACCCAACACAGCCAAAAATAAAAATAACTTTATTTTTTAAAAATGTAGAGACGTGGATGGATCTAGAGAGTGTCATACAGAGTGAAGTAAGTCAGAAAGAGAAAAATAAATATCGTATATTAACGTATATATGTAGAATCTAGAAAAGCGGTACAAATGAACTGGTTTGCAGGGCAGAAATAGAGACACGGGTGTAGAGAACAAACGTATGGACACCAAGGAGGAAAGCAGGGGTGAGGGAGAGGGGTGAATTGGGAGATTGGGATTGACATGTGAATAATTGCTGGAGAGGGTGTGGAGAATAGGGAACCCTCTTGCACTGTTGGTGGGAATGTAAATTGATGCAGCCACTATGGAGAACAGTATGGAGGTTTCTTAAGAAACTAAAAATAGAGCTACCATATGACCCAGCAATCCCACTACTGGGCATATACCCAGAGAAGACCATAATTCAAAAAGAGTCACATACCACAATGCTCATTGCCGCACTATTTACAATAGCCAGGACATGGAATCAACCTAAGTGTCCATCAACAGATGAATGGATAAAGCAGATGTGGCACATATATACAATGGAATATTACTCAGCCACAAAAGAAATGAAATTGAGTTATCTGTAGTGAGGTGGATGGACCCAGAGTCGGTCATACAGAGTGAGGTAAGTCTGAAAGAGAAAAACAAATACTGTATGCTAACACATATCTATGGAATCTAAAAAAAAAAGAAAAGGTTCTGATGAACCTAGGGGCAGGACAGGAATAAAGACGCAGACCTACTAGAGAATGTACTTGAGGACACAGGGAGGGGGAAGGGTAAGCTGGGACAAAGTGAGAGAGTGGAATGGACTTATATACACTACCAAAAGTAAAATAGATTGCTAGTGGGAAGCAGCCACATAGCACAGGGAGATCAGCTCGGTGCCTTATGACCACCTAAAGGGGTGGGATAGGGAGGGTGGGAGGGAGGGAGACGCAAGAGGGAAGAGATATGGGGATATATGTATATGTATAGCTGATTTCACTTTGTTATAAAGCAGAAACTAACACACCATTGTAAAGCAATTATACTCCAATAAAGATGTTTAAAAAAAAAATGGAATTTAAGGGACTGCCCTAGTGCTCCAGTGGTAAAGAATCCTTCCAATGCAGGGGATGTGGGTTTGATCCCTGGTGGGGGAACTAAGGTGCCACATGCCGCAGGGCAACTAAGCCGGAGTGCCACAAACTAGAGCCCACTCACCCTGCAGCCTGTGCGCCACGACTAGGGAGAGAAAACGTGCGCGCCACAACTAAAAGAGAAGCCTGCGCACCACAACAAAGAGCCCCCGTGCCACAACAAAAGATCCCGTGTGCCACAACCAAGACCCAATGAAGCCAAAAAAATAATGAATAAATAAAATATTTTAAATATAGTATATAATTTTTTTAACTTTATTATAACTTAAGACTTCCAGTAGAAATGTAGATCTATATGCATTTCAAAGTTAAATATGTAATTGAAGCAATTTGCCCAAACTAGAGGTACTGTTCTACCTTTGGAATACCAGGTACAAATGTTGTGCCTATCTGTGTGGGACACACCCTTGTGGGTCTGAATTTACACATTGTATAAAATAAGGTACCTAATTAAAAACTCATTAAAGCAAACTTTTTAAACAGTTAAGGCACAGTTGGTAGTATTAATAGCATCCTTGAAATATGTTAATGTTTTAATTTCTTGTCTTTAATTTTAGAATGAGAGAACTTAAAATAGCTTACAAATGCAAAACAGTGATGATCAAAAAGAAACCTAACTTGGATCCCTACTCCATTTCATTTTTTAAGTGATATGCTAGGAACTAACTCTTTTTCTTAGATTCCATGTTGTCACATCAGCATGCTCGGAGGAGAAAATGGCTTAAGATCAAATCTGGTAATACATGAAAATCTATCTTAAGGCCACTTTATTGGTATTAATGCATTCTTTCTTCTTTAATATCTTTTTGTTTTGTAGTTGTTCAATAGCATTTGTTATCTACAAGTCTATTTTTTCCCTCATCTACGTTCCAACAACTCTCTGATGAGGAATGAGATATCTGTGTATAAACAGAGATTTAAGACTTGCCTAAGGTCCCCAACAACCATTAAGAAATCTACACCCAACTTAATTCCTGAACTGAATCTCTTTAGCCTTATATCTGCCTTTACATTTGCAAATAAGTCAAATCCTTTTTCTTCTTCTTTACCCTTCCTCCCATCCAGTTATCTATGAGGACCACCATTTACCAGACATTTGCATGATTGTGAATGATGGTATGCAAGATGTCGATTCAAAGATGATCTCTACTCATCAGGTGACAAATCTAGCAATTTCTGAATAACAATAAACTATATTTCTACTTCTTGAACCTAATTGCTTTCTGATGTATCAAAACTAGGAGCTAGTTCTTGTCCCTATGCATGCATAACTTTCTAATGGAAAATAACTTAAAGGCAAAATAACATGATATCTCTATGGAACTAAGCATATCCAGAGCCAGGACTAATGAACTTCCACAGGAGACATGAATAATGGCTACATATAGTCATCAGATACTTGGGCATGGCCCTCTGACCCCTGAGACCTATTTCTATCAGAATCTGGTGGTAAACTGGAGCCAGCCTCTGTTTTTACCTCTCCAGTGCCATGGGGGAAGGGGAAGTTGGGCATAAGGCGCTTAAGAAACCAGAATTCACTATTGCCAGTGCCAGTGGCTGAGGACATGTCATAGGGACAAGGCTGGGATATGGATCCACTGGCTCCTCCTTGTACCAGGTTGTTAGAGAAATTACAGTCATCATAGAAATGCTCTTGAATTGTGAACTTTTCTCTGTATTTAATCTTCTGGCAAATATGTGTAATGAAGATCACTGTGACAGAGAGGAGAAAGAGAAAGGAAAGCACAGCCAGAGAAATGACCAAATATTTAGTGGATGGATTTACCCTTGTAGGATGCTTGAATGGATCCCGGGACTGCAGATAGGGCTCAGAAAAGCCATCTACCAGGAGGATATTAAGTGAGGCAGTAGTATAAAGAGCTGGTTGGCCATGATCCTGAACAAGAACGATCAGTTTCTGCCATCATGGGGTCTCTCTCAGATATCTGCCGCAATGTATGGATTTCCCCATTTTGTTGTTGAACAGAGAATAACCCAGGGTCAGTGGCCTTAAATAGATGATATGAAAGCCAGGAATTCTGACCTTAGTCACCATCCACAGCCACCACCTTAGTCACCAGGTAGACTGCCTCTGCAGACCTAGGCACCAGGTCATTGCAGGGCAAGGTGCCATTTTGCAGTGGGTACAAGATCATTGGGCAGTTATCATTGTCATCCAGGACAACCACTCTGACAGTAACTCAGTGACAGGAAGCCCCCATCAGTTGCCTTTACCACAAACTGAAAATCTTGAATGGCTTCATAATCCATAGTTCTCAGTGCATAGAGTTTCCCATTGTCTGAATTTGTGGAGATGTAAGCAAAGACTGATAGATCTCCACTTTTTGGAGGCAGCAGAGAATATGTTATTTGGGCATTCTCACCCAAATCTAGATCCTCAGCATGGACTTTGCCAATAAAAACTGCAGGGCTGTTGTTTTCTCGAACAGTCAAGATGTAGGAATCTTCCTGAAATACTGGGGGATTGTCATTAATGTCAGATATTAGCACCTCTATCACAGTCTCCGAGGACAGAGTGGGTGGTCCAGTATCCATGGCAACAAGGGTGATATTATAGCCAGAGACCTCCTCCCGATCCATGCCTCTGTCAGTGACCAGTGAGTAGGAATTCCTGAATGTAGGTTTGACTGCAAAGGGAAGGTCTTCTTTGAGGAAGCAAGTGATTTTTTCCTCCCACTCGAATGTCCTGGTCTCTGATAGAGAAAAGGGCCACTACTGTCTGTAGTGGAGAGTCCTCAGGGAGAGGGCTGGGCACAGAGGAGACTGTAACTTCAGGAGGATTGTCATTAACATCCACCACCTCCCACCAGGACTTTGCTGTGGGCAGAGAGGCCTCCTTCGTCGGTAGCTTGAATGTCAATGTCATATGTTTCAATTGCTTCAAAATCTAGGGACCCTCTTAGTCGAACCTCTCCAGTTTCAGAGTCAATCTGAAACGTCTGGAGAATTACTTCTGGGTTTTGAGCTAAAGAGAGTTATCTCCTTGTTGGATCCCTCGTCTAGGTCGGTGGCAGTTACCGTAGCCACCAAAGAACCATTGGCACTGTTTTCCGGTACCTGAGCGTGGTACACCAGTCAAGAGAATTGGGGCACATGATCATTGACATCCAGAACCTCCACGCGAATGTGGGCAGTGCCAGACTTGGGCGGAGACCCTCCGTCCACAGCTGTAATTGTCAGGTTGACTTCAGGCTGCTCCTCTCTGTCCAGGGGTTTATCCAGCACTAGCTCGGCATACTTGCCCATGGCTGCGGAAGCAGGTGTGCAGGTAGAAATACTCACTGGCGCTCAAGGTGTAGTTTTGGAGACCGTTGAGGCCGATGTCCAGATCCTGCGCGCTCTGCAGAGGAAACCGTGAACCCGGGGGGTGCTCTCCGGAATCTTTAAAAGAGGCTCCTTGTTTAGGAAAACCGGGGCACTGTCATTGATATCAAATACCCTGACCTCCACGCGAAAGGACTGCAGTGGCTCCACCACTGCAAACTGCAGAACGCATGGATCGGCTTTGCCACAACGTGATTCCCGATCCAGTTTCTCCTTCACGAGCAGATCTCCTGTCTTGCGGTGCAGCCGGAAATGCAGTTTATTGCCCTCAGAAACGAGCCGCGTCCCGTGCGCAGCCAGCTTCCCTACCTCCAGCCCCAAGTCCTTAGCCACGTTAGCTACAAATGAACCACTCTCCATCTCCTCTGCCACCGAATAGCGGATGGTCGCCGCACCCCCCACAGATAAGCACAGAAAAAGGAGAAGCAAGCCCACTTGCCTGCTTTGCAAGAGTTTTCTGCGTGCGATCGCCATCCGTTCTCACAAGCGCACTCTCTGCAGCAGATACACCTGTTGCGTACACACTTTCACTTTTCTGCCAACAGGCTCCTGCAACAGCTGCTCTTGGCTTTGCTAGCCTCTAACCGCAGCACCACCAAAGGCTAACGGAGCCAGGTGAGCTGTTTTGCACTTGGAAGAAAAATTGCATTAAGTAACTCAACTCCCCAGTCTATCGAATGTATTAATAGATATGTTCTCATTCTGGAGAGTTAGGTAGAGGTTGAAAGTTGTTGCCAAAGCAACAGCAAACTCGCCTTTCAATTCCTTTTCAGGAAAAAAAGCCCTGGGGAATTGAACACCCAATGAGGATACTCGTTAAGCAAGCTCAAGGTTGAAGTCATAGTATCTGTGAGCCGGCTGGGGCCGCTGCAGCAGCGGGCAAACAGCGAGGTGTTAAGGTACTCGGCACACTCCACACACACACTCCGCCCAGAGACCAAGGGAGAGGCAAAAAGATGCTGCAGTGTCTTCTGAAGCGTGAACCAACTGGATGGGAATGAGGGAGGGGGGCTTAGAGAAAGTGATCAGTAGGAAAAGGAAAGGGGACAGACAAACATCATCTCTCAGGAAGCTGGGGTCCATTAGGTACATTGATAGGGGAACTGTTCAACTTGCCTCATGGTTTGCATAAACCCATTCTTTTCTACAGAACACTCAAACGCTTAGGAAGCGACTGGCTTGTCACTTATGATTCTGATGAAAGTAATACTTATTGGGTATGATTTCTATATACTGGTACTGTATTAAGTAATTTACATGCATTATCTCATTTAACCCTTGAAACAACCCTATGAGGTACACATTATTTCTTTTTTACAGATGAAATTGAGACTGGAGAGGTTATGTTACTCCCCCAACATCTTCTACCTAGTAAATATTAGAGAAGGAACTCAATTTGATTTTGTCTGACTCCAAAGTCATGCTCGTAATTAGTATGTAACTCTGCTTTCCAAATAATATAGTAGATAAATTAAGTGAAGATAAATGTTTGGCTTTGGATTTTAAAGGAAATTAAATAATAGACTACTTACATATATTGAAAATGGCCCAACAGAAATTTTGCAAGATAATTTGTTGAGAATTTTTTACAGTCATAAGATCATAGAATGTTTAAGAATGATAATGCACCTCAGAAAGATTAGGTCCAGTCTCCCCCACCCCTTTTTTAAATAGATGAAAAAACTAAGGCCCAAATGGTGAAATCACTTGCCCAGTCCATACAGCTACTGCTGGCAATATAAAAACTAGAACCTGTCTTCTGACACTCTGTCTCATGCTCATTAGCAGGAGCATTTGGTGGTTTCCCATTTGTAAAAAAAAAAACTCATAACACTTACAGTAGGTAATCTTCAGAATCTAGTCTCTTTCCTTTGATATTTAGCTCAGTCTCAGATTGATGTTGTGTTCTGCTCTAGCTCATTCATTTCCGTTGCTGTATAGAATTCCAGTCTGGTCAATGTTCTTTGGCCACAGACCATCAGGAACACACCTGTAGTTGAACAAAATTGTATTTTCTGATTACTGCAACGAGGGAGACATCACACCACAGAGAATCATGGGGCATCTCAATAAGAGGGTGTTAAAAAGTACTTGCGGTATTTGTGCAAGGTGATTTGGGGGTGGTTTGAAGTAGGACTTTGCTCTGGATTGGATGCTGTCAGAAAGTTATTTTTATAGTGGGATATATTAATAATGCTTAGAAGGTGAGAAAAATGGAGGGAGGCTAAAGCTGTGATTGGTAATTCATATTAGCCATTTTTGTGGATTGGAAAATGTTCCTTTTCACCTGATTATGGCATCCTCTTGTTTTTCTCTTAATCCATCACTGTCACAGAGTGGCCTTGTCTAATTTTGTTCTATGAACCTGTTTTAGTTCAACACGAGAACAGCATAGCCTAGGTCTGAGTATCAGGCTAGCTCCTAGCTGTCACGGACTGCTTTTGTCTTTTTCAGCATGAACAGCAAAACTCATTTACTATTGTTCTACTGTTCACAGAAGTATGTCATTATATATGTCACTCTGTACACACGTGTGTACATTTGAGGGGGGGCATATACCTAGAAGTGGCATTGGTGTCATAGGGTATGCTCTTTTCAGCTTTACCTGATACTGCCAAACTGCTTTCTAAGAAGCTGTACCAATTTACACATCTCATCAGCAGGATGAGATGTGTAAATAGGTCGATTATTTTAAATTGGTCCATTTGTTCTAATTCTTACCAACACTTATCGTTACTAGTCTTCTTAAAAGTTTAACCATTTTGGCTATCTCAGTGTGGGCTTAATTTGCATTTCTCTGATTATTAATTATTGATGACGTAGGGCACTATTTAATATATGTTTAGTCATCTGGATAACCTTTGGTTGGGGGGGTGGCTGTTCAGTTCCCTTGCCCATTTTTTTTACATTGGATTGTCTTTTTCCTATTGATTTGTTGTAGTTCTTTATATATTCTAAATATGAGTCCTGTGTATCTCTTTATAATTAAGAAAAAGAGACATGCTTATCCTTAGTTGATATATAGCTTATCCTTAGTTGATATATATCTACAGAGTTTTGTTTAAAAAGAGGTATTTCTCCCAGTGATTCACACATTAAGCAGAAGCTTATGGCATCCTAGGAAGTCTTTTTTTTTAGCTGAGATATAATTGACATATAACATTATATGAGTTTAAGGTATACAATGTGATTAGATATTAGTATATATTGCTAAATGCTCAACACAGTAAGTCTAGTTAACATCCATCACCACACATAGTTATAAACGTTTTTCTTGTAATGAGAACTTTTAAGATCTACTCTCAGCAATTTTCAAATATATAATACAGTGTTATTAACTACAGTCACCACCTAGGAAGTCTTAATACAATCAGTTTGTAAGTAACATTCAAAACCGATAAATTTAAAAAATACATTCTTATGACTTGAAATACAAGAAATGCTGCTCTTCAATTGGATTCCTCTGAATCTTAATTTGTTTAGTTAGTTCTCAGGGTATGTATTATCTGCTTGATGGGATTAAATTCCAAAATTTTTTTTTTCCTTTGAAAACTTTGGACCCTTTAAAAATCATGGTATTTTTTTAAAATAAGTTTTTATTCTTTCCAGTGAAGGTAGAACTAGGACATACAGAATAAATCTACAACTCACCAGCCTGTAATGCCAGTGTCTTTACTCAAAATCTAGTTATTGGGAAGAGGGGCGAACCACACCTAGTAAAATATCATGAAGTTTAGGGGGAATAAAAAATGCATTCCAAAATTGTATCTAAGGACTTCTCTGGTGGCGCGGTGGTTAAGAATCTGCCTGGCAATGCAGGGGATACAGGTTCAAGCCCTGGTCCAGGAAGATCCCACATGCTGCAGAGCAACTAAGCCCGTGCGCCACAACTACTGAGCCCACGTGCCTAGAGCCTGTGCTCTGCAACAAAGACAAGCCACTGCAATGAGAAGCCCACGCACCGCAATGAAAAGTAGCCCCTGCTTGCCGGCACGCAGAGACGAAGACCCAACGCAGCCAAAAATAAATAAATAAATAAATGAAAGTAAGCATAGACTGAGAAGGTAGGACTGCATAATTTTTAAAAAATTGTATCTAAGTACTAACTTTTAGTTTTTAAAAAAATCTTATTTTGAAATAATTTAAACCTTCAGAAGAGTTTCAAGAGTGCTTACAATTACCCATTACCTACCTATTGATTTGCTTTGACCAAATTTTAGTCAGGTTTCTCTTTTTCTCATAGGCCTCTGAACTTTAATTCACCCCCAAACTGAAACAAGTCCTAAAATCCCCCAGTTAATGGTTCATTCTGAGAATTGGCCAACCACAGAGGGAAAAATATTCCTGTTAAAGCACCCTGATTATACCATCTGCTTGCTCTATCCCCTCGTCCTACTCCCACACAAAGTTACTGCTAGCCCTGCTTACCCCTCCCTAATTTAAAAAACAAAAACAAAAAAACTTTTTCTGTATGAGACATTTGCAGATTTTGTGATCAATGAGTTCTGCTATTGCAATAGTTAACTTTTAACACAGCTTCTCCTTCCCTAAGTCCAGATTTGTTGATATTTGACATAATAAACAATAATAAATAATTATATAGTCTTCACCTAGATTCACCAATTTTGCTACATTTGTTCACTTTCTCTCATATATATACACATGTATGCATATACATCACATATGTTATACATTATATATATATATATATATATATATATATATACACACACATTTATTATTCAAAAATAGTCACTCTCCCTCTTAACTTCTGTGGGCAGAATATATCTCTCTGCTCTATTGATGTTGAGTTTGGCCATGTAAATTATACTAGACCCTCAAGATGCGTTTAGTATAATTCTCCACCCCTTCACTTTGGGCTTGACCATGTGAGTTGCTTTGGCCAACGGGATGTTAGCAGAGTGGGTAGTATCTGTGAATGTGACCTTATTTGAAAACAGTGTCTTTTCAGATATAATCAAGTTAAAATAAGCTTATATGGAATTACTGTGAACTCTTAAGTCTAATGACTGGTATCCTTATAAAGAGAGATTTGGAGACACACAGACACACACAGGGAAGAAGGCCATATCACGACAGAGATAAGAGACTGGACTGATGCTGCTATAAGCCAAGGGATGCCAAGGACTGCTGGCAACAACCAGAGCTAGGAAATAGCAAATAAGGATCCTTCCCTAGAGCCTTCAGAGAAAGCAAGGCCCTGCTGATGCCTTGATTTCAGACTTTTAAGCCTCCAAACTATGAGAATAAGTTTGTTTTCTTTAAGCCACCCAGTCTGTGGTAGTTTGTTATATCAGTCCTAGGAAACTAATACACAGAGTAAAGCAAGTTGTGGCTTGAAAGGTGCTGCAATAATTGGGCTTGCCCTCTTGCTCTTCTGCCACCTTTCTAAGAACTTTTTCTGGATAGCCCACCGACTCAAGGGTGAGGATGGAACAGCACTGGATACAACCTGTATACTGAAGCAAAGCACAGCTGATCTCAGCCTACATCTGCTGACCTCCAGATGCATGAGTGGGAATTAATGTTATTTTGAGCTATTAAGTTTTGCACTGTATTTTGTGACCATAGCTGACAGATACAGTATGTAAACATTGTATTTTGTTATGAGTTAGTTGCAGACATTTTAACATATCATCCCTAAATATCTCAATATGTACCTCTTACAAACAGGGGCATTCTCCCACATAACTTCAATTACAATTATCACACGCAGGAAATTTAACATGAATACTATTAACCTAATATTTTATTCAATATTTGAATTTCCTCAATTGTTCCAATTCCTTTGTGGCTGTTTTTTTTTAGTCCAGGATATAATCAAGGTTTGCACATTGCACTTAATTGTCATGTTTTTCTAGTTTCCTTTAAACTAGAGCAGTTTAAAGAAAATATTTTTATGACTTTTTTTTTCATGACACTGCCATTTTTAAAGAGTCATTTTACAGGATATCCCTCAGTTTGGGCATTGTGTCTTCCTTAGATTCAGATGAAATATTTTGACATCAGTACCACCGTGGAGATGTTGTAGTCTCTTCAGTGCCTTATATCAGGAGGCATATGATGTCATTTATGTCCCATTATTGGTGATACTAAGTTTGATAATTTGGTTAAAAAATAGTGTCCACATTTCTCAATTTGAAAGGTACCTTTTAATTTTTCGTGATTAGTTATCTTTGGAGAAATGTTTCAAAACTATGTGACCATGATGTGGAGAAAAGGGAACCCATGTGCACTGTTGGTGGGAATGTAAATTGGTGCAGCCACTATGAAAAACAGTATGGAGATTCCTCAAAAAATTAAAAAGAGCTACCATGTGACCCAGAAATTCCACTCCTAGGTACATCTGAAGAAAACAAAGACACTAATTAGAAAAGATATATGTGCCCCTATGTTCATAAAGCATTATTTACAATAGCCAAGATATAGAAGCAATCTAGATAAAGAAGATGTGTATGGGGAGGTGTATGTATGTGTGTATATAACAGAATATTACTCAGCCATAAAAAAAAGAATGAAATCTTGCCATTTGTGACAACATGGATGGTCCTAAACAGTATTATGCTAAGTGAAATAAGTCAGATAAAGACAAAAACTGTATGATTTCACTTATGTGTGGAATCTAAAAAAACAAACAAAAAAACAATGAACAAACATAACAAAGCAGGAACAGAGTTATAGATACAGAGAACAAATTGCCAAAGGGGAGCAGCTGGGGGGTACGAAAGAAATAAGTGAGGGAAATTAAGAGGTACAAACTCCAGTTACAAAATAAATGAGTCAAGGGGATGAAATGTAGTGTGGGGAATACAGTCGATAACTATGTAATATTTTTGATGATATAACTAGACTTACCATAGTGATCATTTTGAAATGTGTAGAAATACTAAATCACTGTGTTGTGTACCAGGAAATAGCAGTGTTATAGGTCAATTATACTTCAAAAAACCAAAATCATAGAAAAAGAGATCAGATTTGTGGTTACCAGAGGCAGGGGGAGGGTGAGGATAGGAAGAGGAATTGTGTGAAGGTAGTCAAAAGGTTCAAACTTCCAGTTATAAGATAAATAAGTAGTAGGGATGTAATATATAACATGATAAATATAATTAACACTGCCTTATGTTATATATGAAAGTTGAGAGTTCTCATCACAAGGAAATTGTTTTTCTATTTCTTTCCTTTTATACCTATATGAGATGTGAATGTTCACTAAACTTACTGCGATAATCATTTCATGATGTAAGTCAAACAACTGTTATATATCTTAAACTTATACAGTACTGTATGTCAATCATATCTCAATAAAACTAGGGAAAAAACTATGTGAATATTCTATTTCCAAAACAATTTTATTACTCAGTGTTTTCCAACATCCATGGATGATACTTGCCTATATTAATATATACTTGTACTTACATAAGTATTTGTGGTGTGTGTATGTGTGTGGGTATAATCATGGTATTTATACTTTCAATCCATTAAAACAGGTTTCTTCCTTTCCATCCAATTCATATTTATATTAGCCTTAGTAATAAAACTTAGTACCAAAGTGAGAATATTTGGTTCCCAGCACCATCTATATATTTGCTCATTATGCAAATCTTAAAATATGATATTTTTACAATTAAATTTGGTAATCATGATCCTTGGTATTTGCCCAAAGTAGTTGAAAACTTATGTCCACACAAAACCCTGCACACAAATGTTTATAGCAGCTTTATTCATAATTGCCAAAACTTGGAGCAACCAAGATGTCCTTCAGTAGGTGAATTGATAAGTAAACTGTGGTATATCCAGATAATGAATTATTCTTTATTATTATTATTATTCAGCACTAAAAAGAAATGAGCTATCAAGCCATGAAAAGATATGGAGGAAACATAAATGCATCTTACTTAAAATGCATGCTGCTAAGTGAAAGAAGCAAGTCTGAAAAGCTGCTCTATGATTTCAACTATATGACATTATAGAAAAGGCAAAACTATAGAAACTGTTAAAAAAAAAAAACTGGTTGCCAGGACTTAGGGGGAGGGAGGATTAATAGGTGGAGCACACAAGATTTTTTTAAATGGACTTTATTACTGTGCATGTGTAATTACAATACTGGCTAATCTCCCCATTGGTTGTTTCTATTGTATTCAAACTTGAAATCGTCTTAATACTTATGATATTTGTTATAGTCATATTTATAAGCATATTAATGTCTGGGATACCCTCTTTCTTTCATATATACTCAAGTCTGAAAAAAACTTTTTAGGAGCACATGTATTTTATTTTATTATTATTATTTTTTAATTTATTTTTAAAATTTATTTGTTTTTGGCTGCATTGGGTCTTTGTTGCTGCACCCAGGCTTTCTCTAGTTGTGGGAGCGGGGGCTACTCTTCGTTGTGGTGCACAGGCTTCTCATTGCGGCAGCCTCTCTTGTTACGGAGCACGGGCTCTAGGCGCGTGGGCTCAGTAGTTGTGGCTCGCGGGCTCTAGAGCGCAGGCTCAGTAGTTGTGGCACACGGGCTTAGTTGCTCTGCAGCATGTGGGATCTTCCCGGACCAGGGCTTGAAGCTGTGTCCCCTGCATTGGCAGGCGGATTCTTAACCACTGCGCCACCAGGGAAGCCCTGGAGCACATGTATTTTAAAACACTGAGTTCACACCTGCGGTTTTAGACTTCACTATTACTTTAGGATTCTTTTCTTTTATTGTGCCTTTTCATGCATTTTAGGTTTCTTATTCCTTTTGGCAGGAACGAGAGGCTTTGAGGGTATAGAAGTGTTTCTCAGGCAGCTCAGTTTATTGCTGCTGCTTTTGATCTACCATCTGTTGCTTTAAATGACAGTGCCTCTTGTTGTTTACCATGTGCATCTGCGTATAATGTTTCTGTCTTCCACAGTAATATAAGAAGCCTTAATATAAACCAATACCATTTATAGTCCAGATTTATATTACATTCTTACTTTAAACAGAGGGCATGAAGCCCATGTTGACTCTGGTAGCATGGGTTATAGGTGTCTTTCCATGAAATCTGACAGGTGTTTGAGAAACTTCCCAATTTAACCAAATGGAGGCTAGGTTAGAATGTTTATTCTTAATTAAACTCCAACCAATTTCTCTCCTTTATCCGGGAAGATAATTCAAATAACATCCCCAAATTGGATACCTAAATTTTTATTTAAATCAGTACTTTGAAAAAAAAGTTTTATGTCTGAAAACAGAAATGCTAACTATTTTCTGTGTTAAGATCCATAGAAGAGTAAATGAGAAAACATCTATAAGAATACTAAATATTAACTGGGTTGGTTGACAAAGCCAAGTGTGCTTCCTGGGTAGTTCTATCTTTTTCTGAGATTGCTAAGTTTGAGAAAGAAATTCATGTTACTCTCAATTTGCTAGAAGTGACTTTACACTGTAACCCACATATCTGAAGATATAGTAAGACTCTGGCTATAAAGCAGTCACTTGTTTAGGAATATGGGAAGAGTGATATTAAACTAATTAGGAAGAAGAGGTTACCATCAAAAACATAGAAATTGTAAGGTCAGTTAGAATTTTGACTTCATAGCCTCTTGAAAAAAAAAAGGACCCACCTTTCCATAGTATTTTTTATAAAGATAACATTTGAAAGAACTATTCCATTACCTCTTTCTCCTGTTTCATTCTCATTATCTATCAAAAGAATCTCTACTTAGCAACCCGATTAACTTCAGGGGCTCCCCATCTGAAGTTAAATGTACAAACTTCAAAGTGACTTCATCATCACTGTGTAAAAGTACACAGTGTGAAAATACACAGGGTAAACATAAGAAGCATACCATAACTTTCCTGTGTTTTCAACTCTGATAGTTTATATATACCAGACCTGGAAGAAAATAAGAAACATGAGTTTTCCTCCTAGAATTTCTATGACCTCTTACCACTTCCTAAATATAATTACACTTGTTTTTTCCTTCCAGAAGCAGAAATCAGAGAGAGAAGTGCTCTCAGCTAAGCTTCCTTGAATGTATTTGGCTAACAAGAGAGAGCTTCAGAAGCATTTTTTTCAGCCAAATGTACTCTGTGAATACTTTAGTAACTATTTCTAAATGTCTACAAAACCAAATATTTTTCAGATAGTCATCTGATAACAAGATAGGCTGAAAGAAATGCTTGGGAAAATTTTAACATTTGTAAATTATTTGAGGAGATGTGGTAGAAGTGAGAGATCACTCTGGAAATTCTCAATTCTTCTATACCTCTCTATGGCTTTTTTAAATGGCCAGATCTCCCCAAAACCACCTCCTGAGGTTCAATATTCCAAACCCCTCCAATTTGTTTCTTCAGAGTTTAGGATCTCCATCCAAAGTCCTTTTTGAACTTTATCAAAAGCATTTTCCTCATCTACCACCAGGTGGCAGGTGGATCCACTTTTTGGAGAGCGACCCTGACCCCGCCCTACCGGAAGTTGTCATGCAAAGGAAGCCTCTCTGGCCACGCCTAGAGTTCAGCACCCTCGACGCGGACAGCGACACCGCCCAATTTAGTCCCGTGACTCGCTGCAGAGATTTTCACCTGACAAAGGAACTGGCCAATCCCAACTGGTTCCAAGGGCTGCGTGACTGACAATTTACAAAGCCAGATATGGAGGGGGAAAGAACTCCTTGATTTGGGACATTTAGGTTGGCAGGAGAACCAGGTGATTTTAAATAATACATCGTAATGCAGAAATCCTAATTTTTCCCCCTCACTACCCACCAGATTCTAAGTGCATTCTTAGAAATGCTATCTTAAGGTGCGAGAGACAGTAGATTAACCAGCCTCGGTGTGTTGGTTTATTCCGACAAAACGCGTTAAGACAACGAAGGCGGTACAAAAGTCCGTGTGAGTTATGGCGGCCAATCCCTCTTCTTGCACAAAGCTGCCTGTCAGCTTTCCTAAGAAACCAGCATGGGGACGGACTGCTTTTTCTGCATAGTTTTTCAATTAGTCTCGAAAACCCAAACAGTAGCTCTTTTTGTTCACATGAAATTACTATTTTAGACAGAGAGGTTGGACTGAAGCACGAGTGTACTCTAAAATTGATGGTTTAGATGTCATCTTTCCAGTTGCCTAGCAACAAATTAGACAAAAAATAGCACGTCTGCGGGTTTTAACTTACATAACAGCAAAAGCCCAAGGGCAAATGAAAATGCACTCAGGACAGCTTGACATATTAACTAGTTCTAGTGTTTAGAATCAGTCTCAGTGCTGGGGCGGCAGGTAGAGCTAACGGGAACAAGTAGCTATTTAAGATGGACAAATAAGCTAAATTAAGCCGAGTTTTACCTGTAAATTATCCGTGTTGTACGGACTGCTTTCTCACTATTTCCCACTATTTTTGGCGGCGATAATTCAGATCTTTAACCAGCAGAGGGCGAGTCGACTGCATTTTTCGCCCCTAAGACACTCCCTTCCTTCACCCCACCCTTTCTCATCCTTTGCCCCTGGGAAATTAATTTACTAGGCTCTTCAAATATAGACCAACGGAGGAAGGTGTGGAGGAAGGAAAGCAGCAGCGCAGAACTCCACAGAGCGCCAGCCCTGTCAGCCTTGGATCTGTGGCTGCTCTGCTGTCCCCTTACTTGGAGCTGCAGAGGGGATTGCACCCGTTGTCCCAGGAGGAGGCTGGGATTAAAAGCAGCCCCACCCCCAGAAGCCGTGGATATTTGTGATCACTAGCTTCAGAGAATTGGGAGAGCCAGAGAGAGCCTGGTTACACGACAGATATAACCTACGAAAGAGAAAACCAGTTCACTTCTCAGGGCCAATAATAGCTCAGTATGCTGGAACATCAACAAAAAAAGGCTCTGCTCTGGCTTTGATACTCTGGGAACAAAAATGGGGTGGGGGTACGGAAAGGAGAAGATGAAAGACTAAGAATCTGACTGAGTCATCTTTAAAACAGAACAAGCAAAGCAAGCCACTCAGGGGGAGAGACAATGATAGAAAGCCTGCTATAATGCAGGGCAGAGCAATAAAGCATGCTGTACAAAGTTAATTTATTGCTGGGCAGAACCCTCTGCATTCTGGACAGGCATACCACTTGCTCCAGAGGAGGTGGGTTTTACCTTGTATTGTAAGACTTTGCAGAATCTTCTGGGCAGGCAGCCAGAAATCCCATTAATTGGACATGCCCTTTTTCTTCTCCTCATATTTATGTCTCAGTTTCAAGCTAGTAAAATTAATTTTTTCTGGAGGACATTAAATTTTATGCAGCATTGCATTTTCTCTCCTTCAATCATTAAATTTCTATAACGCTTGTTTTTAAAGGACACCATTTCATTAACAAATTCAATTCATGAGGAAGTATGATACTCTGTTAAAGTTGATGATGGTGTCTTAGGTTAGATCAACACTTCAGAAAGCATGATTTGATTCAGTTTCATCATAAATCTTTCAAGTAAATTGCACTTTGATGGTGTTATATCGCACACCTTCTGTATCTAATCACTTATAAAATAAATTTTTTATGCATATACCAAACTTCATTCATGTTACACCAAGATCCAAACAAATGCTTAAAACTGGCTAATATAATCTCTCCATGGAAGCCAGAATTATCTTTAAAAAACTGAAATAGTGGGCTTCCCTGGTGGCGCAGTGCTTGAGAGTCCGCCTGCCGATGCAGGAGACGCGGG
>NW_006788200.1:8657823-8658362 GCF_000442215.2 Lipotes vexillifer | reverse complement strand
AAAAAAAAAAAAAAAAAAAAAAAAAAAACTGAAATAGTAAGTCACTGAACAAGCACTTAGTAAAACAGGATGTTCAAAAAGCCAATAAGCATATTAAAAGGTTTCAACATCATTAATTATCCAAGAAATGGAATTTTAAACCACAATGAAATGCCTTTATCCACCAAAGAGAATTAATTAATTAAAAAGCTGACATTTTCAAGTGTTGAAAAGGATGGGGCAACTTCAGTTATCACACACTGCTGATGGGCTATAAGTTGGTACAGTCACTCTGGAAAACTGTCAGCATTTACCAAAGTTCAATATATGCATACCCTACAACTCAGTAATTGCATTCTTAGGTATGTTCTCAATAGAAATACTTATATGTGCACACAAAAAGACACGTAAAAGACTGTTCATCTTAAACTTGGAAGCAATCCACACTTCAACAATAGAATGGATATATTGTTATTGCCATATACAGAAATATATACAGTAATGACTTTTTAAAAAACTACTGCTACATGCAACAGTATGTATAAATCTCACAATGTAAT
>NW_006788200.1:8608652-8657813 GCF_000442215.2 Lipotes vexillifer | reverse complement strand
CAGCAGGAAAAAATCAGAAACACAACATTTTGTACGATTCTACTTATATAAAGCTCAATTATCGGAAAAACTAAGGGAAGTCAGAATAGTGGTTGCCTTTGGTGGAGATAAAGACTGAAAGGGGGCATGAGGGAGGCTTCAGGGGGTATTGGAAATATTCTGTTTCCCGATCTGGGTGGTGGTTACTCAAGTGTGTTCACCCTTTAAATATCTATTGAGCTATACACTGATTTGTACATGTTAATTATGTTATGCAATCTAAATTCCTTAAAGTCGCCTATAAGGCCCTGCAAAAAACTAATCCTACCTAAATTTCCAATCTCTTATTAACCATTTTCTCCCTCCATCATCACACTTGCATTACTCTGAGCTTTCATCAGTTTCTAGAACATATCTATCTCTTTTCAATCTTAAGGCCCTTGGGCTTGCTGTTTTCTCTTCCTGGAATGCATTATCACCAGCTCTTTTCATAACATGTTCCTTCTAATCTTTCAACTCTCAGATAAATGATACTATTTTAGAGAAACTTCCTTTGACTCTCCTATCTGAAGTCCCTGTGGCATTTTTCTATTTGCTGCCATCACAAATTATCACAAACTTAGTGGCTTTAAACAATAAAAATTTATGATCTGAGACTTCTGAAGGTCAGAAGTCTGCAGTGGGTCTCACTGGGCTAAAATCAAGGCACCAGCAGGAGCAGTTTCCTTCTGGAGGCTCTAGGGAAGAATCCATTTCCTTGCCTTTTCCAGCTCTTAGAGGCTGGAGGCACTTCTGGATTTGTGGCTCCTTCTTCCATCTTCACCATCAGTAGTGCAGCATCTTCAAATCTCTCTCAGACTGTGACCCTCTCTTCCCTCTTTTCCACCCTTTCGATATTGTTGAATCCAGCCAGATATTTCAGTATACTGTCCTGATCAAGGACAGCTGATTTAGCAACATTAATTCTCCTTTGTTACGTATTATAACATATTCACAAGTTCTGAAGACTAGAGTTGTGGACATCTTTGAGGGGCATTATTCTGCCTACCACAGTCCACCTTTTTCTAGCACAGCATTGTATTTATTAAGAGCACTAATCACAGTTTTTAGTCATTTTTTATATTCCTCTGCCCATTCACTGTCTAACTGCTCCCACTCTAAGGTAAATTCTATGAGTGCACAGACCCTATCTGTCTTGTTCCCTGCTGTTTCCTTGGTGCTTAGCATAATGCCTGACACACTACAGAAATTCATTAAGTATTTGTGGAAAGAATAAATAAATATGAGTTTAGGTCTATGTTTTAACACTTGAAAACTCTGGTTTTTACCTTTTCCTTTCATATAAAAAATATATATTGTGTCTTGGCAGGAGGGGGATTTCTGGTGCAATCACAGTATACATTTTTGAAGCTCTCTACTATACTAACTCACTGTAAAAAAAATCACTCCTACAAATAGGGTCCATATATCTTCATTTCTATCATACTTAAAAGTAGAGTTTATAAGTTACTTCCTCCTGGAAAATAGTGCATCAGAGGGCTCATATTCTGAAGAAAAGATAATCCAGAGTGAAGAGTTGGAATTCTTTATTACAGTCAAGTGAGGAAAAAAATGTGGTGCATGGGGCTCTAAGTATGATCCTAGAATGTAGTTGCAAAGACAGGTATCATAAGATAATCATTGTACATCTGATATTATAACCTGTATTACCAGGTTGTAATATCAGATACCAAAGTATTTTAAAAAAATACTTGGTGGTTCACTTATTTACTCAGCAAATATTTATTAATCATCTATTAAGTGTCAGACCCTTTTCTAGTCTCTGGGTACACAATACAAAGTCCCTGCCTATAGGGAGCCTACAAATAGATGTACAATATTATGTGAGGTAGTGGCAAGTGTTATAAAGAAAGGGAGATTAATCCCTTGTTGGTTGCTTTGTTTGCAAATATTTTCTCTCATTCTGAGACTTGTCTTTTTGTTTTGTGTATGGTTTCCTTTGCTGTGCAAAAGCTTTTAAGTTTCATTAGGTCCCATTTGTTTGTTTTTATTTTCATTACTCTAGGAGGTAAATCGAAAAAGATCTTGCTGCGATTTATGCCATATGATCCAGCAATCCCTCTCCCGGACATATATCTGGAGAAAACCATAATTCGAAAAGATACATGCACCCCAGTGTTCACTGCAGCCCTATTTACAATAGCCAGGACATGGAAGCAATCTAAATACCCATCAACAGAGGAATGGATAAAGAAGACGTGTGGTACATATATACAATGGAATGCTACTCAGCCATAAAAAAGAATGAAATAATGCCACTTGCAGCAACATGGATGGAACTAGAGATTGTCATACTGAGTGAAGTAAGTCAGACAGAAAGACAAATATCATATGATATTGCTTATATGCAGAATCTTAAAAAAGTGTACCAATGAACTTATCTACAAAACAGAAACAGAGTTACAGATGTAGAAACTAAACTTATGGTTACAGGGTGTAAGGGGGGGTAGGGATAAACTGGAAGATTGGGATTGACACATACGCACTACTATATATAAAATAGATGACTAATAAGGACCTACTGTATAGCACAGGGAACTCTACTCAATACTCTGTGATAGCCTATATGGGAAAAGAATCTAAAAAAAGAGTGGATATGTATATATAACTGATTCACTTTGCTGTACACCTGAAACTACCACAACATTGTAAATCAACTATACTCCAATAAAAATTAAAAAAAAAAAGAAAACAAAAAAGAAGAGGAAAGGGGATGATGAGAAACCAAGAGAGGGTTTTGAATGGAGATTCAAATAAAATTTAAAAATAAAAAGATAAGTCTGGTTGTTATATGGGTATAAGAAGGGATACCAGTTAGAAGGCCATTGCAGAAATATGGGCAAAAAAAAGTGATAGTTTGAATTAGGGTGATAGTGCTGGAGTTAATATAAATTGGTTGGATTTGGGACATATTTTAAAGAAAATTGAAATGATTTGATGATGGTCTTAGATATAGAATGTTAAAGAAAAATGGCCCTCAGTTTGTGTGGGGTATTTTGGTATTGGTGGTGCTATTTACTGTTATGGAAATTTAGGGTTAGTTTTGGTATGGAAAAAAAATCAAGAATTTTGGACATGTTAAATTTGAAATGTTTGTTAAACATATAAGTTATGTTGATTGGGCAATTGATTATTGAGGTCTGTGGACTTAGGGGAGATGTCACATCTAGAAAGATTTGAGCAAAGATTAGGAAAACTATAATTAAAGTAATGAAATTAAATGAGATCACCTAGGGAATTAGTGTAGTTAGAGAAGATGGCCAATCCTAGGGCACGTCAACATTTTGAGGTCTAGGAAATGGAGAGAAGCCAACAAAGGAGACTGAGGGGGAGTAGCCAGTGTGGTCATAGGAAATCAGGAGTGAATATGTTCTGAAAGTCTGAAAGTCACTGTGTCAAGAAGGAGGAAGGAAATACCACTGTGTTTAGTTAGATGAAACGTGAGATGGAAAGATGGAGGTCCTTTGTGACCTTAGCAGAGCAGATTCAATGAAGTGATAATATAAAAATCTGATTTAATGTGACAATCCATTATGAAAATATTATTCAGCTTGGATTCCTTTTAAATAATGCTACTTGAAGTAGAGATTACATGAATTTCCAGGTTTGATGATCTATATACATAATAAATTAGTTATATTAGTATATATATTAGTAATAAATTAGTTAACTTCTAAATTCACAATTCCTTGATATTAGATCAAAGTATATAGGTTACTTGACTGTAATGGTGGCTGCCTGAAGGAAAAAATGAGGCAGTTTCTTCGTAGCTCTGTGGATAATATTTAATTCTCTGCCTATGATTTCCCTTACTGGGAAACTCTTCTCGTCTTCTGAAGTAATTACAGATACTTACTGTTTGCCTCAAAATAGAAACGTAAACTTCCTTTGTGGAGAGATCTTCATTGAACTTCCTATTTTATCTGAACCAATGACTTTCAAAGTATTTTCCAAGACCTTCATATGATGCACTGATGTTCATAAACTAGTTTTTTGTGTTCACTTGTATATATGTTAAGGCTGTTTCTAATAATTGCCATCATAATCACCCGGCCTCCTATTCTTGCAAATTGTCCGTTCCACAGAGCTCTTAAATCCTTCTCACGGGCCCAGTAAAGGAGTTTTAGAATTCAATCACTAAAAAACTTGTGCCAGCTCTTTTTCACAGAAGTGTTAAATCAAGGGACTTCTAAAGTTTCATTTCACCTAACACTCAATTAGCACTACAGTCATTCAGTTTTGTTGTTTTCTATTTTTTTGGCCATGCTGCTTGGCATGCGTGATCTTAATTCCCTGACCAGGGTTCGAACCCATGCCCCCTACAGTGGAAGCGTGGTGTCAACCACTGGACCGCCAGGGAGGTCCCTCAGTTACTAATTATTAAGCAACTTCTGTGTGTTTGGCCTACTCAGGGTCAGAAATATGATGTTGAATGAAATGGACACCGTTTCAGCCTCAAAAAACTTGGGTCCTAATGGTAAGATAGGCAATTAAACTGTTATAATAAATATGTTACAGACTATCATAAGAATATAGCATAATAGAAAAACTCAATATTCCAGCTGGGGGATGGAAGGTTATGAAAGGCTGGGCTCTGAAAGATGAGGAGTTATCCAGGAAGGGCAACAGTGACTTAGTAATAGGGAAAAGCATGTACACAGGTTTAGAGGCCATGGAAGAATGGAAGGATAGTGCAACATTTAAAGAACACTGTGAGAAAGGGAAAAACTTGATCATTATTTTTCTCTCCTTTAAGGTGACCTACCTCAATACTTCTTATTGATTTTCAAACTACCTTAAAAATTGATTTTCATTATTATGGATAAATGCCAAATTCTATTTTCTTAAGTATTTTTATGCAATAATCATTAGTTCATAAATAATAGCTAATATACATAAACACTACAAATTTTATTGATATTTTTGAAATTCTTTTCAGATAATCTTAGGTACATTTAAGAAGTATTCTCTAGACTTGTGGTTGCCAAGGGGGAGGGGGTTGGAGGAGGGATGGAGTGGACGGCTGGGGTTAGCAGATACAAACTACTATATAGAGAATGGATAAACAACAGGGTCCTACTGTATAGCACAGGGAATCATATTCAATATCCTGTGATAAACCATAATGGAAAAGAATGTATTTTTAAAAAGAATATATATATATATATATATATATATGTATGTATAACTGAACCACTTTGCTATACAGCAGAAATTAACACAACATTGTAAACCAGTTATACTTCAATAAAAAAAATAAAAAGTTGTTCTCTAATCCTTCCAAGGTTACCTAACCACTCCGATTGTTCATTAATTCACTCTCATGAGGCTCTGGGGAATACTTGTACATATTAAGCATTTCCCCTTATCCCAATTCCACAATAACAGTCATGAGAAATACAGTAATTTGTTAATAAATATGTATTAAATGATGCCTCATTTCTGATATGCTCTAAATATGACAATTAAGGAAATGTAATTTATTTCTAAAATTTAATAAACCAAGATAACATGAAACTGATGATTCATCCTCTTATTTCTGGACTACTGGATGTGGAAGAGGTGAATAAAAAGAGAATAGATGTGGAGAGTTAAAACTGTAATTTTTTTTCTGTGAGAAACTGAGGAGATACCTAGTATAGGTTTCATTTTAAATATAAAGAAACTGAGGACCAGAGAAATGGGATGTCTTAACTCCAAGTTAGAAACACAGCTGTCATAGAAATCAGATTCGTACTCCTTAGTCTACTACTTTTCTCATTATGACAGACTAAGATCTTTGGCACTCAAGAAAGTTTGTTTTTTTCCATGAGAGTTCTTTTGATCTTTAAAAGTTTGCGGGCCACTGCTTAAAATTCATTAATTTAGTCAATTAGCCAGTATCTATAGAGGTCCTATAATATTTTAGGATTTTTCTATGTGCTGGGGATACAGCACTGAATAGACAAAAATCTCTGCCCTCTAGGAACCCCAGAGAGATAATTAGACCACTTATAACAGCTTCACCCTGGAGACATTCAGAGATATGGATACATTTGAACTTCAGGGGTGTGTGCGTGTGTGTGTGTGTGTGTGTGTGTGTGTGTGTGTGTGTGTCAGAGAGAGAGAGAGAGAGAGATCTGTTTCATTTAAAGTCAGGTTTATTGAGATATAAATTCCATGTAGTAAAATTCACTCCTTTAAGGTGTACAGTTTGATGAGTGGCAAACATACATAATCATTTAACTACCACCGCAATCAAGATGTAGAATATTTCCATTACCCCAAAAAGTTTTCTATGCCACTTTTTATTCAATCTCTCACCCCACCCACAGCCCCTGGTAACCACACGGATCTGGTTTCTGTTCTGTATAAAGAGAATCACAAAGTATGTAGCCTTTTGCACTGAGCATCCTTCATTTAGCATAATGCTTTGAAATTCATCCATGATATCGCATGTATCCGTAGTTAGTTCCTATCCATTTGTCTTTAGTACTTGGTAATTGAGCTTCCTTGTCATAGCCTTACTTCGTACTTAGGTGAAAAATATTTAGAATCAACGAACATGGAAAGTCTAATAGGAGATTCATCCCATCAAAGGAGAGATTCTGAAAGGGATACACATCACTGTTGAGTGAGCTACATGTAACTTCCATCCAGGGGCTACAATAAAAACTGTCTGAAACACTATTCCTGAGCCTCGAAGTAGGGCAAGGAGGGTGGGGGATAGGAATCACTACTAAGAATTTGGAACCACTTCTAGCCCTCACATCATTTTGTAGCGTGTATGCACTGGACCTGAACAGTTGGCAAGGGGTGGTGGGTACAGTGATAAAATCCTCAGAGAATGTAATTTTATACTGCTATCAAACTGGTAATGCCCCTGGAATGTGGTTAAATTATCTCTAGAATAACGCCTCTTTACCCCAGGCTTCAAATAATTTCCAAAAATAGCATTTCAAGTTAAGTGAGCAACTTACCATTAAAAAAAAAAAAAAAGTAGTTCAACGTGCAAGGAAACAAGATACCAGAGTGAGAACCAGCAGAAATAAAAACAGCTGACGCAGACATGCATTGATGTCAGACAATGGAATTATCAAACACAAAATATGAAATGACTGTATTTAATGTATCTAAGGAAATAAATGTTTGAAAATAAGTGGAGGGAACAGAAACCATGAAGAATGAGCAAGTATATTTGAGGAAAGAACAAATAGAACTGCTAGAAATGTAAAGTTGTAATAAATGAAAGTTTAAAACTCAATGCGTAGGGCTTCCCTGGTGGCGCAGTGCTTGAGAGTCCGCCTGCCGATGCAGGAGACGCGGGTTCGTGCCCCGTTTCGGGAGGATCCCACATGCCGCGGAGCGGCTGGGCCCGTGAGCCATGGCCGCTGGGCCTGCGCGTCCGGAGCCTGTGCTCCGCAAATGGGAGAGGCCACGACAGTGAGAGGCCCGCATAACGCAAGAAAAAAAAAACAACAAAAAAAACTCAATGGGTAGTTTTAAGAACATATCAGACATAGATGAAAAAGAATAGACTGAAGGCAAAAAGAATGTAGCAAAAAGAGAAAACAGATGGAGATTATGAAAGAGTTTACAAGACACAGATCTATATATACCATTTCACTCTATTCTAACTGGAGTCCCAGAAGGATAAAACAGAAGGGATAAAAGCAATATTTGAGGAGATCATTAGAATTTTTCATAATGCCAAACCACTAATTCAAGAAGCCAAATGAATCTCATATAGGGTCAAATAAACACATATAGAGATCATAGTGAGATTGCGGAATACTGAAGATGAAAAGATTATCTTAAAATAGATATAAAAGATCAATTTCTTTTTAAGTAATGACGGAGAACTAACTTCACAGCAGCAATAGTGGAAGACAAAATACAATGAAATGACACTGTCAACATCTGTTGTAAAATTATAGTTAACTTAAAATTCTACGCCTAAACAACAAGGTCCTACTGTGTAGCACAGGGAACTATATCCAGTCTCCTGAGATAAACCATAATGGAAAAGAATATTTTAAAAAAGAGAATGTCTACAAGTGTATAACTGAGTCACTTTGCTGTACAGCAGAGATTGGCACAATGTTGTAAATCAACTATACTTCAATAAAAATAAAAATTTTTTAAATTCTAAGCCTAGCATAAATCTCTCTCATAAGCCAGTAGGAGAAGAGGATCAAGATAGTGGAATAGGATGACGTGGAGCTCATCTCCCCCAACAACACATCAAACACACATCTACATGTGGTACAATCCTCACCGAAAACTAACCCGGAAACTGGCAGAAGAACTCCTAAACAGCAAAAGCTGCAAAAAAGATCTCCATGTAACCAGGTAGGATAGAAAAAAAAAAAAAAATTACCAGGTCAGGAACTACACCCCTGGTAGGGATCTATATGGAAGAGAAGGTCCACATGGGCAGACCCTTGTCCTGGGGAGCAAGGAGGTCATGCCCGTGCAGAGGAGACAAGCCCCCTTGCCTGCTGGGAAATCTGCTGAGACAGACAGAAGGGCTGGAAAAGCCTAGACTCTACTTGCAGAAGTGCACACATGCTGGCTTGCCAACAATCAGGGCAGAGAGAGCCATGCACTGGCGTCTGCAGCCTTGCTACACTTCTCAACATAAAGGGGCTAACACTCTCGTCCAGTTCACTCCACACCACAGCCTGGCACACCATCTGGGCAAAGACCTGGTCTAGCTATGCAGAGACAGACTGGGTTAGCTAGGGTGTGATCTGGGTGGAGCCAGGGAGACCACTGTCACAACATGCATAGGGCAGTGCCATAAGAGCATGCAGTGGCTAAGCACCTGTCTCCAGGCAGGCCCTGGAGAGGATTCAATCTAGCTACGCCTCTGCATAGAGTATGGTCTGGCTGGGATGGCAATGGCCTTGTCAGCACACTCAGGAGTTCGTCTCCCAATGAGAGAGCACCTCCCCACCCCCAGCTCTGCCCACTCCTCACTTGCGGCTTAGTGCTAGATCTGGGGCAGACAGGTCCTGGGAGAAGACTGCCACAGAGACAGCCCAGACCTTAGGGCAGCCCAGCCACCTCAATTCCTGCAGCCACAACGCCCTGACCCCCAGCCTACTCCACACCTCAGCCTTGCACTAGATCTGGGACGAACACAACAGAGAAAGGGACATGACCTTGGTCTGCTTCTGGGTGAACTGCAGACACCTACACAGGCAGTGCATAGGTCCTTTCTGACTGCACAGGACTCACTTGCTTCAGTACTCACCTCCTTTGGGGCAGGGCATGCACTCAAGGGCAATGGAGCCTGACTGAAACTGACCGTCAGTTTCAGAACTTCAGAGCTTCTTATCCAACAACTGGGGAACAGACCCACCCCTGACAGGGCAGCCACAGTCATAGAGCAGAGAGGAAGCCTTGACTCACATCCTGCACAGGCTCTAGATACTACAACACTAATCACCACCACCACCACCCCCGCATCAAGGGGATAACAGCCAGCACACCCTGAAGAAAGACGAGGCTAGTGTCCATATCAAAACCAGCCCTCACACCAAAAACACTGGACATGCACTCTACATAGGGACACTCCCACATAAAAACACCCCTTCAAGACCACAGCAGATAACTTTCTGTCTCTATGAATTTAGGAGAAACGGTTAAGTAAAATGAAAAGGCAGAGGAACTACTCCCAATGAAAAGAACAAGAGAAATTCCCCGAAAGAACAAATAGTAAAACAGAACTCATCAGTCTACTAGATCCCAAGTTGAAAAAGGTGGTAATACAGCTCCTTGAAGCTAAAGGACAAAGAGAAAGACTGGGCAGGCCTGAGGCACTAGCTTCCAGGATAAAATTCCTCCTCAGGGAAACACCCTCTTGCTGATAAAAATACAAATGCAAACTCAATAAACTTATGCTTTGGGGGAAAAAAAGTAATAAAAATGCTCACTGATTTAAGAAAGATTATCAAAACAGACACAGATCACTGTAACAAGGAACTAGAAACTACAAAGATGAACCAATCAAAAACAGACAATTCAATTGCCAAGATGAAAACCAATCTCAAGAGAAACCTTCAAGATGGTGGAAGAGTAAGAAGTGGAGATCACCTTCCTCCCCATAAATATGTCAGAAATACATCTACATGTGGAACAACTCCTCCAGAACACCTACTGAATGCTGGCAGAAGACCTCAGACCTCCCAAAAGGCAAGAAGCTCCCCACGTACCTGGGTAGGGCAAAAGAAAAAAAACACAGACAAAAGAATAGGGATGGGACCTGCACCAGTGGGAGGGAGCTGTGAAGGAGGAAAGGTTTCCACACACTAGGAACCCCCTTTGTGGGTGGAGACTGAGGGTGATGGAGCGGGGGAAGCTTCGGAGCCACGGAGGAGAGCTAAGCCACAGGGGTGCGGAGGGATTCCCGCACAGAGGACCGGTGCCAACCAGCACTCACCAGCCCGAGAGGCTTGTCTGCTCACCCACCGGGGCGGGTGGGGGGCTGGGAGCTGAGGCTTGGGCTTCGTAGGTCACATCCCAGGGAGAGGACTGGGGTGGCGGCGTGAACACAGAATGAAGGGGGCTAGTGCACTACGGCTAGCCGGGAGGGAGTCCGGGAGAAGGTCTGGACCTGCCTAAGAGGCAAGAGACCATTGTGTCGGGTGCGCGAGGAGAGCACCGCCTAAATGAGCTCCAGAGACCGGCATGAGCCGCGGCTAACAGCGTGGACCCCAGAGAAGGGCATGAGATGCAAAGGCTGCTCCTGCAGCCACCAAGAAGCCTGTGTGCGAGCACAGGTCACTATCCACACCTCCCCTCAGGAGCCTGTGCAGCCTGTCACTGCCAGGGTCCCATGATCCAGGGACAACTTCCCCAGGAGAACGCATGGCGTGCCTCAGGCTGGTGCAACGTCATGTTGGCCTCTGCTGCCGCAGGCTCGCCCCGCACTCCATACCCCCTCCCTTCCCCTGGCCTGAGTGAGCCAGAGCCCCCGAAGCAGCTGCTCCTTTAACTCTGTCATGTCTGGGGGAAGAACAGATGCCCTCAGGCAACCTACACGCAGAGGCAGGGCCAAATCCAAAACTGAACCCCGGGAGCTGTGAGAACAAAGAAGAGAAAGGGAAATCTCTCCCAGCAGCCTCAGAAGCAGTGAATTAAATCTCCACAATCACCTTGATGTACCCTGCATCTGTGGAATACACGAATAGACAATGAATCATCCCAAAATTGAGGCGGTGGACTTTGGGAGCAATGATATATATATATTTTTTCCTTTTTCTCTTTTTGTGAGCATGTATGTGTATGCTTCTTTGTGTGATTTTGTCTGTATAGCTTTGCTTTTACCATTTGTCCAATGGTCTGTCTGTCCATTGTTTTTGTTTCTTTGTTTTTTGTTTTTTGGTTTTTTTTGAGTATGGTTTTTAGCACTTGTTATCATTGGTGGATTTGTTTTTTGGTTTGGTTGCTCTCTTCTTTCTTTCTTTTTTATATTACCTTTAAATATTTTTAACTTTTAGTAATTATTTTTTACTTTTTATTTTAATAACTTTATTTTTTTCTTTCTTTCTTTCTTTTTTTCTCCCTTTTCTTCTGAGCTGTGTGGCTGACAAGGTATTAGTGCTCCAGCTGAGTGTCAGGCCTGTGCATCTGAGGTGGGAAAGCCGAGTTCAGGACATTGGTCCACCAGAGACCTCTGGGCTCCACATAATATCAAACGATGAAAGCTGTCCCAGAGATCTCCATCTCAACACTAAGACCCAGCTCCACTCAACGACCAGCAAGCTACAGTGCTGGACACCCTATGCCAAACAACTAGCAAGACAGGAACACAACCCCACCCATTAAGAGAGAGGCTGCCTCAAATCATAATAAGGTCACAAACACCCCAAAACACACCACTGGATGCAGACCTGCCCAACAGAAAGACAAGATCCAGCCTCATCCACCAGAAAACAGGCACTAGGCCCCTGCACCAGAAAGCCTACACAACACACTGAACCAACCTTAGCCACTGTGGGCAGACACCAAAAACAACGGGAACTACAAACCTGCAGCCTGTGAAAAGGAGACCCCAAACACAGTAAGTTAAGCAAAATGAGAAGACAGAAACACACAGCAGATGAAGGAGCAAGGTAAAAACCCACCAGAACAAACAAATGAAGAGGAAACCGGCAGTCTACCTAAAAAAGAATTCAGAGTAATGACAGTAAAGATAATTCAAAATCTTGGAAATCGAACGGAGAAAATACAACATTTAACAAGGACATAGAAGAACTAAAGAGCAAACAAACAATGATGAACAACAAAATAAATGAAATTTAAAATTCTCTAGAAGGAATCAATAGCAGAATAACTGAGGCAGAAGAACAGATAAGTGACCTGGAAGATAAAATAGTGGAAATAACTACTGCAAAGAAGAATAAAGAAAAAAGAATAAAGAGAATTGAGGACAGGCTCAGAGACCTCTGGGACAACATTAAACACACCAACATTTGAATTATAGGGGTCCCAGAAGAAGAAGAGAAAAAGAAAGGGACTGAGAAAATATTTGAAGAGATTATAGTTGAAAACTTCCCTAATATGGGAAAGGAAATAGTTAATGAAGTCCAGGAAGTGCAGAGAGTCCCATACAGGATAAATCCAAGGAGAAACACACCAAGATACATACTAATCAACCTATCAAAAATTAAATACAAAGAAAAAATACTAAAAGCAGCAAGGGAAAAACAACAAATAACATACAAGGGAATCCCCATAAGGTTAACAGCTGACGTTTCAGCAGAAACTCTGCAAGCCAGATGGGAGCAGCAGGACATATTAAAGTGATGAAAGGGAAAAAACTACAACCAAGATTACTCTACCCAGCAAGGATCTCATTCAGATTCGAGAAATTAAAACTTTTACAGACAAGCAAAAGCTAAGAGAATTCAGCATCACGAAACCAGCTTTAAAACAAATGCTAAAGGAACTTCTCTATGCAGGAAACACAAGAGAAGGAAACAACCCAAAACAATTAAGAAAATGGTAATAGGAACATACATATCCATAATTACCTTAAATGTAAATGGGTTAAATGCTCCATCCAAGAGATGTAGACTGGCTGGATGGATACAAAGATAAGACCCATATATATGCTGTCTACAAGAGACCCACTTCAGACCTAGGGACACATACAGAATGAAAGTGAGGGAATGGGAAAAGATATTCCATGCAGAGGGAAATCAGAAGAAAGCTGGAGTAGGAATTCTCATATCAGACAAAATAGACATTAAAATAGACTATTACAACAGACAAAGAAGGACACTACATAAAGATCAAGGGATCAATCCAAGAAGAAGATATAACAATTATAAATATAAATGCACCCAACATAGGAGCACCTCAATGCATAAGGCAAATGCTAACAGCCATAAAAAGGGAAATAGACAGTAACACAATCATAGTAGGGGACTTTAACACCCCACTTTCACCAATGAACAGTTCACCCAAAATGAAAATAAATAAGGAAACACAAGCTTTAAATGATACTTTAAACAAGATGGACTTAATTGATATTTATAGGACATTCCATCCAAAAACAACAGAATACACATTTTTCTCAAGTGCTCATGGAACATTCTCCAGGATAGATCATATCTTGGGTCACAAATCAAGCCTTGGTAAATTTAAGAAAACTGAAATCATATCAACTATCTTTTCTGAACACAACGCTATGAGACTAGATACCAATTACAGGAAAAATAATCTGTAACAAAAAAAAAAAACACACGGAGGATAAACAATGCACTACTAAATAACCAAGATATCACTGAAGAAATCAAAGAGGAAATCAAAAAATACCTAGAAACAAATGACAATGAAAACACAAAAAAGCAAAACCTATGGGATGCAGCAAAAGCAGTTCTAAGAGGGAAGTTTTATAGTAATACAATCCTACCTCAAGAAACAAGAAACATCTCAAATAACAACCTAACCGTAAACCTAAAGCAATTAGACAAAGAAGAACAAAAACCCCCAAAGTTAGCAGAAAGAAAGAAATCATAAAGATCACATCAGAAATAAATGAAAAAGAAATAAAGGAAACAATAGCAAAGATCAATAAAACTAAAAGTTGGTTCTTTGAGAAGATAAACAAAATTGATACACCATTAGCCAGACTCATCGAGAAACAAAGGGAGAAGACTCAAATCAACAGAATTAGAAAAGAAAAGGGAGAAGTAACAACTGATACTGCAGAAATACAAAGGATCATGAGAGATTACTACAAGCAACTGTATGCCAATAGAATGGACAACCTGGAAGAAATGGACAAATTCTTAGGAAAGCACAACTATCCGAGACACAACGAGGAACAGAAAATATTAACAGACCAATCACAAGCACTGAATTTGAGACTGTGATTAAAAATCTTCCAACAAACAAAAGCCCAGGACCAGATGGCTTCACAGGCAAATTCTATCAAACATTTAGAGAAGAGCTAACACCTATCCTTCTCAAACTCTTCCAAAATATAACAGAGGGAGGAACACTCCCAAACCCATTCTACGAGGCCACCATCACCCTGATACCAAAACCCGACAAAGATGTCACAAAAAAAGAAAAGCACAGGCCAATATCACTGATGCGCATAGATGTAAAAATCCGCAATAAAATACTAGCAAATACAATCCGAAAGCACATTAAAAGGATCATACACCATGATCAAGTGGGTTTATCCCAGGAATGCAATGATTCTTCAACATACGCAAATCAATCCATATGATACACAACATTAACAAATTGAAGGATAAAAACCATATGATCATCACAATAGATGCAGAAAAAGCTTTTGACAAAATTCAACACCCATTTATGATAAAAACTCTCCAGAAACTAGGCATAGAGGGAACCTATCTCAACATAATAAAAGGCCATATATGACAAACCCACAGCCAACATCGTTCTCCATGGTGAAAACTGAAACCATTTCTTCTAAGATCAGGAACAAGACAAGGTTGCCCACTCTCACCACTATTACTCAACACAGTTTTGGAAGTTTTAGCCACAGCAATCAGAGAAAGAAAAGAAAGAAAAGGAATCCAAATCGGGAAAGAAGAAGTAAAGCTGTCACTGTTTGCAGATGACATGATACTATACATAGAGAATCCTAAAGATGCCACCAGAAAACAACGAGAGCTAATCAATGAATTTGGTAAAGTAGCAGGATACAAAATTAATGCACAGAAATCTCTGGCATTCCTATACACTAATGATGAAAAATCTGAAAGTGAAATCAAGAAAACACTCCCATTTACCACTGCAACAAAAAGAATAAAATATCTAGGAATAAACCTACCTAAGGAGACAAAAGCCCTTTATGCAGAAAATTACAAGACACTGATGAAAGAAATTAAAGATGATACAAATAGATGGAGAGATATACCACGTTCTTGGATTGGAAGAATCAATATTGTGAAAATGACTCTACTACCCAAAGCAATCTACAGATGCAATGCAATCCCTATCAAACTACCACTGGCATTTTTTACAGAACTAGAACAAAAAATTTCACAATTTGTATGGAAACACAAAAGCCCCCGAATAGCCAAAGCAATCTTGAGAATGAAAAACGGAGCTGGAGGAATCAGGCTCCTTGACTTCAGACTATACTACAAAGCTACAGTAACCAAGACAGTATGGTACTGCCACAAAAACAGAAAGATAGATCAACAGAACAGGATAGAAAGCCCAGAGATAAACCCACGCACATATGGTCACTTTATCTTTGATAAAGGAGGCAGGCAGGAATGTACAGTGGAGAAAGGACAGCCTCTTCAGTAAGTGGTGCTGGGAAAACTGGACAGGTACATGTAAAAGTATGAGATTAGATCACTCCCTAACACCATACACAAAAATAAGCTCAAAAGGGATTAAAAACCTAAATGTAAGGCCAGAAACTATCAAACACTTAGAGGAAAACATAGGAAGAACACTTCATGACATAAACTTGCAAATGAATCAACTGACAAAGGATTAATCTCTAAAATTTACAGGCAGCTCATGCAGCTCAATAACAAAAAAATAAACAACCCAATCCAAAAATGGGCAGAAGACCTAAATAGACATTTCTCCAAAGAAGATATACAGACTGCCAACAAACACATGAAAGAATGCTCAACATCATTAATCATTAGAGAAATGCAAATCAAAACTACAATGAGATATCATCTCACACCAGTCAGAATGGCCATCATCAAAAAATCTAGAAACAATAAATGCTGGAGAGGGTGTGGAGAAAAGGGAACCCTCTTGCACTGCTGGTGGGAATGTGAATTGGTACAGCCACTATGGAGAACAGTATGGAGGTTGCTTAAAAAACTACAAATGGAACTACCATATGACCCAGCAATCCCACTACTGGGCATATACCCTGAGAAAACCATAATTCAAAAAGAGTCATGTACCAAAATGTTCATTGCAGCTCTATTTACAATAGCCTGGAGATGGAAACAACCTAAGTGTCCATCATTGGATGAATGGATAAAGAAGATGTGGCACATATATACAATGGAATATTACTCAGCCATAAAAAGAAATGAAATTGAGCTATTGGTAATGAAGTGGATAGAACTAGAGTCTGTCATATAGAGTGAAGTAAGTCAGAAAGAGAAAGACAAATACCATACGCTAACACATATATATGGAATTTAAGAAAAAAAATGTCATGAAGAACCTAGGGGTAAGACAGGAATAAAGACACAGACCTACAAGAGAATGGACTTGAGGTTAAGGGGAGGGGGAAAGGTAAGCTGTGACAAAGCGAGAGAGAGGCATGGACATATATACACTACCAAATGTAAGGTAGATAGCTAGTGGGAAGCAGCCCCATAACACAGGGAGATCAGCTCGGTGCTTTGTGATCACCTAGAGGGGTGGGATAGGGAGGGAGATGCAAGAAGGAAGAGATGTGGGAACATATGTCTATGTATAACTGATTCACTCTGTTATAAAGCAGAAACTAACACACCATTGTAAAGCAATTATACTCCATAAAGATGTAAAAAAAAAAAAAAGGAATGCAAATCAGAAAAGAAGAAGTAAAACTGTCACTGTTTACAGATGACATGATACTATACATAGAGAATCCTAAAGATGCTACCAGAAAACTACTAGAGCTAATCAATGAATTTGGTAAAGCAGGATACAAAATTAATGCACAGCAATCTCTTGCATGCCTATACACTAATGATGAACATCTGAAAGAGAAATTAAGGAAACACTCCCATTTACCATTGCAACAAAACAAATAAAATACCTAGGAATAAACCTACCTAAGGAGACAAAAGACCTGTATGCAGAAAACTATAAGACACTGATGAAAGAAATTAATGATGATACAAACAGATGGAGAGATATACCACGTTCTTGGATTGGAAGAATCAACACTGTGAAAATGACTCTACTACCCAAAGCAATCTACAGATTCAATGCAACCCCTATCAAACTACCAATGGCATTTTTCACAGAACTAAAACAAAAAATTTCACAATTTATATGGAAACACAAAAGACCCCGAATAGCCAAAGCAATCTTGAGAAAGTAAAACGGAGCTGGAAATCAGGCTCCCAGACTTCAGACTATACTACAAAGCTATAGTAATCAAGACAGTATGGTACTGGCACAAAAACAGAAATATAGATCAATGGAATAGAATAGAAAGCCCAGAGATAAACCCATGCACATATGGTCACCTTATCTTTGATAAAGGAGGCAAGAGTATACAATGGAGGAAAGACAGCTTCTTCAATAAGTGGCGCTGGGGAAACTGGACAGCTATATGAAAAAGAATGAAATTAGGACAGTCCCTGACACCATACACAAAAATAAACTCAAAATGGATTAAAGACCTAAATGTAAGGCCAGACACTATAAAACTCTTAGAGGAAAACATAGGCAGTACACTGTATGATATAAATCACAGCAAGATCCTTTTTGACCCACCTCCTGGAGAAATGGAAATAAAAACAAACATAAACAAATAGGACCTAATGAAACTTCAAAGCTTTTGCACAGCAAAGGAAACCATAAAGAAGACCAAAAGACAACCCTCAGAATGGGAGAAAATATTTGCAAATGAAGCAACTGACAAAGGATTAGTCTCTAAAATTTACAAGCAGCTCATGCAGCTCAATATCAAAAAAGCAAACAACCCAATCCAAACATGGGCAGAAGACCTAAATGGACATTTCTCCAAAGAACATATACAGATTGCAAACAAACACATGAAAGAATACTCAACATCAGTAATCATTAGAGAAATGCAAATCAAAACTACAGTGAGGTATCACCTCACACCAGTCAGCACAGCCATCATCAAAGAATCTAGAAACAATAAATGCTGGAGAGGGTGTGGAGAAAAGGGAACGCTCTTGCACTGTTCATGGGAATGTAAATTGATACAGCCACTATGGAGAACAGTATAGAGGTTCCTTAAAAACCTAAAAACAGAACTACCATACAACTCAGCAATTCCACTACTGGGCATATACCCTGAGAAAACTATAATCAAAAAGAGTCATGTACCTCAATGTTCATTGCAGCTCAATTTACAATAGGCAGGACACAGAAGCAACCTAAGTGTCCATCGACAGATGAATGAATAAAGCAGATGTGGCACATATATACAATGGAATATTACTCAGCCATAAAAAGAAACGAAATTGAGTTATTTGTAGTGAGGTGGATGGACCTAGAGTCTGTTATTCAGAGTGAAGTAAGTCAGACAGAAAAAAATAAATACCATATGCTAACACATATATATGGAATCAAAAAAAAAAAAGGTTATGAAGAACCTAGGGGCAGGACAGAATAAAGACGCAGACATAGAGAATGGACTTGAGCACATGGGGAGGGGCAAGGGTAAGCTGGGATGAAGTGAGAGAGTGCATGGACTTATATATACTACCAAATAAAATAGATAGCTAGTGAGAAGCAGCCACATAGCACAGGGAGATCATCTCGGTGCTTTGTGACCACCTAGAGGGGTGGGATAAGGAGAGTGGAAGGGAGGCGCAAGAGGCAGGCGATATGGGGATATATGTATATGTATAGCTGACTCACTTTGTTATAAAGCAGAAGCTAACACACCATTGTAAAGCAATTATACTCCAATAAAGATGTTAAAAAAAAAATCTCAAAGCAATCAATAGACTAAATGACCCAGAAGAACAAATAAGTGATCTGGAAGATAGAATAATGGAAATCACCCAATCAGACAGCAGATGGAAAGACATATAAAAAAGAAAAATGAAAGCAACACTTGAGATATATGGGATAATATAAAGCATGCCAAACTACGCATAATAGGGATTCCAGAAGGAGAACAAAGAGAAAAGGTGATAAAAAACATATTTGAAGAAATTATGGCTGAAAACTTCCAAACCAAAAGAAGGAAACACATATCCATGTACAGGAAGCACAGTCACTCCCAAATAAGATGAACCCAAACAGACCAACACCAAGACATATCATAATTAAAATGAGAGGGACTTCTCTGGTCATCCGGTGGTTAAGAATCCACCTTCCAATGCAGGGGACATGGGTTCAATCCCTGGTCAGGGAACTAAGATCCCCCATGACACAGGGCAACTAAGACTTTGTGCTGCAACTACTGAGCCTGCGCGCTCTGGAGCCCGCATGCCACAACTAGAGAGAAGCCCGCATGCCGCAACTAAGATCCCGTGCACTGCAACTAAGATCCAACACAGCCAAATTAATTAATTAATTAATTTAAAAAATAAAATAAAGTGGGAAAAAGTTAAAGAGAGGATTCTAAAGGCAGCGGGGGCGGGGGGAACAGACTCAGTTACAAGAGAACCCCCATAAGGCTATCAGCTGATTTCCCTGCAGCAACTTTGCAGGCCGGAAGGGTGTGGTATAATATATTCAATGTCCTGAAAGGGAAAAGCCTGCAACCTAGGATACTCTACACAGCAAGATCATCATTTAGAATAGGTGAGAGAAACACTTCTCAGATAAGCAAGAACTGAAAGAATACAGCAACACTAAACCTACCCTGAAAGAGACTCTGAAGGTTGTTCTCTAAATAGAAAAGAAGCAAGAATCTATAGGAAAGGGGAAAAAACACAAAAGGAAAGTTAAGATTACTTATATAAGCCAGTATATAGATTTAAAATATTTTTTAATTATTAAAAGCAATTACAGGGACTTCCCTTGTGGTACGGTGGTTAAGACATCACCTTCCAATGTAGGGGGTGCAGGTTCAATCCCTGGTCAGGGAGCTAAGATTCCACATGCCTCGGAGCCAAAAAACCAAAACATAAAACAGAAGCAATATTGTAACAAATCCAATAAAGACATTTAAAATGGTCAACATAAAAAAAGCAATTACAACTACAACAAACAGTAAAAGGATAAGCATGAAAATGTGAAATAGGACATCAAAATCACAAAATGTGGGAGAGGGGAGTATAAAAATGTAGATTTGTTGGAATGTGTGTTTGTGTGTGTGTGTGTGTGTGTGTGTGGTACGTGGGCCTCTCACTGTTGTGGCCTCTCCCGTTGCAGAGCACAGGCTCTGGATGCGCAGGCTCAGCGGCCATGGCTCACGGGCCCAGCTGCTCCGCGGCATGTGGGATCTTCCCAGACCGGGGCACGAACCCGTGTCCCCTGCATCCACAGGCGGACTCTCAACCACTGCGCCACCAGGGAAGCCCTAGAATGTGTTTTAACTTGAATGACTTACACTTTAAAGCAAGTAGATATAGTTATGGATCAACATACTTGAACTCCAATGGTAACTACAAATCAAAAACATAGAACAGATCCACAAAAACCAAAAAGCATAAAACCAAAAGCCAAAAGCATACTACAAAAGAAAATCAAACCACAAAAGGAAAGAAGAAAAAATGAACAAAGCACTACAAAAACAACTGGAAAACAAGAATTAAAATGGCAATAATTATATACCTTTAATTACTTTAAATGTCAATGGACTAAATGCTCTGATCAAAAGATATACTGTGGCAAACTAAATTAAAAAACAATAACCTATAATATGCTGCCTACAAGAGACTCACTCCAAGGTGAAAGACACAAACAGACTGAAAGTGAGGGGATGGCAAAGGACACACATAGATTGAAATACAGGCCTTCCTCAAAAAATAAGAAAAATCTCAAATAACAACCTAACCTACCACCTAAAAGAATTAGAAAAAGAACAAACAAAATCCAAAGTCAGCAGAAGGAAGGAAATAATAAAGATCAGAGAGAAAATAAATAAAATAGGTATCAAAAAACAATGGAAAAGATCAACAAAACTAAGAGCTGTTTTTCTAAAAAGGTAAAAATTGACAAACCTCTAGCCAGGCTCACCAAGAAGAAAAGAGACCCAAATAAACAAAGTAAGAAAGAAAGAAGAGGAGGTTCCTTAAAAAACTAAAAATAGAGCTACCATATGATCCAGCAATCCTACTCCTGAGCATATATCTGGAGAAAACCGTAATTCAAAAAGGTACATGCACCCCAATGTTCATTGCAGCACTATTTACAATAGCCAGGACATGGAAGCAACCTAAATGTCCATCAACAGAGGAATGGATAAAGAAGATATGGTACATATATACAATGGAGTATTATTCAGCCATAAAAAAGAATAAAATAATGCCATTTGCAGCAACATGGATGGACCTAGAGACTGTCATACTGAACAAAGTCAGACAAAGACAAATATCATATGATATCACTTATATGTGGAATCTTAAAAAATGGTACAAACGAACTTATTTACTAAACAGAAATAGAGTCACAGATATAGAAAACAAACTTATAGTTACTGGGGGAAAGGGGGGAGGGGTAAATTGGGACATTGGGATTGACATATACACACTACTATATATAAAATAGATAACTTATAGCACAGGGAACTCTATTCAATACTCTCTATTGGCCTATATGGAAAAAGAATCGAAAAAAGAATGGATATATGTATAACAGAGTCACTTTACTATACACCTGAAACTAACACAACATTGTAAATCAACTATACTCCAATAAAAATTTTAAAAAAAGGAAGTGAAAGAGAACAACTGAAACAACAGAAATACAAAATATCAGGAGAATGCTATGAACAATTATATGCCAATAAATTGGACAACCTAGAAGAAATGGACTGGTTTCTAGAAACATACAACCAGCTAAAACTGAGTTGAGAAGAAGCAGGTAATTTGAACACACCAATCACTAGAAGTGAAATAAAATCTGTAATTTAAAAAAACCCAACAACCTAGAAAAACAGAAAAAAACCTCTTGGCAAGGACAAGTCCAGTACTAGATGGCTTCACTGGGGAATTGTTCCAAACACACAAAGAAGAACTTGTACCTATCTCTCTCAAACTATTCCATAAAACCAAAGAGGGAACACTCACAAATTCATTCTATGAGGCCACCACCACCCGGATACCAAAACCAGACAGAGTCACTACAAAAAGAGAAAATTACAGGCCAATATCTTTGATGAGTATAGATGCAGAAATCCTCAAAAATACATTAGCAAACTGAATCCAAAAATACATAATCATATACCATGATCAAATTGGATTCATTCCAGGGTCACAAAGATGGTTCAACATACACAAATCGGTGTGATACACCACATTAACAAAAGGAAAGACCAAAGCCACAAGATCATCTCAACAGACACAGAAAAAGCATTTGACAAAATTCAACATCCATTCAAGATTTAAAAATCTCACCGAAGTGACTAGAGGGAACATATCACAACAAAATAAAAAACATTTACAACAAAAACTATTAAGACTAGTAAATGAATTCAGCAAGGTAGCAGGATACAAGATTAATATACAGAAATCTGTTGCATTTCTTTATACTAACAATGAAATATCAAAAGAGGAAGTAAAAAAAATCCTGTTTAAAATCGAGTCAAAAAACCCAAAATACCTAGGAATAAACCTGACCAAGGAAGTGAAAGACCTATACACTGAGGACAATAAAACACCGATAAAGGAAAGTGAATATGATTCCAAGAAATGCAAAGATATCCCATGCTCTCAGATTGGAAGAATTAATATTGTTCAAATGGCCATACCCCCCAAAGCAATCTACCCACTTAATATGATCCCTATCAAATTACTCATGCCATTTTTCACAGAACTAGAACACATAATCCTAAAATTTATATGGAACCACAAAAGACCCAAATTGCCAAAGCAATCCTGAAGGAAAAGAACAAAGCAGGAGGTATAACCCTTCCAGACTCCAGACTATACTACAAAGATACAGTAATCAAAACAATGTGGTGTTGGCACAAAAAGAAACATATAGATCAATGGCACAGACTGGAGAGCCCAGAAATAAATCCATATGGCTACAGTGAATCTATGATAAAGGAGGCAAGGATATACAATGGAGAAGAGACAGTCTCTTCAAAAAGTAATGTTAGGAAAGCTAGACATCTGCACGTTCAATGAAATTATGAACATACCCTCACACATGAAAATAAACTCAAAATGGCTCAAAGACTTATATGACATAACACCATAAAATTCCTAGAAGATAACATAGGTAAATCATTCTCTGACAAATTGTAGCAATATTTTCTTATATCAGTCTCCCAAGGCCAAAGAAGTAAAAGCAAAAACAAACACATGGGACAAAGAAGTAAAAGCAAAAACAAACACATGGGACCTAATCAAACTTTTAAGCTTTTGCACAGCAAAGGAAGTCATCAACAAAACAAAAAGACAACCTATGGAATGGAAGAAAATGTTTGCCAACGATACAACCAACAAGGGCTTAATTTCTAAAATACACAAACAGCTCATACAACTCAATATCAAAAAAAACAACAAACCCAATCAAAAAATGGGCAGAAGAACTAAATAGACAATTTTCCAAAGAAAACATACAGATGGCCAACAGACACATGAAGAGACGCTCAACATCGCTAATTATTAGAGAAATGCAAGCCAAAACCACAATGAGATATAACCTCAAACTGGTCAGAATGGCTACCATCAAGAAGTCTGGAGAGGGTGTGGAGCAAAAGGAACCCCCTCACACACTGTTGGTGGGAAGTAAATTGGCTTCCCTGGTGGCACAGTGGTTGAGAGTCCGCCTGCCAATGCAAGGGACACGGGTTCGTGCCCTGGTCTGGGAAGATCCCACATGCCGCGGAGCAGCTGGACCCGTGCACCATGGCCACTGAGCCTGCACGTTCGGAGCCTGTGCTCCGCAACGGGAGAGGCCACAACAGTGAGAGGCCCGCGTATCGCAAAAAAAAAAAAAAAAAAATTATGGACAACAGTATGGAGGTTCCTCAAAAGCTAAAAAGAGTTACCATATGATACAGCAATCCCACTCCTAGGCATATATCCAGACAAAACTATAATTCAAAGAGATTCATACACCCCTATGTTCATAAACCTCTATGTTTATAGCAGCACTATTCACAATAACCAAGACATGGAAACAACCTAAATGTCTATCGACAGATGAATGGATCAAGAAGGTGTGGTACATATATACAATGGAGTAGTACTTAGCCATAAAAAGGAATGAAATAGGGCTGCCCTGGTGGCGCAGTGGTTGAGAGTCCGCCTGCCGATGCAGGGGACATGGGTTCGTGCCCTGGTCCGGGAAGATCCCACATGCCACGAAGCGCCTGGGCCCGTGAGTCGTGGCCGCTGAGCCTGCGCACCTGGAGCCTGTGCTCTGCAATGGGAGAGGCCACAGCAGTGAGAGGCCCACGTACAGCAAAAAAAAAAAAAAAAAAAAAGAATGAAATAATGCCATTTGCAGCAACATGGATGGACCTAGAGATTATCATACTCAACATGGATGGACCTAGAGATTATCATACTAAGTGCAGAAAGTCAGAAAGAGAAAGACAAATACCATATGATATCGCTTATATGTGGAATCTCAAATATGACACAAATGAACTTATCTACAAAACAGAATCCATCTCCCAGACACAGAGAACAGACCTGTGGTTGCCCAGGGGGATAGGGACTTGGGGAGGGATGGAGTGAGAGAAGGGATGGATTGGGATTTTGGGATTAGCAGATGCAAACTATTACATACAGAATGGATAAACAAGAAGGTCCTGCTATATAGTACAGGGAACTATATTCAATATCCTATGATAAACTTACAGAAAAGAATGTGAAAAAGAATCTATATATATGTAAGACTAAATCACTGTGCTATACAGAAGAAATTAACTCAACATTATAAATCAACTCTTCAGTAAAATAAATTTTTTAAAAAACAGTGTGGTATCAGCACAAAAACAGACATATAGATCAATGGAACAGAATAAAGAGCCCAGAAATAAATCCACACACCTACGGTCAATTAATCTTCGACAAAGGAGGCAAGAATATACAATGGAGAAAAGACAGTCTCTTCAACAAGTGGTATTGGGAAATCTGTACAGCCACATGTAAATCAATCAAGTTAGAAACTCCCTCCCACCATACACAAAAATAAACTCAAAATGGTTCAAAGACTTAAATATAAGACATGACACCATAAAACTCCTAGAAGAGAATATAGGCAAAACATTCTCTGACATAAATTGTAGCAATATTTTCTTAGATCATCCTCCCAAGGCAAAAGAAGTAAAAGCAAAAAGCAAATGGGACCTAATCAAACTAAACAAAAGCTTTTAACAAACTTCAAAGATTTGTACAGCAAAGGAAAATGTCAACAAAATGAAGACAACTTATGAAATGGAATAAAATATTTGCAAATGATACAGCTGGCAAGTGGTTAATATTCAAGGTATACAAACAGCTCATACAACTCAATATTGAAAAAACAAAACAATCCAATCAAAAACATGAGCAGAAGACCTAAATAGACAATTTTCCAGAGAAGACATACAGATGGCCAACAGACACATGAAAAGATGCTCAGCATCGCTAATTATTAGAGAAATGCAAATCAAAGCAATAATGAGGTATAACCTCAAACTGGTCAGAATGACTGTCATCAAAAAGTCTACAAATAATAAATACTGGAGAGGGTGTGGGGCAAAGGGACCCCCTACTGTTAGTGGGAATGTAAACTGGTGCAGCCACTGGAAAACAGTATGGAGGTTCCTTAAAAACCTAAAAATTGAGCTACCATATGATAGCCTTGGATATTATTCATAGCAGGAGGAATCAAGGTTCTGGGTTTCTAACCTTTTTTGAAGACAAATCCATTCCTGAAGCCCTTGCTTTTCAGGAGATCACAGCATTGTAATGACAATTGTGCTGCTAATGCTGCCAATTCTTCTCACATAGGACAATGGCCTGTGAGAACCAAAGGGCAATGAGAATATCTAAAAAGCAGCACTAAGCTGACGGGTATTCATGTTTCTGTGTGGCAAGGATGGGTAATCTTGAAAAATGGGAAGTTCAGTTAGAGCCTCCCAGAAGTCTTTTTTTTTTTTTTTTTTTAAGTTTAAAAGTTGGCTGCTTTCTATCACCAAGATCAGAAACACAATGGCCTAATCAGTAACTGCAGGCATTTTGAAACATTGTAATATTTAAGAGGAAATTAAAAGTAAGTCTTGCTTGCTATCAATGTTAAAAATCACAAATATACACACCATACTGAGTCACTGTAATAATTCTCTAGCCTTGGTTCACTGAATCTCTGCAGATTCAATTTGGCATCAAATAACAGCCCATTCTTCTCTGCCACAGTGGTTCTTGGGAGCTGATGAGGGAGACAGATAGCACCTTAGCTACAGAGACAAAGATTTCAGGTGACTATTTGTTTTGGAGAAAGTCTGGAAATGTTAAAGTCTGATCTGTTTTTCTAAGCAATACTAAGCAAAATTGGAGAATTTCACTGTGACATCTTTTCTTAAGTTAACTCAAGTAGGAGTTAGGATTCTGGAGTTTGCCTCTGGTTATGTCCCTAACACTTAACATGTTACAAACTTACACTTACTTATAGTTTCTCCATTTGCAAATGAAAAATAAAACTGCCTTACAGTGTCAGAGGGGATTTCTGAGCCATCGTTGACTTGAGACCAGGGTGTTTCAACCTGAAATTTGGAGAGAACGTTCACATCTTCAGTTCCAGACTTTAGCTAATAGGCAAGAGATGCGAACTGCTCTTCTCAGGAGAAACCTCACCTAAGCAAAGAGGAGAGCCAGAGGCAGATGCCAAATTTAAAGTGGGACCCTGTGAGTAATTGTCTATAAAATGAATTAGGTATTTAGAAAGATATAATGCCCAAGGGGGATGGACAATCTTTGTAAGTAGCATGCAAATGTGGTGATGGGAATTTAGTTCACCTGATGTCATTTCACCTAAAGTCAAATCTCCTGATGCCCCTTCTGCAAGTGCAGGGGACACAGGTTGTAGCCCTGGTCCGGGAAGATCCCACATGCCGTGGAGCAACTAAGCCCGTGCGCCACAACTACTGAGCCTGCGCGCCTAGGGCTGGTGCTCCGCAACGAGAGAAGCCACCGAAACGAGAAGCCCGCGCACCGCAAAGAGTAGCCCCCACTCGCCACAACTAGAGAAAGCCCACGCAGCAACAAAGACCCAACACAGTCAAATACAAAAAAATAAATTTTAAAAAATCTCCTGATGCCAACTTGCCTAATTAATTCATATAAAATTAGCATTCTCTAGAGAAGTGTATCTTAATCCTAGCTGTGAATTAGGTGGTTCTGACCTGGGAAATTTTAAAAAATATTAATGTAATAGACATTTCAGATAGGCATTCAGACAGGGTCCCGTATTCTACATAGCAAATTAACACTAAATTGTGTCATATTAATAACCAAAAGAAAAAATTGCGTGACAAAATTGAATATGTATTCCCATGGCACAGTATTTTGAAACTATAAAATTATATAAAATAAAGACAGGTCTCTCTCTTTCACAGTTACCAAACTTTTTCACAGTTACCAAACCACCAAGTTCTCTTCAGAGATATCCCACTGATGTCAAGTCCTTATGTCTCTGCCCAGGGATGTTCTATACATACACCAGCATACACGTACATGCACACACATATCTATTACAAATGGTAGCTTATATTTACTGATCTACACCAGTTTGTTTATTTTAAAGACTTTTTAAAAAATATTTATTTATTTTTGGCTGCATTAGGTTTTCATTGCTGCACCCGGGCTTGCTTTAGTTGGCGTCAAGCGGGGGCCACTTTTCGTTGCGCCGCGCGGGCTTCTCATTGCAGTGGCTTCTCTTGTTGTGGAGCAGGGCTCTAGGCACGTGGGCTTCAGTAGTTGTGGCACGTGGGCTCAGTAGCTGTGGCCTGCAGGCTCTAGAGAACAGGCTCGGTAGTTGTGTCACACGGGCTTAGTTGCTCCACGGCATGTGGGATCTTCCCGGACCAAGGCTCGAACACGTGTCCCCTGCATTGGCAGGTGGATTCTTAAACCACTGCGCCACCAGGAAAGCCCTCTACAACAGTTTTTAAAGATCTTTCCATATATAGGTAACTCATTTACTGCCTGCATACTATTCCATTGTATAGATACATTGGCATTTATTTAAGCAAGCCCATATTGGGGGGAATTTAGTGTTTGTTTTTTTAAAATTCCTGGCTGGTATACAATGCTGCAGTGCATATTCTTTTGCAGCCATCATTTCACCCATGCTAATATATTAGTATGTATCTTTAAAATAAATTCCCAAAGTGGAATTGTTAGATCAATATATTTTTTTAATTAAAAAAAAATTTATTTTATTTATTTATTTTTGGCTGTGTTGGGTCTTCGTTGCTGCGAGCAGGCTCTCTCCAGTTGTGGCAAGCAGGGGCCACTCTCTGTTGCAGTGTGCAGGCCTCCCATTGCGGTGGCTTCGCCTGTTGCTGAGCACGGGCTCTAGGTGCTTGGGCTTCAGTAGTTGCAGCACGCGGGCTCCAGAGCACAGGCTAAGCAGTTGTAGTGCACGGGCCCAGCTGCTCTGCGGCATATGGGACATTCCTAGACCAGGGCTCGAACCCGTGTCCCCTGCATCGGCAGGCAGACTCTCAACCACTGCACCACCAGGGAAGCCCCTGATCAGTATTTTTTTCAGTTGCAGTAAATACTGTCAAATTACTTTCTACAAAAATTGTAGTAAATACTGTCGACTTACTTTTACCAACTTATATCCCATTAGCAACACGTCTGAGCTCAAATTACTTTCAAAAGCAAACCCTCCGACAGGGTTGTGATAGGTAACTAGTTTGGGAGATTTGTGGGCTGCAACCCCGAATGCCTGAAAGCCTTGTACTTGCCCAGCCACAAGACCAAAGAAAATGCCTGGAGGCAGTGACAGAGACATCAACAACTTGTTGGATAAGGAAACTTACAAGTCAGAAGCAAAGTCCTGGAGCAACACCCCACCGTGTACAGCAGAGGGGCAGGCAAGACATGGCAACAAAGATGGCTGCTGGGGAGAAAGAAAGAGGTTACCATTTATAGGGGGAATTGAAGTCAGGTTGGCTCATCAGTTACCATGGAAACCAGCTGAGGAGCCCACCCCTTACAGCCCCTCAGGTTAACGATCATTATGATCATTATCCTGGTCTAAGGATTAGAACAATCACCAGCTGAGGCAGGGGACAAACACTGATTAAGTTCTATGATTAAGAGGGAAAGTTAGTCATGTGAGTAGGGTACAGGTGAAGCAAGGAATGGTCGAGCAGGGGATGTGCAGAGAGCAAGAGAACTGCCATCTTGAGTGGCCTGATCATACAGAGGTGATCTAAAGGAGAAGTGAAGGACCAAGAAAAGTGAAATGGAGAAGAGCCAATGCAAGGATGCATCATCGAGATCACCACTGTAGGGAACTGGGGTCCCAGCCACCCAGGAACTTCAGAGGAGGCTGTAAGATGCCTCTTGTAATTGTTCACACAAGGGTCAACAGGGAAAAACATTTGCCCGTCAGTCCTCATCTAAGCTCATTGAGGGTTAGCCCAGAGGTATTAAGTCCCATACTTCTAGAATAAACCTGTACCTTCAACCACCAGTGACCCGTGAATGAGATATCAGAAAAGCTCTAGGAGAGAAAGCAAAAAGACTTGGATGCATGCTTGAGGCAAGACACTGTCAGCCAGAATGAGTCTAAGCCCACAGAGGATGTTTTTTCTTTTTATTTTCTGCAGCAACAGCTGGAATCAGAGGTGAAGTTTAGAGGCTGTGAGGTGAGGCACAGGAAGCATCTGATACGTGGCATAGGACCTGCACCCTTATCAACAATGTGTCATTAAATTTCTTAACCATTTCTAATCAATAGGTGAAAAAATGATCTCACTGGAGTTGTTTTGACTTTGTTGAACCATGTTCAAAACATCTGTATTTTCATTTTCTGTGATATGTCCTTTGCACATGTTTCTATTGGTTTTGAGGGCTTTTATCTATTAATGTGTAGGAGTTATATGTATAGAAATTAGCCCTTTTCTATGACATTAATGAAAAGATATTTTATCTTCTGATTTTGTCCAGTGGTTTTCACAGTGCATTTTTAAAACTTGTCTATACAAAATATTTTTCTTTGTCTTCTTAGTATTCTGTCATACTTATAAAATCTTTCCCCATTTTGAGATTTTTAAAAAATCATCCATTTTGTGGCAGAGGCTACAGCCCCCAAATTCTCTTCTCTTTAAACAGAGAACCCTATTTTTAAGTGGTCACATCCTTGCATCTAGTTTTGACCATGTGATTGATTGCCAGCAAGATGTAAGCAGAAATGTTAGGTGGGACTTCTGGGAAACCTTCTTAAAAGACTTCCCTACCTCCTTCTTGTTCTTGAAATGGCTGGAGATCTAGCAGCCATATTGAATTATGTGGGAGACCTTGATAATGAGGACGCAGAATCTCATGGCAGAGCAGAAGATATGACCCTAGGTCCCTAATGACATAATAAAGCTACCCTATTAGCTTTGACTATCTCCAGACTTTTTATGAAAGAGATATACTTTCCATCACTTTTGAGTCTTTTAGAAATATACTAACCTAAACCTAACTGATGCATCATATTTGCTTTTAACATATTATTTCTGTCTCTCCACCTTGAATTTATTTTGGTGTGCATAATTTTATAAAGTCATAAAAGTAGCACATGCCAATTTAAAAAGACACAAAGAAACATAATCAGAAAAGGGTATCAGTCTTCATCTTACTACTTAAAAATAAACATTTTTAAGATTTTTGCTGTATTTCCTTCTAGGCTTTTTTCTTTGTAAATTACATAGCAAAGTCCTCGGCTCATTGTACAAGCTAAAAAATATTAGTTGAATGAATGAAGTGTATACATTCTTTTACATCTTGATTTTTGCCTTTTAGTAGCAGTTTTGTTAGTGGATACAACATTGGTTCACTAGCCATTATTTTATCATTAATTTAAAACCATAATGAAGATCTTAGTGCATAAAGCTTTGTCTAAATGTAATTTCCAGAAATGGATAAAAGGCTTTGAACATCTTTAAAGCTTTGGGTACACAGTGATAAAGTGTTGAATTTTGACAGGCCCCAGTAAGTAGTACTCTTCTTTGTGGCCAATATCTAAAGCAATGGCGATATAAAACAAGGAACAAGACATAATGGAGATGAAAATATCCCCTTTATCACTGTTAAATCTGATATAGGGAAATATGCTTTTATCTTCAGGAAAATTTGCTTCTTAGTCTGATCTCTAGAATTCAACACAGGTGGTAGCCTCTCTCTCAAACCAGTAGGACTGGAGTAGAACATAGGCTCAGGGGCAGGAGTTTGATCCACGAGGAAAAAAAAGGAAGAGGAATGGTCTCTGCATGCCAGTTTATCCTTTCAAACTCTCCTATCAGGTAAGTCTTTTCCCTTAAGGAGTGAGGGATTGGGTAAAGGCTACAATGACCAAGTCATTAGAGCTCCCCCAGAATGGAGGAAGGAGTGGAGAAAAAGTGTCATCTCACATCTTCGTGAGGATTGGAAATTATGGATATTTTTTTAATTTAATAATTTAATAGATGACAAATGGTAACTAATAGTTTCAGTTTTTACCGTCGATTATTAATGAGATTGAACAGTTGAACATTTTCCAAAGTATTTTAAAATTCTCTGGTCTATTCATATCTCTTGGAGCCTGAGCATTTTTCTTATTAATTTGTATAATTTCTTTATACAATAAAAATTATCATTTATTTTCTGTGAATATTTTTGGCAGTCCGTTTACTTTAACTTAGGGATATAAGATAAATTCATATAGTCAAATCTATTTTTATGCTTTAATTTACTGCCTTTAATGGACATGAGCTTTTGTTTTAGTCTAGTTCTTCTATAGTTTCAGTTATATTTAACTCCTCAATCCAAATGGCATTTATGTTTTGTTGTATAGTGTTGGTGAAAACCCTTTTGCCTGCCTTCAACCCATCTCCAAATTTCCTCCTTTTAGCCCTCTGCTTTCTCACTCCGTAGGCAAGCAAAGAGGGAGAGAAGTGAAAAAGTACAAAATTATGTGATTTTTGTTTTATTAATTAGAAGGGAATAATTGTCTCTGCAAGTGGCCAACTCTCTCTGGACACTTTCCCCTTCTGGCTACTAGTCTAAAATGTGCAGTTTTCTTGAAATATTAAAGTGACTTTGAAAGTATCCAGTAGAAACCCTTGAAAAGGAGGGGAATGTCAACTTAACTTACTTGTAAAGCATGCAAATATGAGAAAAGACTATGTCCCATATGAAATTGGAAAAATTACATTTTAACCCAATTAAACATTAGGTCGATCCCCTTTCTGTAAATTGATTTTTTGTAGTTTGTTGACTTTCTGAGTTGTCATTGAGAGGTTCAATCATAGCCTGACTCACTGCAGATGAGATAAGGGTTTAATTGAGGTAGTACGGGAAAAAGGAGGGAGAAGAGGAGGGGAAAGGTATGGGGGAGAGCAAACAATGGTGAGAAGGAGCAGAAAAGAATCATGGGAAAAGGGAAAGGAATGAATGGGAGAGATGGGAGGAGGGAGAAAAAAACTGATTCTCAGTCATTCAAAATGGGCTCAGGTGCCATACTGTCAACCTGTTAATAAAATGCTTCACATTTATTAAATGCTTCCTCTGTGCCTGAGCTTTTTCTAATATCTTTACACACATTATTTCTTTTAACTGTTATCTATTTCTTTTAACTCTTGTTATCTCTCCAGATGTATGATTGGACCTAAGTGTCTAAATTTGCTTTTGTTGGTATTGTTAAATCTAATGTAGCCATAGCATAAGCTGCTCTATCTCGAGCAGCACAGATTTTAAAATTTACATGCATTTTTCTTTCCTACTGACCCTGGCATGTCTTTGAGTTATAGATAATGTCTAGCTAACTAGGAGAGAATTAATCTTGCTTAAGAATTCTAGGGACTGACCTTAATGAGGTGGGAGCAGACCAGCCTTGGAGTAGAAGACTAATTGGGCATAAAACCATCAAGATGCCGTTGACCACAACACCCCAAGCCCAGTTCTAAGATGATTATTATTGCTGCAGTTCTGCACATAGCCCCCTGCCTGTACACCCCTGAAACTCCCCTTTAAAACCTTTGTCCTCAAACCGGCAACTTGGAGATGATCTTAGGACATTAGTCCACATCTTCCCAGGTTGCTGGCCTCCCGAATAAAACAACTTTTCTGTTTCCACTAACACTTGTCTATCAAGTATTGGCTTTTCCAGAGACAAGCAGCCAAACTTGGGTTTGGTACCAGCCTTGTCCGGTTACATTAAGACCCACACAAAACAGGCTCCAAGTCTGCTATCTGGGAGTTAGTCAAACTTCTTAGTCAAACTTCAATCAGTGTGCCCAGAGAAGCAGGAACGATGATATGTGGGCTCCTTTTCAGCAAAAGGCAAGACAAAATTTTGTATGCTCTGGTTTGGTCTCCAGTCACTATGAGGACTGAAGGGTAGAGTTCTGGAAGCAAGGCAATTGGCCCACTGTTCTGGATGGTTTCTAACCTCCTGATCCAGCAAGCCCTCTGGGACACAGGCCTAATGCACTATGTTCCTTCTACTGAAATGTCAAGTCTGCATTTATTACAGTAATTATCCATCGCACAAATATATGGACTGAACATTGATTCTGAGATCACACATTGCAATCTACCTAATACATCTACTAGGCCAAATAACACCATCAATTTTTCACACTGTTTTAAAGCCCAATTTGCTGCTCAGATACTTAAAGGCATTTCGTATTCTGGTAAATAATTGACACCTGTTTTATGCAGGTCTCAGCCTATCAATAACCAATGCTGTGGCTGGACCAGCCCTTATGGTTCTTATTATTGACACCCTCCGCAACAACCAGCAGGAAACGGGGAAGAAAAGGCTTAATACAGATCCTGCAAATTACACAACATACCTGGGGCCACACAGTGAGGTAGAGGGGAGAGAGATCGAAAGCGTGCGTGGGCCCTAGGGTTCTGCTTTTACTAGAGTCAAGGGTCGGGGCCTAGGGTTTCTGAGCTCACTCTACTGGTAAATTTAAAACATAAGGGAGGGAATTTAAACTGCTGGGTTGGGGCGGGGGGTGGTGGTGTGGAAATAGGGAAATAACGGTTAGTTATCAACATTGAAATCAAAAGAGGTGCGGGGTAGGCTGTCACTGTATCTAGGCAAGTGGCACTGTGTTTACTTGGGATCCCATTTTGAAGTGGATGCCTCTTTAAAGTGAAAGCCTGGGCAATCAAAGCTTAAGGCAGGCACTTGCATTACAAAAGGAAAAACCAGCTGTCAGGGTTTATACTACAACACCGTAAATCAGAACCGTCAAATCATAATCTTCTGGTAGAAGAGGTGGGAAAAAATGTGCAACTTCATGGTAATCAAAGAAATACAGATTAAACCACAATGCTTTGCTTCTATTTTCAAAAATGAGAATGACTGATAATATCCAACATTAGGCAAGGTGTAGAAATTCTTATCAACTGTTGGTAGGAGTATATTGCATTTCCAGGGGCCAATTTTGTAATACGTATAAAAACATTACTTACTTTACTTTTTTACTTTTTGGAACTTATCCTGAGGGAATATTGGACAATATGCTGAATGTGGCAAAAGAGTGTTCATTATGGCACTGTTTACAGTAGTAAAACTTTAGAAAAACTTTAATATCTATTAACAGGAACTGGTTAAATTATAGTGTAATTATATCATGGAATATATACAAATAATTCAAAAAAATTATATGTGGGAAAAAGCAAGTTACAGAAAGTAAGACTAATATAACCCTTTAAAATACACGTACATATTTATGGAAAAAATCCATCTCTTGCTCTCAATGCTCCCGTCTATGCAAAGGGAACTCAGTCACACTCTTACCTCTCTATACTCCTTTATGCACGCTGCCTCGACAGATTTCAGTGATCCATTTGGTTGGCGATGTGGGGAAGAATACACAGTTAATACCGTTACCGAATCAAACTTTGGTCCAGTAGCCCACGCGCAGTAAAGCCAATCTACTGACATCAGGCTGTGGTGAAAGACAGTCCAGTGCTCAGCAAAAGAGGCTGTGTGGTTAATGCTCAAAAGACAGTACTCCCAGATGGGTTTCTGGGAAAATTTTATTTACTTATTTATTTATGTATTTATTTATTTTTGGCTGCGTTGGGTCTTCGTTGCTGCCTGCGGGCTTTCTCTAGTTGTGGGGCGGGGGCGAGCGGGGGCTACTCTTTGTTGCGGTGTGCAGGCTTCTCGTTGCAGTGGCTTCTCTTGTTAAAGAGCACGGGCTCTAGGCGCGTGGGCTTCAGTAGTTGTGGTTCGTGGGCTCTAGAGTGCAGGCTCAGTAGTTGTGGTGCATGGGCTTAGTTGCTCCGCGGCATGTGGGATCTTCCCGGACCAGGGCTCCAACCTGTGTCCACTGCACTGACAGGCGGATTCTTAACCACTGCGCCACCAGGGAAGTCTGGGAAGAGTTTTTAAAGGCAAGGTGAAGGAGGAGCGTTGCAGGGTGCGTGATCAGCTCGTGCACACTTCTCTAATTGGCTGATGGTGAGGTTATAGGGTGGTCACAGGTGTTAACATTATCAATCTTCTGGCTCCAACCAGTCTGAGGGCCATGTGCTCATGGTCATCATTGCAGTTAACTTCTTCCATCTGGTGGCGGTTTTAGTATCCGTAAAATAACTCAGGAATGTGCGTCAGACTGTTTGTTATCTATGTCCTTCAGGGAGGGCCTAAAGATTCTATGACTGCAATACGCCTGATTTACTGTTTAAATAGTTACCAGTTCTCCTGACCCAACTGCTATTTTTTGTTATTACTGTATGTTCACATTCTTTCAATCATTAACTCTTGAGCTAGACTTTTATGACTCAGGGGAGGACTGGGAAATCAAAGCTTTTCTACAAACAAGAGGCAGGTGGAGGACATGGTGGGGTCTGTCCTAGGAAGGCCCCATAACATCCTGCTCCTTTACAATACTTGACCCAACTCTGCCCCTTTTCTTCTTGGAACTGAACTGCCTGCTGGGAATACCAGCTCTTTTCTGCTCCTCCATGCTCTTTCCTGCCTGATACTGGGAGGGAAACCCTGAATAATTCTGGAATTCATTTAGCAGTCCCTATTTTGGCACTCACATTAATCAACATCCTCCAATTCATCTTTACATTCATAAAAGTAATATTTTTGCCTTCTTATACCATTTATTTGTCTTGTTTGTCAATTTATTCATTACTCTGGACAAGGAAGAAAGCTGCTGTTTATTGGGTATTTTCAAGTACTGATATGCATCTAAAAAGGCATGGAAGAATAAATTCCAAACTCCTCGATGGTGCTCTCTATAGATACTTTACTTGCTACTTTCTAAATTCTGGGCTTCTGTATATTTTATTTTTAAAATATATGTATATATAATCGTGTGTTACTTTCAGAACCAGTAAAGAGAAATCAATATTGATTTCCATTTTGATTAAAAAGAGGAATAGAACATATGTAACTATGATATACTACTCTCTATGTGAAATAAACATGGCCTCCCTAAATTGTACTACTTATGGCTGTCAAGAATATAATAGATACTGTTATTCACTCCTGGTGGCCTCTGGTCTTGCAGTCCATGGTAAGAGGATAATGACTTTGCTTTGTCATTAACTAGCTGTGTGACCTTGAATGAGTCATTTCCTTCTTCAGTTTTCTCATTTGTTAAACAAGTTTCCTTTAGGCCCTAACTTTCTAAGATTCTATACACTGATGTTTAGTATACACTTGGGTAATTAATATCAGCTGTCAGCAGTCTATTAACGTTGTCTCTAAGTGTCTGACTCCCCTTTTTTGGGAATTCTCTTTCCTCTCCATAGCCCACTGGCCCATGGCTGATGGGACCATAAGTGGCCACCTGACTGAAGGCGACCCAATCAGTTTTTCTCTCCATGAAGAATTTAGAATAGGGATTTAGAAAGAGAAGTTAGGTTTTTGTGGAGCACTAGAATCAAGGGTAAATGAGTTTAGAAGCTGTGAAAAAGAAAAAAACTGGCCTGTAGAGATAGGGGAAGAATAAATCAGACTAAGGAAAATAACTAGAGAAGATAAAGTTAAAAAAAAAAAAAAAGATTTCTTCTGGCTTTCTAGTCTCTGGTCCCTTCTGGAGGCCCAGCTGCCTTCCAATTCTTAGTTTCAATGAGACAAATTTGTATCCTTATAATAGATATTCCTTCTTAGCTTAAGCTAGAGGGAATTGGTCTCTTTAACTTGCAATCAAAGAATCTTTTCTACAATGTACATCTAGCCAGCAGAAACGGACCTGTTCCTTAGCCTCTTGGCCCTATCATTCCAAATCTATGCAAAGAAACTAAATTTCTATTGGATTTAAACTCAGCCTGCAGAAAGCCACGTCCCCGCCGTAGGAGCAACCCCAGGCTTTATCCAGCCCTGCCCATCCCAGCTACCGCTCCCTAACACATGCACCACCCACCAATGTTCCACAACTGGTGCAGGGGACAAAATTTTCCACCCAAAATGTTTCTCTTTGGCATGAGGATTAGTTTAAGCTGATTATTTTTAAGAAGCAGAAGACACAGGAAATCCGTCTTTTTACCTCCCACTTAGCTGCCTAGAGAATTTGGATATGACACAACATTGTAAATCAACTATACTTCAATTTAAAAAAAAAAGTTTAGATAAAGGGCCCCTTCGCAGAATAGTGCTGTCATCAGATATAAGCAAAGAAAAACTAGGGGTTATGGGGGGAACTGGGCAGGGCCTAGAGATCAGAATCCACTCTGTGTCCCATTGTCTCTGCAGGCCCAGCGAACATCTGTTTACCAAACATTTGCTTTTTCATCTCCATGTGAATTGCCTTCCTCTCCTTAAAAGTCCCAAACTGCTACCCCCAACATCTTCTTTTGTCTTTAGCTGAAGATGGGGTTTAAGGTGAGGGTTTTGGCCATTTGGGTGAGTTAGTTTTCCTGGCCTCTCCCAGGTATACGTGTTATTAAATTTTTGTTTGACTTTCTCGTGTTAATTTGTCTCGTATGGATTTAATTCTTAGACCAGCCAGAAGAATGTAGAAAGTAGAGGAAAATCTCTTCCTCCTGGACACAGGCATGTCAATCTGTGACTGGAAGAAGAAAAGTATTTGGGTGAAATGCAGCTCCTAGGAAACGATTTTGGATAAGTAAATGAAAACAAATCTTTCTGACTTCTGTCTTTCTTGTGAATGTCTATTCTGTTTTTCGTCATTCATCTATATAAATAGAGCCATAATTGACTGTTGAGTGCTAAAAATGAGTATAAATTCAAATAGAGGACTGTGGTTATTGCAGAGGGAGTCACTTAATGTTCATAAAAGCCTTCTACATTTCCTCTTTTTTTTAAAAAAAATCTTATTTATGGCTGTGTTGGGTCTTCCTTGCTGCGCGCGGGCTTTCTCTAGTTGTGGAGAGCAGGGGCTACTCTTTGTTGCCACAGCCCCGACCAGGGCTCAAACCTGTGTCCCCTGCATTGGCAGGCGGAGTCTTAACCACCACACCACCAGGGAAGTCCCTACATTTCCTCTTTGGGATACACCTAGGTTTTATAAAGCTCAGCAACTGAATTTATCACTGTACATAAGTGCTATTTGTTGTTTATAGTAGCAAAAATCTGGATATAACCCAATTGTCCATTAATAGAGGAAAAAATGAGTACATTATGACATTATGATCTATTATATGGGATTTGTACAGGAGTTAAAAAGAATGATTTAGAGTTGACCTGGAGAAATCTCCATGTTATTGTAAGTTAAAAAAACAAAAAACAAAAACTTCAGGGTAATGAGCATGGTATTAGCCTGTTTTTACTTAAAAAAGAAAGCAATTAAACTTATGTTTATGTGATATATACACATACACGAAAGTTTAATTCTCTACGTTTTACCTAACTGGTGCTGGGGCTCAGGACAGGCTGTCCCAAAATAGGCCACATATTTTGAATTAAAGTTACTTAAGAAATGGCCAATGCAAGAGGGACACCCTGACCCACCTTTCTGTCTCCCTGAAAGCAGGAAATAAATCTCCCATGTGAAAAGTGCATTCCCTGCATCTGGAGGTAGAAGGATGCCCTTATCCCCAGAGACAGGGTATTTAGTCCCAGAAGCCTATTATAAACAAACCATGTTACTTCTTTATCAATACTACCCCAAGCCTAAACTCTTTTTAGAGTTTTGATCACCCAAAACCTGTTTCTTTGACCTGTCAATTCCTTACTAATTTATTGTTTCCTTGTCTAAAAAGTACAAAAGCTGCCTGCTTTGGCCACTTCTTAGGTGCCATTTCTATAAGACCTCCATGCTCGTGAAGTAAAATTTGTTTCTTTCTCTCCTGTTAATCTGTCTTGTGTCAATTTTAATATTAGTCCAGCCACAAGAACTCAAGGCAGGTAGAGGGGGACATTTTCCCCTTCCCGACACTGGTTATGACAATAAGGTTGCTATATACCACTCTTAGACACAACTTCAAAGGGAGAATAGCACCATGCTCACTAACTAAAGTCTCCTTCCTAATAGGAGTGTCTCTGTGTGGGTATGTGTGTGCAGACAGAAAAATGTGGAAAAGCACATTTATGTTAACAGTGGATACCTGTGTGGGGGAGAATTGAAAGCAGCTGGTTAAGGAAATTAACTTTTCTTTATATGCCTCTGGATTCTTTTGATTTATTAAAAAAAAAAGAGCATGTATTACTTTTATAATAAAAATCCAATGTTTCAAGTTAGTCTAGTAAAAGCAGAGCTTAAAAATGGAGGCTGTTTAATCAGCCCTTCAGTAATGTTTATGGATCAGAGGTCAATTTTTCTAGCTCTGCTGTAAGACCAACTACTGGCTGAGTGGTTGTCTAAATTGTTCATGTTCTTTGTGGACTGATGATGCCCAAGTCACATGATAATTGCATAACCTACCAAATTGCTGGGCTTTGTTTTTCACTACCCAATTTTCCCCATTTCTTTATGTACTCTAGACTACATTTTATGGAAGCAAATTTATCAGTGTCTTTCTCTCACAGGAGCTTAAGCTCACAGACAAGCTCAGAGACTTTTTTGAGAAAAGACCTTAAGGATTTAATGTTTCATCAGGCATTGGGTACAATGGTCTGTGAGGCACTGGAGGAACCAAATTTTGTTCTGCACTGCAGAAGCCGAATATGAGGGGTGAGCAAAAAAGTGGAGTAAAAATATTTTTATTGCCAAGTATGTTATTTTACCATCCCCCATCCGCATTTTAATCAGTAGGAAAAGTGTCCTGAGGGTAATAGCTAAATCTTTCAAAAAACGGATGAGGAGATGGAAGAAAAGGATTCTTAATAATAACTGTATATTGAGCATTATGGTGTGCCAGACATTGTGCTAAAACCTTGTTGAGATTATCTCGCTAAATCTTCCCCACAAATCTATAAGGTCTGTATTATAATTATGCCTATTTTGTAGATGATGAAATGGAGGGTGAAGAACTGAGAGGAGTAGTGGCTTGTCCGAGGTTCCCCAGCCAGTAAGTGACAGAGTTAATGCCAGTTTATTTTTTAATTTAAGTAGATTCACCATACATCCCAGTTTGCCTGAGCTAGTCCCAGTTTACATCGTGTATCCTGAAGTAATTAGTAATGGTGTCCCCTTTCCATCTCACAAATGGACCCGACAACAAATTTACAGCTGCCCCATCTCAAGATTTCCCAATCTTGGTACTATTGCTTTTGGGGGCTGGAAAATTCTCTGTTGTGAGGGGCTGTCCTGTACATTATGGGTGTTTGGCAGCACTGCTGGCCTCTACCCTCTAGATGCCAGTAGCCCCCCACCCAAATAACAAACAAAAATGTATCCAGATGTTGCCAAATGTCCCGAGGGGCAAAGTTGTTCCTACTTGAGAATTACTGTATCTAAAGCCTATGCTCACAAAAATTTAACTACAGAAGGAAAATACCATCTATTTGCTACAGAACATGTACTATAAGCCTACCTATTACACTAGCTGGCATACACCCTGTACTCAATAAAAGTTAATTTCTTGGGGGCATTATTTGATTTCCCAATTGTAGAGAGGTACAAGGGCTAAACAAACTATGAACAAGATGACTGGAGGGCTCTAGTGATTAAAATTGGTTTGTTGCAATTCTTATTAGAGAAGACTGAAATGGTGTACTGGGAAGTGACCCAGAAACCTCCTGGCTTCCCGTTCTGGTAATATTGTGGAATTTGATTCTTGGTTCCATTGGGTGTCATGCCTTAGTAATGAACATAATATCCAGGGAGACAGCCAGAGAATGATACGGTATATGTTTTACACCGCAACCTTCTTCAATCATAATAGCTAATAATAATCATTGTTCTATTTTCTCCTACTCTTCCTCTTAGAAATGACCACGATTTCTTTCATACCACCATTTTCCATTTATTAGCAATAACAGAGGAAATACCAATAGCACCAATCAAAAATGAATCCATATGACGTGTTTTATCCTTACAGCTGTAATAACTAGTAACTAACATGGATTGGAAAGCACTTTGCAAATGTAAAAGTGCTGTACAGATGCATTATAATTATCATCATTAATAAATTAGCCCGATTCTCCTAGTATTCAAAAGGCACGTAAGGTCAGATACATGGGTTTCAGTGGGGCAAAATGATCACAACCTACAATGATGTAGCAATGGTTCACATGTGTTAGCAATAAATTTTACCCCATGCAATCCTGCAGAGCTGAAGTTACACACCCTTCAAAAAATGGGAGAATGAAGCTAAAAGTAGACAAAACAGGTTTGAGGGTTTTTTTGAGATTTAATGCTTTTAATAACAGACTCCTACCTCTTTTATGTTAACTTTTAAAAGATAATATAATTAATCAAACTTCTAAATTGCACATTTTAACAAATTAAAATTTCTTATTTAAGGTGACAGTAAATTTTATTATTCTCTATGAGCTGATATTCCAGATATTGTTAGAATTTCAAAGTATTCTGTAACTTCAAAGAGGTCAGATTGATAAATTTTGTGCTTGCACACCCTCAGGAAATATCTTCAGTATGCATTCCAGAACCGTTACTAGAGAAAAACAGCTTTAACCATTCCCTTGCCAGCAAGAGTCTTGGCAAGAGACAGCTCGTGGCTGACCATAAATAAAATTCCTTGAATCACCAGTATCTTGATTTAAGAAAGAAATTTTACTGTGTCTTTCATACATAAAAGTTGATTAACAATGGTTAAAAAAACTACTGCACTTTTTCACAGGTGTACAAAAGGAAATATAATGGAATTACATTCAACAATAAAGCTTAAAGTTCACTCTAGGTAATAGTTGCAGTAACATTCACATACACAAGCACAGAGTAAGTATATATCAGGAGTCTTATAATAGCATACAGCATACATATGGGAGATTGAGCTCAGGTAACATCATAGGTGTTAGCAAGATTAGCAATTCAGAGTGTTATAGAAAAGGAAAACTAAACCAAAGAGAAAGTGTTGGCGATCACACCAAGACAAATCACAGAATTAGAGGATTGGAAAGTCTGCTCACTGTATGTATGAGAAAACAACATTTTTCTTCAATTTCTGGGTCTTGATACAGTTGGTTAGAATTCAAAGTGCACATAATTGTTTCTTAGAAAACAGAGAGCGAAAGATCCTTTTATTTAGTAATTAATACATGCAAGAGGCAGCCCCAGAGTGACCTGAAAGAGTAAAGCTGTGATTGGCAGGTGGCCGGTATAATACAGATGTTTCAGGCAATTCTCTTAAAGCACTTCTGTAGCAGCAATGGTCATTTAAATGGCTGTGGACTGAATTCTCTTTCGAGGATAGTTTAGGGGAATTGAATTCATCATATTTCTCTTTAAAGATTTACAGTTATAGATTTTCTCTTTTTTAAATAAATCTATCAACAAACAGCATAAAGTGAGGTGCTGGGGTTTTCTTTTGCTTTTGCATATGTGTTGTCGGAAAAGAATCTGACCTTTTCATAACATTGTGTGCAAAAGAATTTTTAATAAAGTGAGCACAAGGACATATGCAGGAAACACATCAGATCTGCGTCTGTTGCCCTGGTTGGCCCCCTGTTAAACACTGAACTATTGGCTTGTAGGTAAAATGCAGGTTTTAGGTATAATGACACCACAGCCAAGAGACTTAGGGATTCCTAAAGCCTTGTCAATGGGGGGAGTTTTGTCTGCTAGAGGGTGGCCACTGCCTCTTCAGTTGTAAGATTTAGAAAGTCTGGTACCTTTTCGTTTCACATTTCCCACTGTTGATTTGCCTTTGTTTCCCAGCCCTCCTAGTCTAATCTGGCCCATCCCAGCCAACATATTCCCCGGTGGCCACACATACCCAGTGGCCACAGACACTCAAGCTGCTCAATCTCAAAACCTTTCATCCTGCCCTGAAAGTGTCATCAAGACAGGATCCCCGGAGCACAGGGCAGAGAGTCCAACCTCTCACTGGCGGGGCTGGGAAGCCTTTCCTTTGTGGCGGAGGAGAAAGGAGACTTGGGTCTGCTTTTTAGGTTCTGAAAACAAGCCAGAGTGGAGAGAGAGAGTTAACACCAGACTTAGTAAAGCTTTTAAGACAAAACTTGTTAAATGTGATCTAGACAGACATAGGGAACTTTCTGCAGATTTCTGAGGTCTATAAGAAAGGGCTCATGTGGATAGGAAAAAGGAGTAGGGAGTTGCTACATGGGAGAGATTTGCCATTATTACAAAAACTGGCTAAGTGGCTTGTTTCCATTAGATGACCTCACTGGTCACTGTTGTCAGTCGTGCTGTTCCCTTTCTCTTTTTTCTCCTGGGTCTTGTTACCCTTCTTCTTTTTCTTCTTTTTCTTGGTCTCCTCCTTTTTGCCGAAGGTTATGAAGTCACTTTTGTCAATTTGGCTGTTAGTAGGCTCCTGCCGGATGGAGATGATTGCAGGAGATCCTGGGATAATGAATTTGTCTGGCAACTCACCGGGACCAGATTGTTTGGGGTTGCCTGGTCCGTATTTAAAGGTCCAGCTGTTGCTGTTGACACCAGCACCGACTGGAGGGGACACCTCTCCTGCCTCTGGTTCTGCAAGACAAACCATCACAAGTCAGTCACAGAGTCAACATATGCCTTCCATATGCCACACCAGGAGCCTGAACACAGGAGACGCTGCACAGATGGTCATGGCCCCCATGAAATCGTGAGTTATTTCTTCAAGCCTAGGGCAAGGCCAATGTTTGGAAACAAGCAGGAAGGCAGATTTTTTTCACCAGAGGGTCCAGAAATCTAGGTTTCTAGTAACATATTTTTGGTTCTTTGTGAAGAATTTTCTAAAGAATATCTGGTTGTGATTACCCTGCCTGGGTGTGGGGCAGGAAATGTACTGGATTAAAGCAGAATATGCGATAAAGTACCTAGGAATAAATTTAACCAAGAAGACGAAAGACCTGTACACTGGAAACTTTACAACATTTATGAAAGAAATTGAAGGAGATAGAAACAAATGGAAAGATATTCCATGCTCATGGATTGGAAGAATTAATATTGTTAAAATGCCCATACTACCCAAAGCAATCTATAGATCCAATGCAATCCTTATCAAAATTCCAATGGCACTTTTCATAGAAATAGAAAAAACAATACTAAAATTTGTATGGAACCACAAAAGAACCCAGTAGCCAAAGCATTTTTTAATTTTATTTTTTAGATTTATTTATTTATGCATGCATGCATGCCACATGGCATGTGGGATCTTAATTCCCCTACCAGGGATCAAACCTGTGCCCTCTGCAGTGGAAGCATGGAGTCTTAACCATTGGACCACCAGAGAAGCCCCAGCCAAAGAATTCTTGAGAAAGAAGAACAAAGCTGGAGACACCAAGCTTCTAAACTATATTACAAAGCTATAGTAATCAAAACAGTAATGGCATAAAAAGACACACAAATCATGAAAGAGAATACAGAGCCCAAAAATGAACTCATGCAAAAACGGGCAGTTAATTTATGGCCAACAAGCCAAGAATATACAATGGGAAAAGGACAGTGTCTTCAATAAATGATGTTAGAAGAAATGGACATATAAGAGAATGAAACTGGGCCTCTATCTTACACCATACACAAAAATTAACTCAAAATGGGTTATAAACTTGAACATAAGACCTGAAACCACAGAACTCCTAGAAGAGATCATAAGCAGTAAGCTCTTATGCTTACATCAGTCTTAGCAATGATTTTTTTGAATCTGATAACAAAAGCAACAAAAGCAATAATAAACAAATGATACTACATCAAACTAAAAAGCTTCTCCACAAAGAAGGAAACCAACGAAATGAAAAGGCAACCTACAGAATGGGAGAAAATATTTTCAAATCCTATATCTGATAAGGGGTTAGTATCCAAAATATATAAAGAAGTCATAGAATTCAATATTAAAAAAACTCCAAACAATCTGATTGAAAAATGGAAAGAAGATCTGAATAGACATTTTTCCAAAGAAGACATACAGATGGCCAACAGGTACGTGAAAAGATGCTCAACGTCACTAATCATCAGAGAAATACAAATCAAAACCACAATGAGCTATCACCTCACATCTGTTAGAATGGCTGTTATCAAAAAAACTAGAAATAGCAAGTGTTGGTGAGGGTATGGAGAAAAGGGATCCCTTGTCCACTGTTGGTGGGAATGTAAATTGGTGTAGCTACTATGGAAAAGAGTATGGAGGTTCCTCAAAAAATTAAAAATAGAGCTAGCATATGATCCAGCAATTCCACTTCTGGGTATGTATCTAAAGAAAGCAAAAACACTATCTTGAAAAGATATATGTACCCCCATGTTCACTGCACCATTATTTACAATAGCCAAGATATGGAAACAATTTAAGTGTTCATTGATTGATAAATGAATAAAGAAAATGTGATACACACACACAGCTGAATTTTATATATATATAAAATTCAGCCATAAAAAAGAATGACATCTTGCCATTTGTGACAACATGAGTGGACCTCAAGGGCATTATGCTAAGTGAAATAAGTCAATATTTAAATATTTGACAAAATAACACTGAGAAAGACAAATACCATATGATCTCACTTATATGTGGAATCTAAAAAAACAAACAAAAAAACAAGCTTATAGATACAGAAAACAGATTGGTGGTTGCTAGATGGTGGTGGTGGTAGTGAAGGGTGCCAAAAGGTACAGACTTACAGTTATAAAATAATAAGTCATGGGATGTAATGTACAGTATGGTAACTACAGTTAATAATACTGTATTGCATATTTGAAAGCTGCTAAGAGAATAGATCTTAAAAGTTCTCATCATAATAAAAATAATTTTTTGTAACTATATATAGTGAGAGATGTTAGCTAGTCTTATTGTGATCATTTTACTATGTATAAAAATAGTAAATCATGTTGTACACCTGGAACTAATATATTATGTGTCAATTATATCTCAATTAAAAATAAAAGATAAGATATATATAGGTACATGTAAAGTATTATAGGACCGAGAGGCAAAAATTAATTACACTTGAGAAAGTCAACTGAGATTCCAAGAGAGGTGAAATTCGCGCTGAGACTTGAGAAAATGATTATGCATCCACAGGGGTTTCCAGTGCAAGACTTTCCCAAGAGTCTAGTTGGAAGACACACCATAAAGTATACCATGACTTCTAGAAGAGTAGAGGTCAGAGCTAGAGAAGAAGAGCAATGGTCTGTCTGAGCGAAGTGATCCCAGTGGCCATGACATTGAAACCTTTTGGCGTCACAGCAGTGTTCATGTATCTGACACTGTTTCTTTGGTGGAGCCATGGAAAGTTCTGCCAGATAAACAGTTTACGTTTGATTGTAGTTTGGGATTCTCTACATCTGCTACTTCCATCTCCTTACGTTCCACCACTTCTCAATCTCCTCTAATTTGGCATCCTTGAGCACTACTTTTCTAACATTGCTCATGGCAAGCTCACTGATTATATTACTTCCAAAGCCAGTGGTCACATTTTAGCCTTCATCTTATTGAACTTCTCAGCAGCATTAGTAATCCCCTTCTTGGCACACTTATTTTTTTATGAGTTCCTTATCAAACCATTCTCCTGACCACTCTCTCTGGCTGTCCTTTGTCAGTTACCTCGCAGGATCCTCTTTACCTATGTATTGCAGCTTCCTTGGGTTTGGCCCTAGACCTTTTCTTCTTTCTCTTCACTCTCTCCTTTTGAAATCTCAGCCTGTCCATGGGTAAACGTACCATCTAAATATGCTGATGAGATACAAATGTATACTTAAAGCCCATAGGTCTCTCCAATCTCATGTATCCAACTGCCTATCTGGTATCTCCTCTTGGCAGTCTCATGGGCAACTCAAACTGAAGGAATCTGAAATCAAACTCATGATTCCTCTCCTCTATTCCCTTCTAAATCTCTCATCTCAATCGATGATACGCCATTCACTCCAATGCTCAAGGCAGAAGCTTCAGAGCCATTATTCATTTTTCTCTATTCTTCATTTATAATATACCAACACCTGTCATTGCAGCCTCCTAAACATATCTAGACTTTGTCCTCTTCTCCCCATTTTCACTGCTGCTACCTTTTTTCAGGACACGATTATCTTGTATGTGAATTACAGCAATAGCCTCTTCCTTGTTCAGCCTGCTACTTTTGCCTCTCTCTAACCTTCCACACGTAGCCAGAGTCATCTTTATTCCTTAAAGTCTTTCTCCGTTTTTAAAATACTGAAGTATAACATGCACACAGTAAAAATCCTTTAAAAAACAGAAATTATATCACTCCCCTTGCTTAAACTTATTTGAAGGTTTTCTATTGCCTTGAGAGGAAAAAAGAAAAATCAAACTCCTTAACGTGGTATACAAAGCCCTTCAACAGCCTGTTATTTTTTATTCTCCAATTTCACGTACAAGTGTCCCTCTTACCACTATCCTCCAGCCACACAGCTTTTCTTTCAATTCCTCAACACCCCTTGGGATTGTTTTTGCCTCAAAATCTGTACACATACGGTTTCTTTTTGCCTAGAATGGTCTCCCCTCCATGCTTAGCATGACTCCTCATTCTTCAAGTCTGTGCTTAATTGAAACCTCTTCAGAGAGGCATTCTATGACCATCCTAGCCAAGCAGCACCCCCTTCACCTCTATCTCTATCACTGTAAGGTCCAGAGAAGCAGAAAATATGTATTTATTTTTGAATGTTTAAAAATTTTTTTACTGGAGTACAGTTGATTTACAGTGTTGTGTTTCAGGTGTACGGCAAAGTGAATCAGTTATACATACACATATATCCACTCTTTTTTTTTTAGATTCTTTTCCCATATACGCCAGAGTATTGAGTATGTTCCCTGTGCTATACAGCAGGTTCTCTTTAGTAATCTATTCTATAAGAAAATATATCTGTTTTATTCACCAATGTGTAGCCAGTGTCTAGCACAATTCCTGGCCCATAACAGGTGTTTGATAAATACTTGCTGGATGGATGAATGAAAGGACTGATGTGAGAAATGGAAGTGGTGCCCACTCCTTAGCAGATCAAATAAGTTTCCATTGCCGCACTTTGGAGTCCCTAAAGACAACCAGGAAATACATGTGGAGGCTGACTCCAGCACAATGAAAGAGCTCAACAAATGGAATCACACATGGGCAACTAAACATGGCGCAGCTCTCAGGGCTAGAACAGCAGGGTAAGGATATTGCAAATTTAGTCCAAATACCAGCAGCTGTAGGGAA
>NW_006788200.1:8594671-8608597 GCF_000442215.2 Lipotes vexillifer | reverse complement strand
TAGGGAAAGGGAGTAAGAGAGTTTCTTTTCTCCCATAAACCCCTTTGCTACACCATGCTTCCCCTGGCAGAGCTGACACTATAGCTCTTTGGACATAGGGCTATAGATATTTTTTTCTCTGAGACTGATTTCTTTGATTCGTCTAAGATAATCAAATCTGCAATTGACCTCAGCCAGAATCTGCCTGTTGACCTTTCAAATACAGGCCCTGCCCCTGAGAGACTGAGACAAAAGTGAGAAATGCATTTAAAAGCCTCGACTTGGCGTCTAGGAGAACTGGGTTTCAACACCACTCTGTAGTCCTTTAGTTGCTCTCACAGAGTCCAGGATGGAAATTTTTCTGACCACAGCCAGGACTCTGTATGAGGCCTTTAGGACTGTCATCTGGAGATGCAGAGTTCAGAGATATTTTTATCTTGCAGAGTTAAAGGACCTTAATGGCCGTGCCTATAGGCAGAGGGAGCCTCTCACAGCAGGATCCCTAAGAGTTGATGAGTTCTTTTACATGTCACTGAGCTTCCTCGGCCTTGGCTGGGGGTCTTGGTTGGGTCTGATTCAGCCTCCACTCCAAGAAGAATTCAGGTGCATCCTCCTCATATTCAGCTTCTGCAGAGCAGAACAAGATCTGGTTTCTCCAGTGCCTCCCGGATCCTTGTACCCAACCTGTTCTGGCTGATGTGTGCGCAAACATCTCTGAAGGTTCATTCAGGTAAAATAATATCTTAAGGCTGTGACAAACAACATTTACTGACCTCCTAAATCTGAGTCCCTTTTGGCCAAGAGCACTGAAGCCCTTGGCTAGCTTCGCTTATAAAATGCTGTGACTTTGGGGCAGAATCAAGGACATACTCCTTGATGAGAGTATCTCATGAGAAAGATGAAAAAGGAAGATGAGGAAAAGATGAGAAAGGAAGATGCACCTCTTCTACCCCTAACCCCAGCCCAGGGCCAGTCTCAGGTCAGTCAAGGGAATGTTTCTTCTTTCAGTGCTGTCTCCCTCTCCGCTCCTGGGACCTCCCACAGGTCCCCTCCCCTCTGCTCCCAGGGACCCAGCTCACTGGCTCACAAAGACAAGACTGAGATGCAGCCATGACCCAAATGAATGGATCTATTAGAGCCTGGAAAGAGGACTTCTGAGAGACATCAATCGGCAGAGGATCAGCCCTTCCCTGACATTCAGGTTACAACCCAATGGCATTTGAAAGTTTAATAGAGTATGATCATAATTATAGTAAAATGTTTTGCCTTTTCTTTTTTAATCGGCTGATTTCTCCACAGTAGGTAGGGATACATGTAAAAATATGAACAACATACACTTTTTGTTTTACAAAGGCATACAGATCTACAGCTTTAAAGACTGCCCTATGGGGGTAGCTGACCACTTCACCTAATCCAATAACCCACTTTAGGCACTTCCCTTAGACACTGCCCAGGGTCTTTTTGGCAACATTCCCGACTTTCTTCTTTCATTCTAAACGAACTCTGGATGGAGTTTAGCCTCAGTGACTGGGAACAACTGAGCTGGAGGCTTTGCCAGTGCAGATGGCCAGGGAAGGTCCTGAAGATTGTGAAGCAAATGCCAGCCTTGTAAACCTACCCCCAACCCCTATTCTAATCTGCTCCTGACAATCAGCTAAGGCCAGGAGAGGTTTATCTGATTTACACAGACCTCCCCTAACGGAACAACCCACAGTCATTCTGACCAAGAATAGTACTTTCAGGAAAGTTTTTAGAGGGGCAAGGCTGGAGAACGTTGGAGGATTTTTAATCTTCTTTTCCTCACCTCCTCTAGCTTTGCTCTTCTGAACTTGAGGGCTTGCCCTGGTTCTATCACTTAATGGTACATAGTCCTGGGCAATTTACATAAACGACTCTGAGCCTCAGTTGCCTCAGGCAATAAAATGGAGGTGATCACCTTCCTGTCTTCATCAGGGTTATGAATTAGTTAACATTTACTCTGCCTTCCTATGTGCTAGGCACTGGGCTAAGCAGATCTGCATATGCTATATAATTTTTACTCCTCACAAGAACCATAGGAAGTAGATATTGCCAATATCCATGTCTGCTTTATAGATATGTTGGTTTTATAAATGAAGAGACTGAGGACCAATCGTCACAGGGTTACTAACTGGTGGAGTCTGGGACTCAAATCTAGGTAGTCTCACTCCAGTTACGAACGAGACCCACATCCTGAGCTGTATATGAAGGCCCTTTGAGAACCCTGAAGCATTATACAAATGTAGCAATGGCTCTGGCTATATCTATTTAGTCACCTTTTGGGAGATGGCGATGCAGGCAGGAGCCTCTAAAGCGAGAATCAATAGAAAGAAGTGTGGAGGTGGGGGGAGGGGTGGGGCTGCGGGAGTGAGTGCTCAGCTCTGGAAAATCGCAGCCCAGCCTGCAGGTTGCAGCCCTCCCCTTCGCTCCCCATTCATCCCTTTGTTACCATCTCTGGGATTCTGGTGCTGAGGTTAACAAAGAGCTTCCAGAAAACGCATCATTTTGATTAAAGCGGGGGACCATCTTGCCAGACAGCACTCTGGAGCCTGCCTACCGCCCACTCCGCTAGGTTCGTGCAGCCAGCAAAGGCTATTAAATGATTACAGCCGTTTCCGGCCCCACCAGACAGTTACCCTGGACTGCTTGTTCTCCGGCGCGGGCTGCTGCTTCTGCTGCTGCCTCTGGCCGCGCAGGGAAAGGTCAGAGCACGGAAGGCTGTGCAGATTCTGGGTTTGCAAGTGAACACCCAGGCTTTCTGCACAGGGACACCTCGCCTCTCCTGGACTCCTTTCCCACCCCGCCAGCCACTGCGGCCCTTCAGACAGCTCCAGTTTCATTTGAGCCTTCTGTGACTTTGAGCAACCATTTCTTGTGTGTGTGTGTGTGTGTGTGTGTGTGTGTGTGTGTGTGTGTCTTTCTCTCTCTGTCTCTCCCTCTCTTTCTCTACCAGAACTTGGCAGATTGTAGAATTATACATGCTCAGACCAAAAGGCAAAAAGCATCTGCCATCAAACCCACTGAAAGACCAGGATGTAAAACATATCTCGCTCCCTCCCCACCCCCTATCCCACCATCTGTATGGTTTGTGGACTGCTTGGACAAGCTCCGCCTCCTCTCCCTCACTCGATCCTTTATGAATTGGGCAAAGTAAATCTGAGTAATTATAGCCCACAAAACACAGGAGAATGATGGCTGGAAACCCAAATCCTGTCCAGGACCAGAGACAGGGAAAGAAAGCTAAAACCACCTGGGCATTTCCCCACTGCTTCTTAGTCCTTCAGTTGACAGTGGAAAGAATTTTCCATGGAAACAGGGGAATGTAAAAATATACTCCCTGTTCTCTTTAAGACTTTAGGCCCTATAATCAGAATACTAGGCTTAAATCTGGCTACATCATGTAAATTACATGATGTTTAGCAAATTAATTATCTCTGGGCCTCAGTTTTCATGTGTAAAGGAATAATACCATCCACCTCATAGGGTTGTTAGAGGATTCAATGTAATTATCCTTAGAGAGCATATAACACAGTGCCTAGCATAAAGTAAAAGCTCATCACATTTTACCTGTTAGTAAGATCAGAGTAGCAGATGCACTAGTTTAAGGAATATCAATTGATTGCTTATTATGGGCCAGGTACTTTCTTAGGCACTTTATTAAGCACTTTGCATATAAGCAAAGGCTATTAAATGATTACAGCCGTTTCCGGCCCCACCAGACAGTTACCCTGGACTGCTTGTTCTCCGGCGCGGGCTGCTGCTTCTGCTGCTGCCTCTGGCCGCGCAGGGAAAGGTCAGAGCACGGAAGGCTGTGCAGATTCTGGGTTTGCAAGTGAACACCCAGGCTTTCTGCACAGGGACACCTCGCCTCTCCTGGACTCCTTTCCCACCCCGCCAGCCACTGCGGCCCTTCAGACAGCTCCAGTTTCATTTGAGCCTTCTGTGACTTTGAGCAACCATTTCTTGTGTGTGTGTGTGTGTGTGTGTGTGTGTGTGTGTGTGTGTGTCTTTCTCTCTCTGTCTCTCCCTCTCTTTCTCTACCAGAACTTGGCAGATTGTAGAATTATACATGCTCAGACCAAAAGGCAAAAAGCATCTGCCATCAAACCCACTGAAAGACCAGGATGTAAAACATATCTCGCTCCCTCCCCACCCCCTATCCCACCATCTGTATGGTTTGTGGACTGCTTGGACAAGCTCCGCCTCCTCTCCCTCACTCGATCCTTTATGAATTGGGCAAAGTAAATCTGAGTAATTATAGCCCACAAAACACAGGAGAATGATGGCTGGAAACCCAAATCCTGTCCAGGACCAGAGACAGGGAAAGAAAGCTAAAACCACCTGGGCATTTCCCCACTGCTTCTTAGTCCTTCAGTTGACAGTGGAAAGAATTTTCCATGGAAACAGGGGAATGTAAAAATATACTCCCTGTTCTCTTTAAGACTTTAGGCCCTATAATCAGAATACTAGGCTTAAATCTGGCTACATCATGTAAATTACATGATGTTTAGCAAATTAATTATCTCTGGGCCTCAGTTTTCATGTGTAAAGGAATAATACCATCCACCTCATAGGGTTGTTAGAGGATTCAATGTAATTATCCTTAGAGAGCATATAACACAGTGCCTAGCATAAAGTAAAAGCTCATCACATTTTACCTGTTAGTAAGATCAGAGTAGCAGATGCACTAGTTTAAGGAATATCAATTGATTGCTTATTATGGGCCAGGTACTTTCTTAGGCACTTTATTAAGCACTTTGCATATACATATATTTTATATATATATATATATTATAAAAAATATATATTTTTAAGATTTCCATTTTATAGATAAGGAAAGTGAAGACTTAAATTACCGCAAGATTGTCTGCCCTGAATCAAACAGTGATTTGGTAATAAAGCTGAAAAATTATTCTTGTACTGACTCCTCAGCTCAATATTAGAATTATTACTTTTTTTTACTTCTGTTGAAGCCTTGGGGATGGGGGAGAAGACAGAGCTGAGCTGATTCACAGGCCTAGCATCCTGATCCCTACAGTAGCTGGGAAGGGATGGTGTGTGTGTGTGATCAGAAGGTAGGCTTGGTGATGGGGAACTAATCTGATAGCCACTCCCCAGAGGCTGCCACTTCTGGGTGTTTCACCCGCTTAGGGTGGGTTGAGTGAGCTGGAAGAAGACTGTGTGGCTGTTTGGTGCCTCACGCCACAGCTGGGCTAATTTTCAGTAATCTTGGAGCGGAAGAGATAAATACAGTGGCATATTTTTAAAGCCACAGCTCTTGCTTTGTGCCCAAAATAACTCTGCCATTTCTAGGTTGACTATAAAGACACCACATGCTGAGAACCCAGATTCAGAAATTGGAATGGCTGGTCTCAAATCTTCCTAGCTCTCCACAGCCAGCTAAAAAAACAAAATAAAATAACATTTCTTTCTGTGACCCCGTCACCTAGGAGGGCTCAGGCTGCATGGTTTTCTCTACCTTATTTTCTCGTCACTAAAGTCCTCCAGGGTCTTGGGAGGGCAATTTCTTCTTACAATGTCCCCTGCCCCAGCTGCTGTTATAACCTGGGGTAGCAGAATGCTTAAAATGAACGTTTGGGGGTCACACATTTTGAGTTGAATCTCAGCCTTAGCACTTACTTGTTGTGTAACCTTGAGCAAGTCACTCGGCCTCTCAGTATTCTTTCACATGTAAAACAAAGACAACAATATCCATCTAATGGGATTGTGATCGTTAAAAAGAGACAATGCTCATAAATCACACAGAATAACATTTGGCATGCAGAAGCCGAAATAGAGGATACGTATTATTACTACGCGGTAGTCCTCTAAGGAACCTGACTCCTCTAACAACTGATTCCTGGTTACAGTAATTCCAGAAACTATTTTCCAGGGGCCCTCCTCCCATCAGGCTCTACCCCTCCCAGGGATCATTAAAACTGGCTAGCTGTGAGTCTTGCAGCTTAGAAACATTTGCTAGGTAGGGAGCCATTCTCCAGAGCCCTCAGAAACAGGCAGGAAGGAGGCAGCTCAGGCAAGGTGGACAGCACCCTGGATTAGGTATCAAAAGCCATGGGTTCAAATTGCAGCTCCACGATTCCGCTGACTAGTCTTTTCTACTGCAGTGTTTGGGTGACAGTGACTTGTAGTTTCTTTATCTGTAAAATGGATATAGTAGCTACCTCCCAGAGGCATTGTTATCCATTCAACTAAATTTATTTATTATGTACAATAAATCAGACATGGTGCTAGGAATTAGGTGCTTTGTTATCCATTCAACTAAATTTATTTACTATGTACAATAAATCAGACATGGTGCTAGGAATTAGGTGCTTTGTTATCCGTTCAACTAAATTTATTTATTATGTACAATAAATTAGACATGGTGCTAGGAATTAGGTGCTTTGTTATCCATTCAACTAAATTTATTTACTATGTACAATAAATCAGACATGGTGCTAGGAATTAGGTGCTTTGTTATCCATTCAACTAAATTTATTTACTATGTACAATAAATCAGACATGGTGCTAGGAATTAGGTGCTTTGTTATCCATTCAACTAAATTTATTTACTATGTACAATAAATCAGACATGGTGCTAGGAATTAGGGTATAGGGTTATGAAGAATACTTGGACAGGTACCCTGCCCTCAAAGAGTTACAGTGTAGAAAAAGACAAGTAAATGAATAAATACAATATTGTTTTAAGGAATAAACAAGGTAGAGAAACTCTGACATCTTTATGGCATTAAACTCTCAAGACAGAGTGTGTGCAGAGGTTAAGAGCACAAGAGCCTTGCTTCAGATCCTGGCCCCAACATTTACTAGAAAGATGTGTGACCTTACTTAACCCTAGGTGTCTCAGTTTCCTAAGCATTAAAATGGGTATAATAATAGACTTATCTCTGTGGGTGGTTATACAGATTAAAGGAGTTAATACATGTAAAGTGTTTAGAACAATACTTGGCTTGAGTGCACAAAACATGGTTTAAGTGCTCAATGCAGGTGAGCTATTACTATTATTATTCACAAGTAAATTCTCTCCTTTCCCACGCTCCAGTATTCTCAACCCTGAGGGCTAAGTCCCTTGAAGATGGTGTCACTGAGTTTAAGTGACAGAGAGGTGGGGGTTAGAAGGAGCGTGTAACAAGTGCAGTCAACCCCAGATAAAAGAGCGCCGATTTGATATGTTCATACCCTATAACCAATAATCCCACTTCTGAAAATTTATTCTATGTAATACTAGGAGTGCAAAATATGTATGTATAAGAATGTGGGGACTTCCTGGTGGTCCAGTGGGTAAGACTCTATGCTCCCAATGCAGGGGGCCCGGGATCAATACCTGGCTGGGGAACTAGATCTTGCATGCATGCCGCAACTAAGAGATTCCTCATGCCGCAACTAAAGATCCTGTGTGCTGCAACAAAGACCAGGCGCAGCCTAAATAAATAAATATTAAAAAAAAAAAAAGAATCTGTACGTTGTTTAAAAAACGAATAGGGACTTCCCTGGTGGTCCAGTGGTTAAGAATCTGCCTTCCAATGCAGGGAACGTGGGGTCGATCCCTGGTCAGGGAGCGAAGATCCCACATGCCGCGTGGCAACTAAACCTGCCTGTCACAACTAGAGAGCCTGCACGCCGCAACTACTGAGCCCATGTGCTGCCTCTCAACTAGAGAGAGGCCCGCATGCCACAAGGAAGAGGCTGCACGCCACAACGAAAGATCCTGCGTGCCGCAACTAAGACCTGATGCAGCCAAATAAATATTTTTTAAAAACCATATATACCAATGGGAAACTGGATAAATAACATAATATAGACATACAACACTGTATGCCCTTATTAAAGAAGAATGAGGCAGGTCTATATGTAGTGACTTGGAAAGGTATTTGTTAAAAAATAAAAACAAGCTATATACTAATATGCATAATATTATCCTGTTTTGCTTTTTGAAAGCCTACGTATTTTTAATGACATAGAAAAAACATTCATACCTCAATTACATAATTAAAAATTAATTTGAAAAATATTTGGAAGAGTGAACCCTGGTGTAAACTCTGGACTCTGGGTGACAGTGATGTGTCAGCATAGGTTCATCAACTGTAACAAATGCACACTCTGGTGCTGGTTAACAATAGTGGCGGAGCCTGGGCAGGTGTGAGGACAGGAGCTTACGGGAACTCTCTGTACTTTCCACTCAATTTTGCTATGAACCGAAAACTGCTCTAAAGAAATAAAGTTTATTAATTAAAAAATATATTTGAAGCATACAGACAAAACTATTAATGGTGGTTGCCTCACTAAAGGGGAGTGGAACGGAGGGAAACTTGAACATTTTCATGTAAATGATGCTGTACTGTTTAATATTTACATCAACAATGTAACTGCGTATTATTTTATAATACAGTACTTTAAACTTTACAGTACAAAAAATCTGGGGGATACACACTAAGCTCTTGGTAGTGGATGACTGAAGTAAGGGAGTAAGGTGCTACCCATTTTTAAAATTAATTAATTAACTTATTTATTTTGGCCATGCCATGCGGCATGTGGGATCTTAGTTCCCTGACCAGGAATCAAACCCATGCCTCCTGCAGTGGAAGTGTGGAGTCTTAACCACTGGACTGCCAGGGAAGTCCCCTACTCATTTTATTTTAGTTTTTACAGATTTAATTTGTTATGATTTTTGTCCATTTAGAATTAGAGACAGAGAGATTAAAAAGAATACTAGCCCAGCCTACTTGCTTAATCAGCTGCAAATTCAAAAACTAGCTCAAGGGCTTCCCTGGTGGCGCAGTGGTTGAGAGTCCCCCTGCTGATGCAGGGGACACAGGTTCGTGCCCCGGTCCGGGAAGATCCCACATGCCGCGGAGCGGCTGGGCCCGTGAGCCATGGCCGCTGAGCCTGTGCGTCCACAACGGGAGAGGCCACAACAGTGAGAGGCTCACGTACTGCATAAAACAAACAAACAAAAAAAACTAGCTCAGGCAAAATGTCACTGCCCCAGGTAGCCTGGACCCATGACCAGCTACATAATTTGCAGGGTCCACTGCAAAATGAAAATGGGGGGCCCCGTGTAAAAAAATGATTAAGAACTTCAAGGCAGTGAGAGCGTAGTATTAAACCAAACAGGGCATTTTCCAAGTGCCGGGCCCCATGCAGCAGCCTTGCCTGGAGCCCAGAGCCCACCGCCGGGCTCCTCCTTCAGTACCGTAACCTGACAGTGACTCTTCACAGTGGTCTCACGCTGCCTGTCCCACCTGAAACTGGGTGAGGCATCACCATGTCACTCAGTGAGAGCACTGCGTCTGGTTTTCGTTAGGTTTTCACATTTTCTCTTCCCTGTCTTCCCCCCCACCCCGTACTTTGTCACAATCTGCTCTTCTTAAAATTTAGCAGCAATCCCAGGCTCTCCGTTGCTGTGTCACTTTGCAGCCTTGAGCAACCATTTCTAGACAAACCATGATATCTCTGCACTGAGGGTGTAAAACGGAGGTGCTGTCAGAATACAGGGAGGAGGGCAGGAGAATGAGTGTCGTCGGGGAGAACCCTCTCCACCACCACCACCCTCCGACTCTGTGCACCCTAAGACCATTCCATTTCATCTAGCAAAGACGCTGTGAATCCTATTTACTGTGTGCCAGGTATTGTGCTAAGTGCCAGGTGTATTAAACTGAGAAAAGAGTAACATGAGCTAAGCACTGTGCTAAGCATTTCACAGGCATCATCTCACTTAATCCTTACAGCAGCCTACAGTCTTTCCTTTCATACACATTAATAAATCTGAGGCACAATGATGAAGCTGTACCACAGGGAGCTGAGGCACTGTGCAATGCCATGCTACCTCCCTTAAAAAAGTAACACAGGCAAAATTTAAACAAGCCTTCCCTTCACGCTCCACATTTTCTTAGAAACGATCAAACCAAGTCCAGCAGTTACCTAAGAACATTTCCAAGGCCACGCCTTTTTACAAAAATGCTGCATTCATCACCCTCTTGGTCCCACATTTTTAGACACTCAAAGTTTCTAATCCCTGATTTAGGTGGAGGAAAACACTAGGTTGATAGCTTATGAATTTGTCTTGACACATTACAGGATGATTTTTGCAGATTCAGTAGAGCTAAGGAGGCTCAATAGAGGCTCCTTTCTTAAAAACAAACAAACCTGGTGGCTCTCCACTGCCAGCAACTGAATGAAAGTTCTAATTCTTTAGCAGGATAGTTAAAGCCCAACAAAATCTGACTCCAGTCTACCTTTCTGATCTCATTTCCCAACAGTCCTCCACCTTACCCCGCCCATCAAATGCACTCATTCTGTTCACCCAGAATATGCCTTCTGGGTTTAAGGCTCACACACGCACATGTATTGCTCCCTTTGTCTGGAACTCTCTTTCTTCCCGCATTCTATGTATCACCCTTCAATACCCAGTACTGAATGTCACATACTCTTTGATCTAGTCCCCTAAATTCCCAATTCCATCTTCTGGGCTCCCACAATATTTAACATTCATGGTTGCTGAGGGAGGGTTTGGGCCCTGTGAAAACAATTAAGAGGTCCTTATCAGGAAAGATGAACCAGCTGACCATATTTACATGGGGTTTGTATGGATTACAACATAGATAGACTCTGGGTCCCATTCTGGACCGACAAGCTTCCTTATTGGACCTGCCTATACATGGCACTATTACAGTCCTGACACTGTAATATTTCCATCTTATTTCTTTACATTTCTGTCTCCCCCACTAGATGATGAGGACAGGACTGTGTTATATTTAGTATCGTATTCTCATCACCTAGAACAAAGACTGGCTATAAGTAGGTACTTAACAAATGTTTGCTTAATGACTATAGGAAGTTCCAATCAAATTCTACACTGAAGCCAAGCCAAGGAGAGTACCCTTGGACAGGATAGTCTAATACTTTATGTGTGTGTGTGTGTGTGTGTGTGTGTGTGTGTGTGTGTGTGTGCATGTGAGAGAGAGAGAGAGAGAGGGAGAGGGAAGGAGGGAGGAAGAGAGAGGATATGAATGAATGAATGAATGAATGAATGAATGAAGGGGTATTTTAAAAGAGAATGCTTCTAGTGGTGGTGGTTAATGGTAAAGTTCTAGGGACCTGCCTGTTAGGTGAGTTTTGTGAGGATCTTCCTAGTGTCCTTCAAATCACAACCATTTAGTAGGCTAGTATCTGGGCTTCCCTGGTGGCACAGTGGTTGGGAGTCCGCCTGCTGATGCAGGGGACGCGGGTTCGTGCCCCGGTCCGGGAAGATCCCACATGCCGCGGAGCGGCTGGGCCCGTGAGCCATGGCCGCTGAGCCTGCGCGTCCGGAGGCTGTGCTCCGCAACGGGAGAGGCCACAATAGTGAGAGGCCCACGTACCACAAAAAAAAAAAAAAAAAAAAAAAAATAGAAGGCTAGTATCTTGGAGGCAAGGTTGTGACCCTGAGTGAGAAAAGACCAAGGAAGCTAATTTATATCTCTAAGTGCCCAGAATTAGAGAGAGCACACTGAAAAGCTCATCTTCCCTACAGAAATTTCCCCAAGGCAGATATTTAGAATCAATTTATACTTGGTCCAACAGAGGGAAATTGACATGACACTGATCATTGACTAAACACAACCCCACTGGCTGCAGATTGAGGGACAGCAGTCGGATAGACATCTTAGTGACACAAGGAGCCTCTAGGGAATGCTGGCCTCCAAGGAGAACCTTCCATGGGTCTCATGGCTAGTCACTGTCAGAGGCAAGAGGGTGATTTAGTCTCCAGTCAGGGCTGCTGAGGGTGCTGAGATGCTCCAGGCTTTGGAAGTGCTTAGCCTGTTAGGATCTCAAGGAGGTAGCTAGTGTGAGAATAGGTCTGTTATGCAAAATGCTCCTAAAAAACAAACAAAGCCTGAATGCATGTGTATCCATAGAATTGGCCTACAACCACCCTGCCCCTGACACAGGAGGCATCCCTGAGGAAAAGTGAGATTTAGAAATAGTGACTGACTTTTTTGCTAGCTACCATGCCCTTTATTCATTTATTTATTTTAATTAAAAAAAAATTTTTTTAATTTTTTGGTTGCGCCGCATGGCTTGTGGGATCTTAGTTCTGCGACCAGGGATCAAACCCGCCCCCCACCCCCCCACCCCTGCATTTGAAGCATGGAGTCCTAACCACTGGAGTGCCAGGGAATTCCCTGGATTGTGTTTCCTGATTGCACCAACTTAGCATCAACAGTTACTGTTCTTTCATGACATACCTCTTACCTAATTAATTCTCTTTCTCTGCTGTAGCTCAGCCAATCGAACCAGGACAGTTCCCCTTCCTCACTAAGGGATAGGTCGCCATTCTTGATTTTCTTCCCTTGCATTTCGGAGCTAGAGGCCCTGTGGTATTCTCCAGAACTTCTTTACCAATAATAAGCCTGATTCTGAACTTTGATTTCCTCAGGTGACCCCATGCATCGATTCTTAATTAGCTAAGGTCTGGAGAGAAAGGGGGTGATGAATATGTCTCCAGCAAACTTCTGGCAATTAATAGCTTTTAAAAGGCTTTTAAAGTCTAGTCCACACTGACTACACCCTCTTCAGGGTCCTAATATGCACCTTATTTTACCTTCGTCTCTACTGAAATTTACACACAGACACACACAGCCACTGCTGCCTGCACATAAATGACTCTGAGGTAGGCAGGATAATGGTGCCCCAGAGATGCCCACGTCCTAACTCCTGAAACCTGTGAATATGTTATGTTACATGGTAAAAAAGGCTTTGCAGATGTGATTAAATTAAGGATCTTGTGCTAGAGTGATTATCCTGGATTATCTAGGTGGGCCCAATGTAATCGCAAGGGTCCTTACGATGGAAAGAGGGAGGCAGGGGAGTCAGTGAGATTTGCAAATGCTACGTAGCTGGCTTTGAAGATGGAGCAAGGAGCCACTAAGCCCAGAAATGAAGGCAGCCTGAGAGCTGGAAGACAAGGAAAAAGGTCCTCCCCTAGAGCCTCCAGAAGGAATGCAGCCCTTCCAACACACTGATTTTTTTTTTTTTTTGGCTGCTTTTTGGGTGGGTCTTCGTTGCTGCATGCGGGCTTTCTCTAGTTGCAGTGAGCGGGGGCTACTCTTCGTTGTGGTGTGCAGGCTTCTCATTGTGGTGGCTTCTCTTGTAGCAGAACTCGGGCTCTAGGCACATGGGCCTCAGCAATTGTGGCTTGTGGGCTCTAGAGTGCAGGCTCAGTAGTTGTGGCGCACGGGCGCGGTATGTGGGATCTTCCCAGACCAGGGCTCGAACCCGTGTCCCCCGCATTGGCAGGCGGATTCTTAACCACTGCGCCACCAGGGAAGCCCCAACATGCTGATTTTTAACCCAGTGAAACCCATTTTGGACTTCTGGTTTCCAGAACTATAAGGTAATAAATTTGTATTGTTTTAAATCACCCAGTTTGTGGTCATTCGTTATGGCAGCCCTAGAAACTAATACAGATTTTGGTATCTGGAAGTGGGGTGTTGCTGTTACAAGTAAGTAAAAATGTAAAAGTGGCCTTGGAATTGGGCAGTGGGCAGAGACTGGAGGGCTTTGAGGAGCATGAAGAAATTGCCTGGATTACCTTGAGAAGACTGTTAGTAGAAATATGGATATTAATGACTCTGCCAGGGAGGACTCAGAAGTGAGGAGTATGGTAGAGAAAACATATATCGTCTTGGGGAATACCTAACTTGTCATAAGCAGCTGTTGTAGAAATATGGACAGGGAGGGCTCAGATGGAAATGAGGAACATGTTATTGGAAACTGAAGGAAAGTGGATCCTTGTTACATAGTGGCAGGAACCTACCTACATTTTAGCCAGCAGTAAAACCCATTTTGTACTTCTGACCTCTAGAACTGTAACATAATAAATCTGTATTGCTTTAAGTCACAAAGTTTGCAGGAAACTGATTACAGCAG
>NW_006788200.1:8557932-8594661 GCF_000442215.2 Lipotes vexillifer | reverse complement strand
CAGGAATGGGAAAGTACTATAGACCCCTACAGTCGGCCTGGAACTCAGACAGTGAATAGTCTTCTCCTAGTTACCCAACTATTCGCTTCACCTGGCAAGTGGGACAAAGTAACAGGAGTGTATTATTTAAATGCATAGGGTCCAGCAGCAGGCAGACATGGGTTCAAATATAGCCTCAGCCATTGCTATTCCCTGATGAGTTCAACAAATATTTATTAAGCACCATCATGTACTAGACAGCTGCCCCGACACTGGGAATATAATAGTGAGCAAAAAACACCTACTAGATGTAAGGAAGAATGACTGTAAGGAAGTCATTTAATTCCTGTGAGCCTCAATTTTCCTAATCTAGAACATGGGAATAATAATCACTTCTCTCTTGTTTAAGGACGCAATACATGTAAAGTCCTTATTACAGTTCTCCACAAATAACAGCTATTATATAGTCTTCCTTTCTCTTGTTCTAAAATACTATTTCCACAACCCAGGGGGGCAACAGCACAGGATTTAAAAACTTTGAAACTTCAATGACAAAGACCCTCCAACTGACACACACGCCTCCCTACTAATAGGCATTAGCTGAGAGAAGGGAACTTCTGGTAACTTCTAATATTCCCTGCTCATCATCACACACAGAGGCAGCCTCACAGGCTCAAGGGCATCCACCTCAGGGCTGTTTTCACATCTGGTGATGCCCTTCTCCCCCCAAAACTCTGACATGGAGCTTGGTGTGCATCTAACGTAAGTCATTTACACTGGCTGAAGCTTCTAGCTTTGTCACAGACTTTTGGGTGACACCAGGTGACTATGGAAACAGACATATGACATATGTGTGCTTGGGTAAGACAGTATCTACGACGCAGAGTCAAAGAAAATAAGAGAGGTGACTTGGGGAATGTCACCTCACTACTCAGTTTGGCCCACGATGTCACCTAGAGCAACAGCTCTGGACACGGGATTGGGCCAATGTTGGAAGTAAACCCAAGTTGGCAGGCTTTCTTGGACCATCAACAACAAACTTGTTTGTTCAGACTTTCTGTACAGGACAGGCTTTCCTTCTTTTTAAAGTTTGTTTGCTTGTTTTTCACATGCAATCGCAGCTATAATTGGGAGGCTTAGGGTACTCTGCTTGGGATTCAGCAGCCCAGGGACACGACTCTAGCAACAATAAACTTCTCATCATTCCTGTTGTCTTGTGGATGCAAATCTGTTTCCTGAAAGTTACCTTTTCACACCCTAACCTTCTGTAGTTAACCTCTTGAGTCTGACTTCTACAAAGCTCTCCATTTCCTATTTTTAAACTATGCCAAAACATCCTTTTTTTCCCTTTATTTCCTTTGGTACTGCCATCCTCAGGACTGCCTTCTCCCATCCTTCACCTAGCCTTCCAGGCAGCGTACTGCTGAGGAAGCTCTTGGTCTCACTGAAATGAGAGTGGAACAGTATCCATCTCTGCTCTCTGTCCTTTCTATAACTGTGGGTAACAAGCTCCAAGTGCCGAGGCAGAGGGAGGCTCCTCTCCAACCCACAGGCTCATTTCCAGGCCTCCTGGCACTGACTGAACTCTCTTATGACCCTCCCCTAGAGGCCCCTAGTCTCCAGCCAGTGCTTGACCTGAATGTGTTTCTCCAGGTTAGGCAATGACCTTCTCAACTGCAAAGCTAACTGCCTCTGAGAAAAAGAACTTTTCAAGTTCTTTTGGAATCTGGACTGAGTTGCTCTGAAAATATTTGTCATTAAAGATCCTTGCTGTTGCTGGGGACCAGCTCTTGTTTCTAATTTACTAGAATCAGTGAGGCTGAGGGCAACGCCTGCTGGAGCTGCAAACCTTAAAGGCATTACAAGTCATCACTACCCCTCTGCCCTCAACCCAGGCCATAAATAGGTCTTTCTTCTCCAAGCACCTCCCAGGGAGGCACTCCAAGCCCACCAATTCTATACAATCCAAGCACTCCTTCCCACAGAATGAACTGCTGACCCTCACCCGCCGCTTCCGCTTCCCCACAAAGCTCTCAAACATACAGGTGGCCTGTCGTCTTTGAACCAAGTCAGGTAGCAGAGTTGGTGACACACACACACACACACACCCTTCCTTGGTCCTTGAGACCCTAGGATCTCCCCAACAGAAACTTGAATTTCCCTTTCGATAAGGGGCTTAAAAATTCAGCTACAAAGGACGGTGTGTAGAGAAAGCTAGAAGGGAGGGTTATTCAGAAACTCTCCTGTCCCAAGCGACACTCAAACAAAAGAAGAATGAAGTGTATTATTTTCCTAAGACATACGCAGAAGTTGTTTCTCATGATGAAGTTTGCAGGGGCCAGACTGTACTGCTCCAGGGGCTCATTAGATGGATCAATGATAACCAAAGGGACTGTAATGAGTCTCCATTTCCTGACCCTGCATTAGCTGCTTCTCTGCATCTGCTGGATCTGAAGGAAACTGCAGCCTAAGAGAACAGTTCCTGCCCCTCCTCTCTCCTCTCCAAAATGTATGCCCAGGAGCACACGTCTGAGTGCACAAGGGATTCGATTTTCAGGAGGCACATGATCTGTTGTGGGTCTCTGACATAGATGAAGTTCTTTTACTATGTATCACGGCCCCAACCCTGACTGTATCCTGCCCAGGGCTACCGAACCTGGAAGAATAGGTGTAGGAAAAATGAGAGAGGTGCAGGGAATACAGGGTGGAGGGGGAAAGAAATATCTCAGAATCTATTTATTCAACAGAAACTTTTGATTTCAGGAAAAGCAGGAATTCTTCATTCTAGTTTTTGATTTACATGACCATTAAAAATAGAGGTGCAGAGTGTTTTCCTAAGAAGGAGTTGAAGAAAGTCACGGATGGAGCCAGCAGAGACTTAAACTTCCTGGCTTCTCCTGGGTAGAGGATTCTAATTCCCCTTCTCACACCACCTCACTCACTCCCTCCCTCCAGGCCAGGTCAGAACACACAAGATAAGCTACATAGAGAACTCCAACAGACATGATGAGCTCCACGCCCCCGGAAAGTAAAAGTGTATCTTACACAAGGATTTACTTTCCTCCGCTACTAGACATAACTAAGGCAAGCTGGCACTCCTGGGCTGTGAGATGCAAGGTGAGAGTGGAGGATACTGATGGGAGGGAGCTGCTCCACCCACATACATCGTGGATCTTTTTTTTTTTTTTTTTCCTGATAAAGATATGCACACATCTCCCAGGACTATCGCTGCCATGACAACAGCAGAAGTTGAGGGTGAGCAGGTTAGTGGAACAGCATGCTTTCTAAATTCTCAAACAAGGCCTGAGGCTGCAGTCACTCATGATGTGGAAAAATTCATGTTGACGGTACTCCTATATGGATTCCCCCAAATTTAAGGATCATGGCTTCTTTCTGGGGGAGAATCAGAGATGGAGTCTCCATGGAGCCCCTCCGTGGGGAGGTGATTTAGTCAGGGAGGTAGGAATCCCTAAGACAAATAAGAGCATGAATCTCCCTATAAAACTAGGGCACATAAACTGTCCGTTTTCCACAGAGTAAAGCAATGCAGCAAACCAGGGCAAAAACAATCCCCCAAGGACATAAAAAGGCGCTTTTTAAAAAATCTGCTCTATAATAAAGCCTTCCCACAGAGACTACTCAGAACAACTCAGACCTAAATTCTGAAGTTGAAGGATAGACTCATACTTTGAAAAATCATAAAAATAACTACCATTTACGAAACAGTGTTCTCCAGGCTGTGTGTATTATCTCATTTAATTCTTGCCAACAACGCTGTAAGGTAGACACTACTACTATCTCCATTTTACAGAGAAAGAAACTGGGACTCAGAAAAGTTATGTAATGGTCCCAGGAACATACAATTGCTGGGCTTCCTGTAAGAATCATAAACAGATGGCTTCCCTGCATGGTTTCTGAGCCTCCAAAGGTATCAGACAATCTCAGGAATATTTACTCTCAACTCTATTACCTTAGGGTTCATCAGGATCACTTGGAGGCCTCCTTAAAGCACAGATGGCCGGGCCCCAGCCCGAGAATTGCAGATTTGATACGTATTGTCAGTGTGGCTCTGGGAACCATAACTTGAGAACCCCTGTGCAGTCACGCTAAACTAAGCTTCTCTATACAGACGAACCTGTTTGCAAGCCAGAAATAGAGACACAGACGTAGAAAACAAACGTATGGACACCAAGTGGGGAAATCGGGGGTGGGCTGAATTGGGAGATTGGGACTGACATATATACACTAACTAACATGTATACAAAGGATAACTAATGAGAACCTGCTGTATGGCACAGGGAGCTCTACTTTGCTGTACAGTAGAAACTAACACAACATTGTAAAACACCTACACCCCCATAAAAAAAGAGACAGAGATAATGCAGGCAACAACACAGAATGAAAGCCCCCCAGAACAAATAAAAAATAAAATAAAAAAATAAACTAAGCTTCTCTAAGGAAACCTCATGGCCTTAGCTGCCTTTCACACTTCAGCCCCAGATCCTCTGGGGTGTTCCTTGAAAAGCTATAATGTTATCTTTGGCAGTGCTGTGCGTTTCGGAATTCCTCCACTGATGAATTCTTTGGCTGAGCTCTGAGCTCTTTTGAATTCTGAGCTCTTTTGAAAATAGCGAATATCTCCCACTCCAAAATTAATTTACTGCTGCCTTAGGTAAGTCCTGAGATCCCATGAAGTATAGAAAGAGGAGCCTGGAAGGACCAGTCAAGATAGCATAGCAGCCAGGGGCCCTGAAGCCAGACCAGCTCTCTTGAAGGCAGGGGCAGTCTTTTTATAATCTCTTGGGATTCTCTCTAGGAACTGTCACAAGAGGGCACTCATTAAACCCTGTTCAGAGCTTGCACACTGAGAACGTTAAAAGAGTTGTAAGCACGAATGACTGGCCCTTTAATGCCCTCAGCCCCCCAACACACTCCTCCATCTGAAGGATGACTGTGTGCTGTGCACTCCCTACTTAGCTCCTTTTCTTTCCCTGTTCAGTCTCACTGAGCTGCCAAGGAAATAAGAAGCCTGTGGTCCAGGTCTGCTCACACAGAGGCAAGGCTGGAGAAAGTGGCCAACAATTGGGATTAACAGATTTAATGGCCGACTTGTTTATCCTGCAGGAAACATCACCTGGTGATGTCCCCATTGATCCCTTCAGAGCGTGGCATCTTAGCCTAGGCTTCTGTGGACTGTGAAAATGAATGAACAGTGTGGGGACAAAGCCAAAGAATTCATCAGTGGGGAAAAACAACTACAAAGAACACATGTGAGGGGACATCAGTCACAGCAGGCCTCTCTCTATTCCCATGGCTGCCACTGTTGCAGGTGTTGGTGTCAGAAGGTGCTGGTTCCTGAGAAGGTCTCAGACACAAGTGAAAGGAGACTCAGGCGCCGCTAGGAAGCCTTTTGGAAGCAACTGCACTTTCGTCATGAAACACTAAGGGCAACAGAATCAGTGAAAGGCAGGCTCTACTTGGGAATGAAAGCAACCATGTTTTTTTTCTTTTTCTCAGGCAGAACTGATAAATTCTCCTCATGCCATCTCCAGGAGGGTGGCTGGGGGTGACGGGACTGTACAGATGTCAGGATGACCCAGACAACCTTAGAGGGTCTGTATCTGGGTTCAGAAATGAGAACTACTGAATTCTTGCTAAGATGCTACCAGAGAAGGCCACAACACAGACTGCATGAAATGAAAGTATCCCAGAAAAAAAGGAATAAAAAGATTAGACATTTGGGACTTCCCTGGTGGTTCAGTGGTTAAGAATCCACCTTCCAATGCAGGGGACGCAGGTTTGATCCCTGGTTGGGGAACTAAGATCCCACATGCTGCGGGGCAACTGAGCCCACACACCGTAACTACTGAGCCCGCACACCACAACTATTGAGCCCATGCACTCTAGAGCCCATAAGCCACAACTAGAGAGCCCGCAAGCTGCAACTACTGAGCCTGCGTGCTCTGGAGCCCATGTGCCACAACTAGAGAGCCCGCGTGCTGCAACTACTGAGCCCATGTGCTCTGGAGCCTGAGCGCCACAACTAGAGAGAAGCTTGTGTGCCACGATGAAGAGCCTGCACAACGCAACGAAAAATTCCACACGCCACAACTAAGACCTGACGCAGCCAAATAAATAATTTTTTAAAAAAGATTAGACATTTATTAATACTATATGTCAAGCACTATATTCAGCTCTTTCTTCTTTAGTTATCATGGCAACCAGATAAGATAGGTGTTATAATTATACCCAATTTACAGATGGGGTAATTAAGAAAACATGAATTTAAGCAATTTGCTTATGCTCACCTAGCAAATAAGTTTGAATTCAATTCAGATCTGATTCTAAACCATAATCTTCATCTTTATGCCATATTTCCTCCAAACATTGCAGAACATATTTTGAGTCCTAAAACTCTAAAGTACCAAAAGGACAGAGCAGAACACAGAGGAGCACCTCTCTAATGTCCTATCACTGGTGCAGAGGTATGCTGAAAAGTATGGTTAGATCACCCATAGAGTAACTGGAAGATATAAGCTCTGTCCAGCTCAGTCCATGAAAACTGTGACTCATGACTCAACAGCCAGGCATAGTACTGGAGAGAAGGGATTATACAAGAGGAGTTAGGACATTTGGGAAGTGGAGCCATGGAGACTCCTTCCCTCTCTTCTGTCAACAAGATGGGCTCCTCCCTCCTGCACTGTTGATGGGAATGTAAATTGGTGCAGCCACTATGGAAAACAGCATAGCGGTTCCTCAAAAAAACTATAAATACAGTCGCCATATGATCCAGCAATCCCACTCCTGGGCATATATCCAAACAAAACTGTAATTCAAAAAGATACATGCACCCCTATGTTCACAGCAGCACTGTTTACAATAGCCAAGACATGGAAGCAACCTAAATGTCCATTGACAGATGAATGGATAAAGAAGATGTGGTAAATATATACAATGGAATATTACTCAGCTATAATAATGCCACTTGCAGCAACATGGATGAACCTAGGAATTACCATACTAAGTGAAGTAAGTCAGAAAGAGAAAGACAAATATCATATGATATCACTTATGTGTGGAATCTAAAATGCAACACAACTGAACCCATCCACGAAACAGATATAGACTCACAGACAAAGAGAACAGACCTGTGGTTGCCAAGGGGGAGTGGGAGTGGGGAAGGGAAGGATTGGACGTTTGGGATTAGCAGATGCAAACTGTTATATAAAGAATGGATACACAACAAGGTCTTACTGTGTAGCACAGGGAACTGTATTCAATGTCCTATGATAAACCAGAATGGAAAAGAATATAAAAAAGAATAGGTGTATATATGTACATATAAACACACATATATCTGAATCACTTTGCTGTACAGCAAAAACTAACAGAACATTGTGAATCAATTATACTTCAATAAAATAAAATTTTTTTAAAAAGGTGTGTTCTTAACATTCTTTTGAATTTGAAGGAGAGTCCTGGGCCAGATGCAGATAAAAATAATCAGTAAACAGTTCCTATTTCCCACTGGCCTAGGAATACACACCAACCAGCATCACTGATGAAAGGGAGAATGTATTCAAAGTTAATTTTGGGCTCACCAGCCTGACCTACAAAGTCTCTACGAAAACAAGAAAAAACCCTGAAATGGAGGCAGCGTAGGAGGGCATGATTTCATGGGGCTGCTTGGATTGAGTAGTTCTCACCTTTCAGATGCCTCCCATCCTGCAGCACTTGGTAGTCTAAAACCACTCCCTCCTCCATTGCTTCTTCACACCATCACTGGCATTAGGGTTGCAGATTTGTCAATGAACTATTTTATGTTTTTCCCCTTGCCATCTGGCAATATTAGCTCTCTAATGAATTGCTTTAACTCGGGCATTTGTTTTTTTTAACAAATGTGACTTTTAGTTGAATTATACAACATTCATAAATAGCAAATGCTGGCTGATTAGAATCAACGAAAACCCTTAGAGCTGCCAGTGAAAATGGGTCCTTAGCTGCACATGTTACTTGCATAGGCTAATCACTTGAAAGGCACCAGCTTATTTTTGGAAAGAACTTTTTACACATACGCTTATGTAATCTGTTATGTATGTATATATGTATGCATTTGGATTTGGGTGGATTCTTGCAAGCCAGCCATGCTATGAATATAAGAACTAGATACACTTGGATTTGGAACTAGACACACTTGGGTTTCAATCCTACCTCTGCCACTTACAAACTATGTGAACTTGGGTATGTTTCTTAATCTCTCTGTGTCCCTAGCTCCTCACATGTAAAATAGACATAATAAATCCCTTGCAAGATTGTCTCAAGGAATAAATGAGATCACACAAGGCACAGTGTCTGGGTACATTGTGGCTCAATTATTAGTAACTATTACCATCATCATCATGTTCTATTAATAGAGGATTATGGTAGACAACATTTGCAGTCTCTATAATCCTTCCCTTCTGATAACTGCCACAGGGATGGGCCTCCAAAGCCATATTTGTATTATATGACACTGCTTCAGTGATTGGGCAAGAATAAGGGAAATAAGGAAATATGAGTTTTAGGCAATTTTTTTATGCTCACCCAGCCACTGGGTTCTTGATTTAATCTGGCAGATTCTCTTGCCTGAAAGTTTGGATTAGGAATCAGTTCCCATTGGTCCTCTGAACTAAGAAACTGCAAGACTGCTCATGTTTGGCAACGTGCATGTCAAGGCAATAAAAGTCAGTCTGCAGAATGATGTACATGTCAGGGAAGGAGGAGGCCTGACTGTGACTTGAAGTCAACCAGAGTGGTGCCCTGGTTCTGACAACTTTTCCACTTCCATGAGAAACTCCATTTCATCGATCTATCTGTTAATCAATCTATCAGTCTCCCTTCTGCTTACTACTTTGAGTGGATTTCCATCATCTTTAACCAAAAGATCTTTGCTAACAGTGTCATCTCTGTGCATGAGGCCACCAGATCTTGCCTGTTGTAGTTCGGACAGCCTAAGCATTTGAAATGTATCCAGTTATTTCAGAAAATAACTTTACACACACACACCCTTATGTTATCTGTTTTCAACTGCTGAAGTGCATTAAGTGGAAAATCAAAATACTCCTGCATAATCATGTAAGAAAGGAAGTCACACATGTAAGAAAAAGAAGTAAGAATAAAAAGAGAGCCACTGACATTCCTGGTCTTACAAAAACAGGTCATCTCATGGCTTTCCAGAATCCAAGCAAGGAGGGAGAGACCCTGGGTCTTTACCTGGTGTCGCACTGGATACTGTTGGCCACTGCTGATCAGGCCCTCCTGGACCAGCTCGTAGAATGCCAGCCTCTTCCAGGTGCACAGAGCTGAGTAAACACATAGACCCAAATAATAGTTAGACCATAAATGCCTTTCCAGCTCTCCTTCCACCCTCAGAAAGTGCTCACATCTCTGGAGGCAGGGCTGCAGCTAACACTTTTTACTCATGCTTGAACTGAAGCAATTACCACTGAGCAGTCACCTTGCATCAACTGCGAAATCATTGCTGACTTAGTGTCTGCTACACCATGCAGGCGATAAACATGTTTTATCTTTGTAGCAATTTTGGTTTTCAGTAATGCTGTGTGGTGTTCATTAAATCTAACAGGAAGCCCATCAGAGGGCTAATGACATTTTATCGTCTTAATGCCAAAGCAGATGAGGACAGCTTGTTCTCAGAAGCCCCAAGCCTCTTTTGCTAGTTCTCTTATTTCTGGGTTCTCATAGGAAAGAGGAAAGCACGAAGATTATTTGCTGGTAACTGTAGTATTATTCCAGTTTGGCCCAATTAATTCTGAACTTTATTTTCTGTTTTACTTTCTGTATCTTTTCCTCATAGATAACCCATCCTACATTTCCTGGGACTAGAGGAAGTTTATCACCAGCACTCATGGATCCCAGTTCAGAAGAGATTAATTCAGCATGAAATATTGCAGAGAGTGAGACATGAACTGGGAGATCCTTAGAGGCAAGTAGAGATAGAACGTAAATTGTTCAAGGGCAGAGAGAACATCATATTCTTTATGTATGTGTAATGTTAGCAGATATGAGACCCTCAATATTTTCTGGATGAAGTAAGGAACAAATGGGACCCTAAGAGTAAATATCACCCAAGAAAACCCTCACCAAAATAAGAGGACTCTTTGAAATTAGGCATTGGTTCATCTCGGAAGTTAAGTTACTAAAGTAAAACTTAAGAGTACTACTGCCTGAAGGGGTCATGGGACTCAACAGAGCAGGAAAACTTGAAATATTGTGGGGGAAGGTCATCTCTAAGTTCAATATTCTCTTACTCTTTTTTTTTTGGCCGAGCCAGGAGGCTTATGGGATCTTAGTTCCCGGACCAGGGATTGAACCCGCACCCTTGTCAGTGAAAGCACAGAGTCCTAACCACTGGACCGCCAGGGAATTCCCAATATCCTCTTACTCTTTGACTTCAAACAACATATCTAGTGGAAATTCACTCATTACGCTCTGCCCTACTGCTGTTCTTCCCTTCATCTACACCCTAGAATCTTCTCTTTTTTCCAAATATTAATATCCTTTGGGTGTTGGTGGATTCTACCAGCAAACTGTATGGGTTCAATTAGATTCTCTCTGAAGATGGAACTACCCTAGGAACCAGCTCAGCTCAAAGCAGAATTTTCAAAGGAACAGGCACATGATATCTGAGGCTAGAAAGGCCAAGAAGCCAAGCGTATGTGTGAAAAAGATGAGTGTTGTTTAAGTTCACAACTTTAACATATGTTCCATGTACTACACTGTGAGGAATAAATAACATTTAGTTTTAATTTTTATTTCATTTCTTATCCTGCTTGAATCTCACAACATCTTAATTGAAACCTGAATAGAAACACACATGGCTTCTTTTTTTTTCATTTGAAAATGGAATAAGGAACTGATATAGTTTAGTATTTTACTTTAATATAGTTTTAAAGGTGCATCTTATAGCTTTGGTACTTTTCAAGTAAAGCACTAATTCAACTGGGACAAAAGAAGTTGGTATTGTAAACCATATTTTTTCCTATCATATAGTTCACCACAATAGCTCAGATGCAGGCAAAAGCATAAGCTGGTTTCTAACAAATAGAAAGAATCTTTCTGAAACCTAGTATTCTGGCACCTGCGTAAAAGTGTTTCTGGCCTAAAGTTATGACCAGATTCCAATGTGATGTCTCACCAAGCCAACTACTAATCTTCAGTTTTCACTGATTGCTTCTCGTTTAGAAAGAGCACCCATTATAATGATTTCTGCTCAATTTGTAATGTAATGTTTGGGAATATGTTGATTTATTTTGAGTTAATGTGTTTTTAAACAGGCTAAAACTAATTTTTCATTAACTCAATACATACTCTGTAAGCTCTCTTTTTAGAAATTGATCAAGGTTTGGTGACGATCTACTCAAGAGTTGCCTAGATATTTTGAGGGGCTTAAGTCTGGAGTTTATTTCTTCTTTAAAACTAAGTTATTTTGGTGGTAGTAAACACGAGTTGCTTGGCTCTCTCCATTTGATTTCCCAAAGACACTCACAAATAATGAATCTTTTATTTGGCCCCATGGCATGAATACTAGATCAGGTCTGGGAATAAGGGTAGTTAATCAATTACTGTCAAAGAGACAAAATAGAGAAGGCAAAATTATATTTAATCTGAGTTTTAAAGTAATGTTATTACTCTAGGTTAATTTAAAAGTAAGCTAGATTTGGTCTCCAGATATTCAATAAAGGCCCTTCACATGGCTCGTCCTCTGAAGAGCTCTTGCCACTGAGGGCAGGCAATAAGATAGCAACAAGATGGAAAAGATAAGGAGACTCTAATAGGGGTGAACATGAACAACAATTATTGTGGTTAACAGGATATAACAGTCAATGTGTGCTGGAAAACCAAGGCAGACAACAAGTGCATATATATTATACAATGTACTCAAGTCTGAAAGCATCAGTATTCATTATAATTTTAAGGGAAGGACAGAAAGTACAGATGGGGAAGGGATGAAAGAAGTTGAAGCTCCTTCGTTATAGAAATTTTAATGAGAGAAAGTAAACAGTCGCCTGTATCTGTGATTTTACAGGAGATTCTTATTTGCCGGCACTTGATAAGCGTTTGGCACTGACCACTTCCAATGTTTTAAGGAATAGACACGGAGACATATAAACAACTGCATTCCCCTGGCAAAGTATCTAAGCTTCTCGGTTTTGACAGCTGCTTTCGGCCTATGAAGACAGTTTATCTGAGTCAAACAGTTGCAGTAATTCCTGCTCTCAGGGAGGCAGAGTAACGCCAGTCAGGGTTGGGTTGTCGGGGCTGCAAAATCACAAAGGGAGCTTTTGTTAATATGGCAAAAACGATGATCTCCTAGTGACGATGTTCACCGATGAGTTGTTTCTTAAATATTTCCATGTAGCTATTAAAAGTATGGAAGAAGCCATTTCATATGCATCTCTAAGATGATGTTCATATATATACAGCACTTCAGGAGAAAATTAAATTAGCTCATCAGGGTCCTTGCACAGATTAAATACCATGGAAAACTGGGTTTAATGATGCTGTGAGGACCGGCTTTGGCTTTGCCTTGCTCAAAACAGGTCTATGTATTAAGATACACACTACTATATATGAAGCAGATAAACAAGGGCTTACTACATAGCACAAAGGAACTCTATTCAATATCTTGTAATAACCTATTATGGAAAAGAATCTGAAAAAGAATATATATAACTGAATCTCTGTACCCCAGAAACCAACACAATATTGTAAATCAACTATACTTCAATTAAAAAACAAAACAAAACAAGTCTATGTTCCTAAAGCAGCACTAGTGGAAGGACAGTCTATTCTGAAACAGGAAAAGCTTTCATTGTTTTTGCCCTCAAATGTCCCGTTAAGGGAACATCCCCAATTTGGTATTCTAGCTATAACAGGGAACACAGCTACACAAATTCTGCTGTTCTGGCTGGACTGCAGAGCACTGCAATCTGCTGCTGACTTTGCAGACTGCAGCGTGTTTGACTCTGGGCGGATGTGCCCAGCCATAATGCCAGCAACTGATAACAACCTCTTCTGCTGATTGAAGAGGAATACAAGGGAGAGGAAAACAAACCACCGCGGGGTTTGACCTTGTTGTGCTGCACAATCCTTTTCATAAAATTGTACTTGTTTCCTGCTCCTCTGAGGGCTTTGCCTTCTTATTGAATTACTGTTTGCTAAGCTCTGTTTAACAGGGAGCAGCTGAAACCTAAGAGGAACCTGACTCTGCACCACCTATGTGTTGGAAAGATGCATTGCCCTGTGTCTTCAAACTGTCAATGCAAAGTGGAGGGGACACCGAGGAAAATGTGGGCACCTAGAGACTGTTCTGCAAGTTACGTGCAGAGTAGAAGCTACTCAGGAATCACTGGGGACAAAATCAATCACCATCACTATCTTGTTATCAATTAGCAAAAATGTCATTATGAAAAACCCAGGACAGATGTTCCTCTCGATGTGTTTTCATGGGCAGAGATTAAAGTGGTCCTGTCACTGAATATTGAGGCCTATCTGAATGGAAAGATGAAGAGATGGAGGTTGTATTCCGCATTTTCCTCTGGACTATAATTATCATATTTGGTAGACACAAGGCCACAGTAATGCCAATAAACTATTTCAAAATGTCAATAAGTTTGTTCCTGTCATTCTTATAGTTCATTCAAGGGATGCACAGTATTTCATAAACATATTTCTTCACAAGATCCAGAGAAGAAGTGATCAGCATCTCAACTTCCAGACAGACTGTGGGATGGTTAGACGATATTCAACAATTTAGCCAAGTCAAGGCCCAGAAAAAGCTACAACTCTAGGATACTTTACCTCAAATGTCCCCATACACTAACTGCCCTCTCCGGTCCCTTCCATTCTGTTGGCAAGATATGAAACATACAAGCTGCTTCATCCTTGGTTCTCAAATTCACAAAATGCTATTGATGTTCCTCATAAAGTACCATAAAACTATCTACAGATAAAATGAAGGGGCTCCTATTTTCTATCAGGGGTAGTAGAGGGAGCAAAAGAGAAAATATTTGCAAACCATTTGGTAAACCTGAAAATATGACTGAAATGCTTTCTATTAATCATATCATCACCAGCATTCCCCTGACCATCAGCAGCATTGGTGTCAGCTTGTTAGCTGTAAGAACCCTCCTTCAAGAAAGACTCTGACATCTGTTGAGCAAATGCTGCCAATTTTTCTATGACTGGGTAACATCCATGATGAAAATTGCTGCAACTTGATCTGGTGAATGAAATCACCAACTTTATTTTGCAGAAAGGCACAGTTCTAGCAGGACTGACCAGGAAACTCAGTCCATTACATAATCTCACTTCCTCAGTGACACGTAATTTGTCGTGCTGCTATTTTCTATAATAGTCCCTCAGCAACAAGATGCTTCTGAGATTTATTTGCCAAAATCATAGTTATGAGACATCTTATGGCAGTGAGATCAGGCAGGGAAAAGGTAAGGAAGAAAGTAATTAATATGTTTTATGTAGCCACACAATACTAGGCAATGGAATAAGCACTTTATACATATTACTGCATTTATCCTAACACCTTTGTTAGACCATAAACTTTATGAAAGGGATTATATCTTTGTTTATAAAACATACTGATATTCTCAAATATTCATAATACATAGCTACAGCCTCAGAAGCTAGCAGGGTTCAGGTATTTGATAGGGTTTTTAAAGGCTTTTGAATAAATTAACTACCATGCAAGGGCAACACTATCGTACTTAAATTACAAAAATTAGAAATCTGGAACTTTAGAGAGATTAAATTACCTGCCTGATAGGTAGGTTTGGCTGATAGTCATGTTTAGGTACCCCTAACGCAAAAGTCTGTGTTTTAAATAAATTTGCATGGAATGACAGATATATATATTTTCTCTTTTTTACTTCTGACTTTCCCAGATTGATTTATTTTTTAAAGTGATACAAAATTAAATGTAATAAAATGTACATGGGTTTCATGTGAACTTGGAAAAATTGATTAAACTTGGAAAAATTGAAGCTGACAGGTTGACTGCTGATATACCTAATATAATGAGACATATGTTTAGTTCTCTAGTACTTGGATGGTACATCCCTGGGCTTTGCTTAATTTCTATTGAAAAGCCCAGTATGTTCTGTTGTTTCAAAGCGTAGTCCTTCAGTAGAATAAGTCATGAAATTCCAGATGTGGAAAAACTGAATTAGGTAGTCCACGTGGGTGATGCAGTGTTATTGAAGAACAAGAATCCATTTGTTTCTATCAAAAGTATAGCTAAGACTTGATTTATTCTGTAATGGTATTATTTATACTATGGAATATTTGAGCTACAAAAGGGTGAATCACCTCTTCCAAGACAGATTTGAAATAAAGTAGGTTTAAAATACCCTATGTCATTCATAAAATCAGAGGACTACTCAGTGAAGTAATATGCTATCTTCTTATCATGGAAATCCATGAAGCTATCAATAAATGATCCTATGAGGGAAGAGATATGGGAACATATGTATATGTATAACTGATTCACTCTGTTATAAAGCAGAAACTAACACACCATTGTAAAGCAATTATACCCCAATAAAGATGTTAAAAAATAAAGAAAGAAAGAAAGAAAAATTGTGGTAAACTACACAATAAATAAATAAATAAATGATCCTCTGAGAAACAAGACTACATGTGGCATCTCCTTTTCCTTCCTCGTAGGAATCTATTAAAGATGTATCCACGGCAAATTTTTCAGTGATATTTTGTGAACACTGATATAAATTATGATAGGCAAAATCCTAAAATGGTCTTCAAGGACCCTACACCCTACTGTAAATGCCCTGTATAATCTCCAAGACTGAATATGATGGGTCTTACTCCATGATTAAGTTATATTATACGGCACAGTTGGCTCTGAAAAAGGGAGATTATCTGGGTGGGAATGACCTAATTATACGAGTCTTTTAAGTCTGGGTCTAGAGATCAGAGACAGAAATCAGAGAGATCTGAAGCATGAGAGGAATTCCATGTGAGAAAATATTCTCCACTGTTAAAATACTGGTAAGGACCTGAGAGCAATTTCTAGGAGCTGAGAGTGACCTCCAGCCAACAGTAAGTAAGAAAACGGGGAGCTCAGTCCTCATGGAACTGGATTCTGCCAACAGCTTGAATGAACTTGAAAGCAGACTCTTACCCAGAGCCTCCAAGAGAGAACTCAGTCTGGCCAGCATGTTGATTTCAGCCTTGTGAAAACCTGAGCAGAGAACCCAGTCACAGTGTGCAGGTAATAAACTAGTGTTGTTTTTAACCACTAATTTGTGGTGATTTCTTACAAAGCAATAGAAAATGAACACATAACTGCTGGTCATGAAGGCAAAAAGGAATCTAACATTTAAAATAATCATTATTATGTTACATATTAGTCTTCTAGTAAATCAAAATGAAAAGATGATAAATATGAGAAGTCTAGGTGAATACTTACTTCTAAAAACAGTCATTTATAATCCTAATCCACAGAGCAGTAAAATAAAATACACATAACTTTAAAACATACCTAATGGGTTCTAGTACAACAGAAAACGCTAGGTTTGCTTAATTCTGGATGCACAGCCTGCTAGTGCAGCAGTTACTCTCTCACCCACAGTTTTACTTCCCTGGAGCCCAGAGTTCTGACCCTGCAAGGCCAGAAAGCAACTGATGTTGCTTATGTGCCAAGGGACTAACATTTTTCTTCGATTTTTGCAATGTTGGAGATTTCTCCGTATTTGTCAAGTTCAAATCCTCGAAAGACAAAAACTTGTGTAATTTTTAGGCTAGCAGATTTAAAACACTGCTAAGGAATTCTCTTGACCTTTGATTTTTGAAATCATGCTTTTATAGTACTCAAAATATTATCATACGAATAAGCCAAATTTATATTCATACTGTAATATGCCCAGGAACATGGAGCCAGGTGAAATTTACAAAACTCATATTCAAAGACACCTGTAAATCCCCATTCAATTCAGCTAAACCTCTGGGCTTGATGATGGTAATTTTTCATCAAACGTTTGCAAACAGACATCATCCTGACCTCTCACTGAGAGCAAAAATTGGTGGCCAACCAAGGCAAGTATCCAGAATCAACTCTGCTATTCTGTCAAGCAAACAGCATGCCAGTAGACAATTTGTAATATGCCAGGCTGTGTCCCTGCAGAGTGTTCTGAGTCAGACCAGATGCCCATGTGCAGGCTCAGTCCTGGGTCAGACCAAAGGGTAGGCCAATGACATTCAAGCTACAATAAATAGCTTTCTCCATCAGTCAGAATATGTGCAAGATAAAGAGACAGAGAGGAGCTCAGCCATAATTCCATCTGGCTCAGCAGATCTGTAGAAGAGGGGAGGAAGGGGGTAATTTGAAGAAATTAACGTATTCTCAGACCAAATAAAATAAACCTTTTCTCAGAAGAACAGTCCTATAACCAATACAGAAATGGCAAAACAAAACAGCCCCACCCATTCAAAAGTGACCATCAGAGGATGGAAGTTCAGATACAATTTCTTTGCCTATTCTGACCACTGTGCAGTTTTTATAAATTCACCACGATGGCACTTTACACTAAGTGTAAGTTCTGATCCAGGACAGAGTCAGTCACCAGCTAGAAAAGTCAGTCCTGCAAGAAATAAATTAGGTGCCACTGAAAGAACGGTTCACCCTTCGAAGTTACCACAACTGGAATTAGAGTGAATATGTACACACGGTGGCAAAAACAACTGAAGATTTGGTGACTACAACTTGCTTTAAAATAAGTGAAGTGAATGTAAACTTAACTCATTTCTACTATACCCTTTTGTGTTTTCCACATCTTGTGCTAACTGGTCCCACTGAGGTGCAGTTGGACAAATCTGCCCAGAGCACTCAAAGTGACTCATCAGCAGTCACAGGACCACAGATGCACAGAAGCCACCTTAAGATCTGGTTCCTTTTCTTGGAGATTCTGAAGAGGGTGCCAACCACATTCAACACCAGGTTTTCAGAACTCTCCAAAGAGAAATTCTGCCCCACTGCTAAAGTTACTTCAAAAACCTCACTGCACAAGTGGCCCATGAAATAAACTCATTGGGGGTAAAATCTACCAAAAGATTAGCCTGATGTTAAATACTGATATTTAATAAGCAACAAGAGAGAAATTAGAGAGAGAAAACAAAGATAAAAGATCTGAACAGGTTTGGGCAATGGTAGAACAAATAAAATTATCCCACCTTGGTGGTAACGTTTTTACTCATTGATCCTCCCATTGGTGACCTACTTCTATGCAAAGAATTCCTCTTTTTCCAGAGCAGTTAATTGACACTACTAGGTGAATCAGTGGTAGCCTGAATGCCTGAGTATCCCATATCAAAAGGAATATAAACATTGGGATTTCCATCTACTCATACTGTTTCAAAAAGCACAGTCTTTGGAGTCAGACAGATATGACTTACAATACCACTAGTAGAGTGACTGTGTGTGTTACTTAACCTCTCTGAGCTTGTTTCCTCATGTGCTAGATGTTGATAAATATTTGTTTAATGTATGACTTACAGGTAATGAAACCATACATGTATTGCAGTGCAGAATATTTTTGTATAGTGGGGTGGTCGGTGAGCGCAAATTCCCTTACTCATCCTTTCCGATCCCCATCTAATTTTAATGTAGGCACATGGAATCAATTGCACCCCAGGACTCTCCTGCCATCTGCAGTGACTGGGTAGGGAAGAAAGAAAGCCTAACGTGAGAATTTAACAGGTTGATCTAGCAGTGATGACTTTCAGAGTTGAGTGATTTTTGTCCCCATTTTGCCATGCTATGACAACGTGGCTAACTCTCTACCTATAACCGCAATAATTCCAGGAGCTGTAGATCTTAGGGCTCTCTTCACTGGATTTCCAAAAGTGTCTGGCAAAAATTTGCCTTTATTAAAATCATGTACTCTCCTGGCAAAATCCCACAAAAGCAAGCACTTTTCTGACATAATTTTCTCCCTAAATTAAAGGTTTGTGAACCAAAGCACATATTAACACACAGGTCAGTATAAGACAGAAATAGTTCACGTTATCAAATTGTCCCAAGCTTTGAGTCAGGAGAGAGGGTGAAAGTGTCACTCGCCTGCGCTTCCGGCTCACAGCTGGTTGCAAAGCTTGCCTGGCCTGCTCTCTGTGCCTCTTTACCACCTGCAGCCCACCCCAGGCCCAAAAGGACTTCACAGTAATTTGTTCAGCAAATGTCTACAGCATCCTTATTTAAAATTAAGCCTTTCTACATGCTGCCAAAAGCTATGATCTAAAGAATTCTGGAGGCTCTTTGATTTCCCCTCCCCCACCCCATTCTTCTTAACCTGCAATCTGCCTCCCGTGGCTGCTCAGCATTGACTAACATCAGGCTCTTCTGATAAATCTACCTATAATGTACATGGAAATTCTCTCAATCCATCTCTGTTCTTTTCTGTGCTTATGCATTAATTTCCTGAAGATGAGCATGAATTTAGAATGTGAAACTATGGACATTAATAAAAAGACAACAATATGTCAGTGAAAACACATCACAAAAATATAGGAGGGACAGATATTATTAACTCATTTTGTAGGACCTCTGAAAGTCCTAGCTACAAAGTAGCTGTTTGGGAAGAAACAACTCATCACTTTTTATGGGACAAAATTTTGGCTTCTGAAATCCAAGTTTAAAGTATCACAAAGCAGAGTTCTATTATTTCAAGCATGCATATGGAGACAAACACACTACACAAACACATGCACTGTCCAACAATTTATATATATCCTTCATATACTGAGCAAACTGGCCTTACACCTACTTAAAACCAGTGTATCTACTAACACCTGTCTCTCTGTCTCTCATGTACAGTAAGCCATCCACTTTCCAAGTCTTTCGTAGCTAGACCCAGAAATTGAATGTGTGCTTTGGAACATGCTGAAGTACCATTTAAAGTACTGTCATTTAACTTAAGGACATGAGGGGCTTGAAGAGGCTGCTTCACATCTCATCAAAACCTTAGGAATTCTCAAGAGGAAATCAGAAGATTACATTTATGCTACATGCAGGGAAATCCTCTTACAAGGAGTTCACACAAGGCCAAGAAAGATAACTAGTGGCAGAATTCTTTCTCCCCAACCCCAGCTTGTCCTGGTCTTCACCATATCCCCCACATTCCTTATCCACTCATTCTACCACCTCCCTGGCCCAAGCAGACAAATTGGTTCTTGGATGCCTGCCATACCATCATTCATCTCCTCCGACAGCCCCAACAGAACAGTTACCACAGCAAACAGCCAAATCAAACTTTGTCTTCAGTGTGAGGTCCACATTCTATGGCTTTATCACCTCTGACATGAATTTCTAGCAGATCTCATCACATTAGTTCAATGCAATTACCAGAAATATTAACTGGATACATTTCATTGTAGATAGTCCATGGTATAAACAGGGACAGCATACAGAGGTGACCACCACAGCCCCGAGAGGTTTCAGAGCTTTTGAAAAACAACACTCCTGTAGGATTTCAAAAGGGAACCTTCCCTGTAGATGATACAGCACAGGCCATTTCTCCTTGAATCTCATGTTACCCTCTATAGCATCATCTTATTCTCAGGCCTATTCTATTTCTCTACAGAGCTGTGCTTTAACACCACATAATTAAGACAAATCCTCATTTCTCAAACAATTTTATGGTCAAGGTTTCATATATCTGAAAAGAAAATGGAAAGTAAAACAATTCTCTAGTCCTATTTTTCTAGAGAGGAAACATAGCAGATTATAATCCAATCACAGGTAATACACACACACACACACACACACACACACACACACACACACACACTCAGTTTACCAGATAACCCTTGTCATTGTTAATAACTCGAGAAAGCCAACTACATGATACTGGGAGGGGGCCGGGGGGAATGTGAAAAATGCATGACTTTGTGGAAGACCCCTTGACTACTATCTCACCTCATTTTGAGAAACAGCTTCGTTTTTTAGAATAATCAGGTTCCCAGCACTCTGTCCACTTTGGCCTGTGAGGTGCCTGCTGTCACCTGCTGCTGCTTGGGCTCCCCCAGGTCCCAGTCCTGTCTGAGCCCCTGTATTGTAAAACATGAAAGTGTCACTCCCTGAGCCTGCTGTCAGACAGGCCTTGTAGCAGTAGGTCTTGGTGAGGGAGCCGTTCCCTCGCACTTCAATGAAGTGAGGCTGCACTTTGAGGCCGTGTGGTATCCTGGCATCAATATTGTTGTTGGCCTGTTTGTAGAGTTCTGCAGGGCACCTCTCCCTCACTCCACAGAAGCCTCCACAGCACGCAGTGCCATAAGCAGTGTAGCGGTAGCACTTGATGATGCTCAAAACAATGATTGTCAAAAGAAATATAAAAGACACTGTGCTTAATGCTATTATTAGATAAAGTGTAATTTCAGAGTATGTCCGAGGACTTCTCACACGTCTCTGAGTGTCAGGGAGGATTTTGGAAACCCTATCCACTACAGCTACTGTAATGGCCACAGAGGCTGACAGCGATGGCTCTCCATTGTCTCGGACCACCACGGTCAGGTTGAAAGTGGTTCCACTCTCATCTCCCATCTTCCTGGTAGTCCTAATTTCTCCTGTATGTAGCTCTACTTTAAAGAGGTCCAGGTCAGAAATCTGGGCCAGATGGTAAAAGAGCCAAGCATTCTGCCCAGAGTCTGAGTCCATGGCTATGACTTTAGTGACCAGGTAGCCAGCAGGGGCAGTTCGAGGCACCATTTCAATGGCTGCTGACGAATTGGTTGAGGTAGGGTATAGGATGTGAGGGGCATGGTCATTCACGTCCACTACATACACGTTGGTGGTCACAGTGCTGCTCAGTGGTGGGCTCCCCTTGTCCCGGGCCTCCACAGTCACAAAGAACTCCCGAAATTTCTCATAATCAAAGGAGTTGACAGCATAAAGGCTGCCACTGACACTGTTAATGGAGATATAGGAGGTGACTGGCAGCCCTTGAATCTCCCTCTCCATGAGGGAGTAGGTCACCTCCGAATTCTCCTTTTCATCTGGGTCTGTGGCTTGCACAGTGCAGAGCAACACCCCTGGCAAATTGTTTTCCTCGATGTAAATGGAGTAGGAGTCCTTCAGGAAGCTGGGTGGATTGTCATTGATGTCGGAGATCTCAACCTGCAGTGTCCGCTGGGATGTGAGCTGTGGTACTCCCCCATCAGTGGCTGTCACTGTGATGTTGTAGGCAGCCACCTGCTCCCTGTCCAGGGGGCCACTCACTACCAGTGTGTAAGAGTTTCCAAAGCCATTCAGTCGGAAAGGCAGTGTGGCCTCCAGGCCCAGGCTCACTTTCCGGTTGGGACCTGAATCTTGGTCATTGACACTGAGAAGGGCCACAACGGTGTTGGGGGCAGCATCCTCAGGCACTGGGCTGTACAGGTCCGTGAGCACCACCTCTGGTGCGTTATCATTCACATCCACGATGTCCACCAGCACCTTGCAGTGACCCACCATGGGCACTGGGCCCCGGTCTGTTGCCTGCACATAGATCTGGTAGGAAGAGGCCTCCTCATAATCCAGCTCTCCACTTACCCGCACTTCCCCCGTGCTGGCGTCGATGCTGAAGAGCTGCCTCTCCCGGTCCGACGTGTAGCTGCTCAAGGAGTACGTGAGCTCGCCATTGGAGCCCTCATCCGGGTCTGAGGCATTCAGCTTCACCACCAATGTGCCTGGGGGAGCGTCCTCCCGAAGCTGGACGCGGTAAGTGGACTGGTCGAAGGCGGGAGAATTGTCGTTAGTGTCCAGGACAAGCACAGAGATCTGCGCGGTGCCTGAGCGGGCTGGGCTGCCCCCGTCCACAGCTGTGAGAACCAGGTGGTGCAAGACTGCCTGCTCGCGGTCTAGGCCCTTACGCAGCACCAGCTCCAGCACTTTACTGTTCTCCTGCAGGGGTTTCAGGTCCAGCTCGAACTGCTCGCTGGGGCTGAGCTCGTAGGTCTGCACCGAGTTGGTGCCCACGTCGGGGTCCTGCGCGCTCTCTATGTGAAAGCGCGCTCCAGGTGCCACCGATTCACTTACCTGAAGCTGGTAGTCGGGCCGCGGGAAGCGCGGCGAGTTGTCGTTGATGTCCAGTACCTCCACCTCCACGGCACTCACCGCCACGGGGCTGTGCGCCAGCACTTCCAGGCTGAGCAGGCAGCGAGGCCTTTGCTCACACAGCGCCTCCCGGTCAATGCGCTCGTTGACGAAGAGAGCTCCACTGGTCAGGTCCAGCTCCAGGTAACGAGGGCTGGGCGCACCCAGGTGGTTCATACGCAGGCAGCCCGGCCCCAAGCGCCGCAGCTCCAGCCCCAGTGCGCGAGCCACGTTGCCCACAAGCGCGCCAGGTGTCTGCTCCTCTGGCACCGAGTATCGCAGCTGGGAGGCCGCTGGACCCGGCAGCAGCAGTAGCAGCAGGAAAAGCAGCAGCAGCCAGAACATGGGCGTCCGGAGCCGGGGATGCTCTGTCGCCACAGGTCTGGTGCCCGCCAGCTCCATAGCCACCGGCCGCGCCGGAGGCAGCAGCTTCCCCAGCCGTGCTCCACGCCGGAGCCGCGCCTCCGCCTCCGCCTCCGCTCGTGCCGCCCTGCGCCCGCTCCCCCACGCCTCACGAGCTAGCAAACGCCGGGGCCGTTCCCCTCGTGGGCCCTCCGGAGGGCTCCTGGCCCCGCCGCCCGCTCTGATTCCCCATATTCCAGCTCCTCCGCTCGCCTCAGGGTCGCTCAGCCCAGCTTCGTTTCCTGCCGCCGCCGCCGCCGCCGCCGCCGCTGCTGGTCCAGGAGGAGGGAAGAGGAAGCAGAAGAGGAGGGGGAAGAATGCTCAGCAAGTCCGGCTCCGATTCCGCACCGAAGTGGCGGACGGCGACCCGGACTGTCCAGTCGCTCCAGCCACTCCAGCCCCAGCTCCTCCGCCCCGGACCGGCCGGATCCCAGCAGACCCCGGGAACACGGCCACTCCCTTTTTCCCTGCCCCCACTGTCCTGTTCAGCCAGTCTCCACGGTCCCTCGGCTGCTGAACTGGTCTTGTAAGGAGATTATTCGCCCCCCCAGCCACTCCAGCCCCAGCTCCTCCGCCCCGGACCGGCCGGATCCCAGCAGACCCCGGGAACACGGCCACTCCCTTTTTCCCTGCCCCCACTGTCCTGTTCAGCCAGTCTCCACGGTCCCTCGGCTGCTGAACTGGTCTTGTAAGGAGATTATTCTAGGAAAAGCAGTTAAGTCTCTAGGACTCGGGCTTTCAGCTCCCAGAAAAAGATTTCCAAGCGCAAGTCAAGAAAATACACCGAGGGCCTTGGCTAAGTACGGATATCTGGGCGGCGGCTCCACGTTCAAAGAAACAAACGCAAGTGAGGCGCTCTGGGCTTACTGATGATGGGGATTATTTCCCTGACACCAACATTTTCCCTGAATACTCCTAAATACTGCAGAAACTTCTAGGGCGGAGGGAGGGGGGGTGGCAAGTGCTGTCATCTTTCGCGGAGCAAGCCTAAAATTAGCATCCTGCGATCCAACACTCAATTCTGCTCCTAGCCAAGTGGCTTTTACTTCCAGTGTGTGCCTTGGCAAATAACCAATATTTCAGGTTTTAATATTCTTTCTTTAAAAAATTGGTTCCATGAAGCTGCAGGCTAAGCTCTTATTTAACCCCTTTTGATCATAGTGGGGAGAATCTGGTAAAATTTTAAAGAGATTCTTCCCTCAAGCTTTTCCTCATTTTACTTCAAATTTTTTTCATTTATCACCCAAGACATTTTCTTTCTTTCAAGAGTGATTTAAATTTTTTTCTTTAACAGATGACAATGTCTTCAAGAGCCTGCAAAACCATTACATCAAGAGAGTTACTCTTGATTTCCCAAGCCTGGCTGGAATTTGGACTCCATTAATGCTTTGCAGTGAAAAGTCTGCTGTTACTAAGCGAAATGTGGAAGGCTGGGATTTATCTCACAATAGCCAGCAATTTCAATGGCTGCAGCTCATCTTACATAAATATAAGGTTCCTTTACCCCTCTGGGTCTCTGTTCCCCTAAGACTCCCCCCTTGTATTGCTGCAGAGGCAACAAAAAGGATAACCAATTGTCAGTAAACAAGAAGGCAGAAGGATCAGAGGAAGCCTTTCTGTTCTGTGTCATTGCCTCTGTTTCTCTGTTTTGAACATCCACTGTTCCCAGGCCCTCCCATCTATTCTACAAGAGTTTAAAATTCATTGTCTCACTTGTACAAAAGCACTCACTAAAGTGTTCTTTCTCCTTCTTTCTCTCAGCATCCTCTCACCCCTAGATCTTCTGCTGTCATTTGCTAGCTATGAACTGGAACAAAACTAGGAGACCTGACATTTGGCACGCTTCCCTCCTTCAGGGCATAGTTGAAGGGGCCAAGACACCCAGGTTTCAAAGGCCTGGACTAGCACATCTCTTCTTCCCACCTACCAAGTACAGCAGCTGACAACTCCACAACCTAACCCATTTTATTCCAGAGAAGCTCCCAGCTTCCTCCTATCCCTGCTGCTTCTTATTTGTCCTCTTTGTTCCCTCAGGAGTGCAAAGTGGGAAGCAATTTCCATCACATTCTATTTCTGTTTCTGTTCTTAAGCCTCTGGCTTCTCCCTCTCTGTCTGCTTCCTCCCAAAATGTCCCTACAGTAACTCTGTCTCTGCTGTGGTAATTTGATCTCAGAAAGCCTTTAACTCTCAAGTGCATGAAATGTAGGCCTGGCCTATGTCTTCACCCATTACTTATTTCTGAAAATAAATGGGTTATAGGTGGAATCAAGTTATAAGTTGTCAGGAAGAATGACCTTTTCTTCCCCCATCTCCTCCCAGGCTTTCACAGTTGCTGCCATCTCTGCCCACAGCTCTGAAACCTGGTCACTAGGCATTGACCATGTGTGGACCTGTGCCCCTGAAGAGATCACAGGCACTTAAAGAAGAGATTAAAATGACAGAGGCTTGGTAATGTTTTTAATGGAAGCCCCCAAGTGTCAAATCTCAGGAGAAAAATCAGGGCTCCTCTATTAGCAATCTTGTCATCTTCCAGCAAGGACATCTGCCAGGTTGTCCATTTTGATGTGTTGGGATCATAAGCTTCAACTACTACCTACTCCCTCAGTGGCTGAGAAGACAAACATAGCACCAACACAAATCAGCCACCTCTTCAAAGACGTACTAAAGAGATGGCAAACTCTGTATCTGGCACTACAATGATTTAGTTGCTCATACTATTGTACATGTCTCATGCCAACCTTACTAGTTGGTGGAGTAGGATTGCTTAGATTGCTGGCAAGTGCCCTGTCTACGAATATTAATACTAATGCCTCAGCCACACCACTATGCATTCCTTCCTTTCCTTGGACCTTCAAGAACCCCCTATTGAAAAGCAGAATAGCGCAGATTTTGAAGTCAGTCACACCCCTGCCAACGACTAACCGTGTGGCCTTGGTCATGTTACTTAACCTAAGCTTCAGTGTACTCATTTTAATTGGGGAAGACAATTTTAAGTAAACTCATAGAATCATTACGATTACATGAGATGATGTATATAAAACAATCTGAGAGAGATTAAGAGGTATAAACTTCCACTTACAAAATAAATAAGTCACAGGTATGAAATGTACTCTATGGGGAATACAGTCAATAATAATGTGATATCTTTGTATGGTGACAAACGCTAACTAGACTTATCACGGTGATCATTTTGTAACACATAGAAATATTGAATCACTATGTTGTGTACCAGAAATTAACACAGTGCTGTTCGTCAATTATACTTCACAAACAAACACACAGAAAAAGAAATCACACAACACTGTAAATCAACTATACTCCAATAAAATTTTTTAAAAAAGAAAGAAGATCTGTGGTTACCAGAGGTGGGGGGCAGGTAGGAGAGGGGAGTTTAGATGAAGGTAGTCAAAAGGTACAAACTGCAAGTTATAAGATAAATAAGTAGTACTAGGGATATAATGTACAACATGATAAATATAATTAACGCTGCTGTATGCTATACATGAAAGCTGTTAAGAGAATAAATCCTAAGAGTTCTCATCACGAGGAAAAAGTTTTTCTTTATTTTCTATCTATATGAGATAATGGATGTTCATTAAACTTATTGTGGTAATCATTTCATGATGTACGTAACTTAAATCATCATGCTGTACACCTTAAAATTATACAATGCTGTATGTCAATTATATCTCAATAAAACTGGAAAGAAGAAAAACCAATCTGCATAGTAATTGACAAGTATGTTATTATTATCATTATTATTGTTATTATTAAATGCAACAATTTATTAGCATCAGATAACCTTAGTTGACAGTCTATATACAGCATGGCCCTTTAAGGTATCAAACAGAGATAAGCACCGGTAACTATGCCAGACAGGAAGTCAGTGATGATGGAGAAGATGAGTGTGCACCAAAGTTAAGCTTACCCAATTATTTCTAGAGCTTAGCCTATATTTTGAAAACAAAAACCAGTCCCTTTCTATATCAGCAAAGAAAAGGGACTTCCATCATGAGAATTCCTTCAAGGGATTTGTTCCCTCACAAGAGATTCACCTTTTTAGGATATGTGAAAATACTTTAGCAACAGAGTACAGAAGTGTTCCCCAAAATGCTGTAATCTCTAGTGCCCAGTGTAGAGCTTGGCACAGAGGTACTTAATTAATGTTTCTTGAACAGAACTAAATTTACAACTTTACCTGTGCAATCCTGTCAAATAGAAATAGCTTCATCTTTTCTCTCCCCCTTTTAAATGTTCTCTATATTTCAATGTCCATCTTAAAACCTACCTAATCCATGAAACATTGTCTACTCTAAACATACTTTTTTTTCTCTTTCATAGTCTACATCTCTCTCAATGCTGACATTCAGAATTCTGAATGTGTCATTCTTTAATTCATCCAAATGCTTTAGTATTATTTCCTTACCTTAATTATACACAACCTACAAGCAGAAGCCATGTCGTATATGTCTGTGTATTTCCTTACAGTGTAGGAAAACTTACAGACTCTCAATAAATAAGCGATGGCTGTTTCATTTTCTTCAGATCCTTTTTTAGCAGATTCAAGAAGTGCTGCTGCTTCTCCCTTTTTTCCCCAGGTCTAACGGTGAGAAGGCTCAAGAGCCTGCAATGATTTTACTTCCTTTAAATTTTGAAATTCAAAATATTTCAAACCTGGAGAACTGAATCCTACTAATGAAGTTGCTGGACGCTAAGAAAGGCTCTGCTCAAAAGTATTATCACTCTTTCTACTTTATATTATAATTATAAACTGTAAAATAAAGGTATTCCTTGCTCATAACTAACATGGAAAGTGACATGATACGAGAAGTGCCACAAAAAGACATGATTTTGTTTACCCCCATGTTAGATGGAGAACTTTGAAATAGTATCCCTTAATTGTATCTGTAAAATGCATCTATCACAAGGTCATTGGACACAGGAGCAAAACCAATCAGAACACAACCCAATTAAGCCTCTAAGAAAAATACTGGTATGGGACTTCCCTGGTGGTCCAGTGGTTAAGACTCCCAATGCAGGGGGCCCGGGTTCTATCCTTGGTCAAGGAACTAGATCCCCCATGCCGCAACTAAAGATCCCGCGTGCCACAACTAAAAAAAGAGAAAAGATCCCACATGTGGCAACGAAGATCCCACATGCCAACTAAGACCTGGAGCAGTCAAATAAATAAGTAAATATTTTTTAAAAAAGAAGAAAGACAAATACTGGTACTCAGTGAACTCTCCTAATTCACATAAATTTTCCTTTCTCTATTATTAGTGCCATTACAAATCATTTTACTTTGGGGAACCAAACAATCTGGAGTCTTTTGGCCACAGGGCAAGGGGACATGCTCATTAGTTGCATCAGGCTTTGGGCTGACCATTATGGGAGTATCTGCCAAATAGGGAAGGTTCTAATTTTCAATTTTAAGTTGTATATCTATGTTGTCCCACAAACTGAGCACGATATATAATTTAAAAACAGAAACAAATGAACATCCCAATGCTTAGTGTGATCCAAAATAGTTTTAAAATTCCACCTTATTATAAAAGAACTGCACATCTGATCCTTATGCATCTTCAGAAGGAAAATGCTTACCAACATGATTACAGCGTTTGTCACAGGTACAGCATCCAATGGTTGGAGAGATAAAAAAGATTTTTCAAATAACATTATGGCTGAATTTTTTCCACAGTCCCTTCCCTCCAGAGGGAATGCATTAACTTTTTTTTTTTTTTTTTTTCCTTGCGTTATGCGGGCCTCTCACTGTTGCGGCCTCTCCCATTTGCGGAGCACAGGCTCCGGACGTGCAGGCTCAGCGGCCATGGCTCACGGGCCCAGCCGCTCCGCGGCATGTGGGATCTTCCCGAAACGGGGCACGAACCCGCGTCTCCTGCATCGGCAGGCGGACTCTCAAGCACTGCGCCACCAGGGAAGCCCTGCATTAACTTTTAGGGAAAGATTCTCTAAGTTTTTATTGATAGTTCTGAGAAATTAATATACTGTTGATTTTTGACTGAGGCATCTGAAAATTGCTTAGAATAAACAAAGGAACTCAAACTATCTTTGGACAAGTACTAGTAAAAACAGAGAATACATTAAAGGCTTGGGACAGATTGTGTAAAATAAGAGATAAAATCAAACTATTCAATTATTTGAGGGCTTTGCTTCTCTATCAGTATTTTCAATTGAGATGGCCTACCAAGAATCACAGAATATTAAAGGTTGAGAGAGATTTAGAAAGTATCTCACCCAAATTCTTTATTTTTCATTGAACAAAATGTTTCAGTAGAACTTGAACCTCAAGGTCAGTGAGGAGATAGGAAGCATAAAAGTGCTATAAGTAAGCCAAGTGACAAATGATCTTCCAGAGTACTAGAAGAACTTACAGATGTGACTACCAAATTTCCTATTTTTAAAAAAAGTGCCATTGAGTTTGATATAAACTCCTTCAGAACTCTATTGTTACTAAAGTAACTGTATATGAGCACTTATAGGGACTACTTTGACTTAACTGAAAACTGGTAACATCAAACCTACCACATAGACTTAAAAAAAATTTCACATGGGCATTTTAGATTTTCAGTTGCTAGACTCATTGATAAGGGAAATGCTACAGGCATAGTCTATTTGGAATTCGTGGAGACATTAAACAAAGTCCCCCCAATATATCCTTCCAGACAAAAGGAAGAAAGAAAGGCTGCAAGACAGTATGATTAGATGATTTCCTAATTGTTTGGATAACAGTGAGACAAAAAGTGTTTATTAATGGAATGCTTCAGCCTGGAAGGAAAATTCCTGTAGGTGACTGCCGAGATTCACCATTGGTCTTATCCCTTATTCAATATTTTATCAATGACTCAAAGTGAGGAAGCATCAAGTGTCCAGGCCAATCCAGCAACAAGTTGAGCTCTCTAGAATGAGAATATCAACTGCCTAGGGTAAAACATGATTCTAATTCAATGACATTAGTACCAGTATTCTATCTGAGACTCAATACATGCCAGAAATTGGTAAGTTTGTATTTAATTTCTGGCTTCCAGTATTGCCATTAAAACCTGTTCCAAGCTTCCATTCATCACTCAAGGCCTTTTATTTTAATAGAAAAACTTGTTTGGCTCTGTTTCTCCTCTGCAGTTCTTGGGATTTTAGCCATAGAATAAAATAAGATGGTAATTTGGCACTAAACAATATCCTTGTTCCCAAGTGGGTTTTAGCCACAGCATTCATCGATCTGTATAATGTTTTTTTCTATTTCAAAAAATGTAGATATTGTTGAGGTACCTCAAATTGGAACTGTTTTCCAGGATATGACCTAAGCTCAGTCTAAAGGAAGGCCATGGTGTCTCCTTTCTATACCCATTGTGTTTGTTGCTTGGAGAAAACAAACTTATACCTCCACCTAAAAAGGGTGAATTCTCAAAAGTATCTGTTCATATATTCAGAGTATCAAGTAACTGTTGGCTTTTGGGGTCCTCCTTGCCATGCTGATGCCTTAGCACTACTGTTCACATATTATGTCTATACATATTAACTCATTTAATGCTCACAAGAGCACAATCCCCAATCAGGTTGGTACTGATGAAGAAACTGGATCCCAAAAAGGTGAAGGAATTAACAGAATCTTCAGGAAGCTCTTGTCCATGCCCTTGTTTCTTGAGATAGTAACACTACATCTGACCACTACACATGCACTTCTAATTAAGAATCATGTTACTGGCCTCCAGCAATTAATTTCCAAGTATTTTATGAGATCCTATACAATTGTTTTGTTTTTCTTTTGCGGTACGCGGGCCTCTCACTGTTGTGGCCTCTCCCGTTGCGGAGGACAGGCTCTGGACGCGCAGGCTCAGCAGCCATGGCTCACGGACCCAGCCGCTCCACAGCATGTGGGATCTTCCCGGACCGGGGCACGAACCTGTGTCCCCTGCATCGGCAGGCGGACTCTCAACCACTGTGCCACCAGGGAAGCCCTCCAACTGTTGTTATAACTACAATTTTTTTGTCTTTTAGAGACTTCAATTGGAATATACATATATATATATATATATATATATATATATACATACACACACACACACACACACATACATACATATATATGTATTTGGACTATATATATATTTATATATATTTTAAATGGCTGGCCTTAGCAAAAGTGTTATACAAAATAGATTTGTATTTCATATCCCAGCCTCTTCCTTCAGTACTATCTTCCCACCTATGATATTCTGCCTAAGTAATGGGGTTTTACAAATGAATTGGCTTGTGGGATCTTAGTTCTCCCACCAGGGATTGAACCCGGGCCCCCTGCATTGGATGCAGAGAGTCCTACCCACTGGACTGCCAGGGAATTCCCAGACTTTTCTAATATAAATCTCATTAGTGTATTCCTTGTGATGGATTTTGTTACATAAATCCGTTAGCAGTTATGTGTATATTATAAGGTGGGTAAAACATAAATTCTCTAAATTAGCCAAGTTAAGATGTACTCTGGGGCTTCCCTGGTGGCGCAGTGGTTGAGAGTCCACCTGCCGATGCAGGGGACACGGGTTCGTGCCCTGGTCTGGGAAGATCCCACATGCCGTGGAGCAGCTGGGCCCGTGAGCCATGGCCGCTGAGCCTGAGCGTCCGGAGCCTGTGCTCCACAACGGGAGAGGTCACAGCAGTGAGAGGCCTGCGTACCGCAAAAAAAAAAAAAAAAAAAAAAAAAAAAAAAAAAAAGACGTACTATGTATTCTGTGATATTAAAAGATCCTTTAAGGCATTTTGATGAGAAATTAATGTTATCTAAAACCTTTATCAAAGTTAGAAACCTTTTATTAAAATTAGAAAAGACTTATAGATTCTTCAATTTTGTGGTATCCTCAGAACTTTTTACACATATCTTTTAGGTAGTAAGATCTAGGATTAAATTTCTCTAGCAATAATAGACACAACTCCACTTCAAGGTTTTTAATCCCATTGTATGCTTAGGTCATGCACCTACTTAGGGTCCTGTTACAATAATCCTGCTTTATGTAAAACCAGACTCCAAGATTCAAGATCTGGCTCTACTGTTTATTATGTGTCATTGGGAAAGTTTTTTTTTTTTTCTCTAAATCTCAGCTTAGTAAAATAAAGAAAAATAGTACTTACTACCAACAGTTCCTGCTAGACATTTATTCCGATAAAGCATGGAAATTTTTCATTGTATAAATTCTCAATGATTATTAGCCAGAAAAAGGAGGGGTGCAGCATGGGGATAGAAGTCTCATAAAATTATCCAAATAACCTGAGGAGAAGGGAGGGATGAGTCAAAAGACAGCAAAGGCCCAAGTTTCTGCCTTCCTTTTTTGTGTACTCTACTTGACTGATAGAATTGAGAAGAAAAATCTTGTTCTATTTATAGTAATGGTTCTATTTATACAGCATCTCTGAACTAAGGGTCTCAAAGATCATTTAACTTATACATCTACAACTTGAAGTTGCTTGATGCCAACTTCAGCTTTTCAGCCCTGAATAGGAAAATATATATGTGTGTGTGTGTGTGCGCGCGTGTGTGTATACACACACGCGCGCACACACACACACACACACACACACACACACATATATATACACAAAACTCCCCAATCAATCAACACTTTAACGTGAGACTTTTCTTTATCTAAATCTATTGGGGAATTTTCCAATAAACCCAGTGAACCAAAGACAATGGGGTGGTAACTTTAATGAAGATATAAAACTGAAGCATAGAATGGTCTGATAATTTACTAGAAATACAGAGTTGATTTCAAGCAGAACTGGGGAAAAAAATCTCACTTTCTCTCTTTCCAACTCAATGTTACATCTATTACAACAGAGTTGTCACCCTAAGATATTCAATATCCTTTATAATTAAAATTTCATCATAGCCTCCTATGATTGGTTTTCTGCTGTACTCTCAAACTAGACTAGTATTCCTCTGATCCAATTATCATAAGCTCATTTAAACTGTATATGAAAGATTTACTGGTTCATAAATCAATGAATATATAGGATATATTGGACAGATATGCCTCCTACGATATGTAGATTTAGTGTTCCTTAAGCTAGCAGGAGTTGAAGAATAAATAGGATTTTCAAGTTACAAAAAGTCATTCTTTCCAGGTGTCAACAATGATGTGTTAAGAAAGTAGCAGCAACCCTAAAAATGTCAGACTGTGAGTTTCCTGAGTACAAGGATGAATATTGCATCCTTGGATGAAAAATTTAGCTATAATTCTGAGAATTAGGCAATTTTAGTTTGGGGGTAGGCACAGAAAATTAAATTATCATGGATTATTCCCTATTCTTATTCTCTCCCCAACATATTTTGAAAAGAATCATGGAGGGATTCAATGGTGTTACAATAAGATAACCAAATTAAATTATCAAATTTAATGCTCATTAAAGAATTTGTATATGCATCAAGGTTACTGAGTCAACATTAAAAGTGAATGGAGGGACTTCCCTGGTGGCACAGTGGTTAAGAATCCGCCTACCAATGCAGGGGACAGAGGTTCAAGCCCTGGTCCGGGAAGATCCCACATGCCGCAGATCAACTAAGCCCGGGCACCACAACTACTGAACCGACGCTCTAGAGCCCACATGCCACAACTACTAAGCCCGTGAGCCACAACTACTGAGCCCATGAGCCACAACTACTGAAGCCTCCGGGCCACGCTCCACAACAAGAGAAGCCCACAATGAGAAGCCCCCAGACCTCAACAAAGAGTAGCTCCCGCTGACTGCAACTAGAGAAAGCCCAAGTGCAGCAACGAAGACCCAATGCAGACAAAAATAAACAAATAAATAAGTGAATGGAGGTTTATTTTCTCTTGATGACAATGATAGAGACGCTATTCAACAATAAATTCCTAAAAAATTCCTAGAGCTCTGAAAAAACAACATCTACAAATTCACTTAGGTGGTTGTGTAAATTTATGTGTATAACTTCGAGAGGAAAAATGTTATTTGATATCTCAGTAGGACATAGACATATTTGCATACTTGGTTAAAGTGAGCTGTAAAAAAATTAAGTTTAATGCCTTTATGTGATTTCCATTAGTTATCTTAAAATAGAATGCATCTTGGAACTCTTTCAAATTGCGTATTAAGAAATTCACAGAATGACACTGACTTCAATATATATTTTCTTGAGAATTTTGTTTCTGCTTTCTTTATATCTTCACACTTTCGAGCCCAAGACTGAGGTTCTAAGCTTGGGGAACTTACAAAAGTTAATAAATTTTTTTTAAAAAGTGAATGGAGGGACTTCCCTGGTGGTGCAGTGGTTAAGAATTTGCCTGCCAATGCAGGGGACACAGGTTCTATCCCTGGTCTGGGAAGCTCCCACATGCTGCAAAGCAACTAAGCCTGTGCACCACAACTACTGAGCCTGTGCTCTAGAGGCCACAAGCCACAACTATTGAGCCTGTGTGCCACAACTACTGAAGCCCACGTGCCCTACAGCCCACATGCCACAACTACTGAGACCACACACCACAACTACTGAAGCCCGCGTACTCTAGGGCCTGCGTGCCACAACTACTGAAGCCTATGCACCTAGAGCCCATGCTCCACAAGAGAAGCCACCGCAATGAGAAGCCCGTACTCGCCACAACTAGAGAAAGCCTGCGCACAGCAACAAAGACCCAATGAAGCCAAAAAAAAAAAAAAAAATCAAACACCATACTGAGTTAGTTGCTTTTCCTCTGGGCTTCCTAAGTAGCACGTATTTGTTTCACTGTAGCTCTAATTTGTTTGTATTATATTTGACAGTATACCTGTTTATTGTTGAGATATCTTTCACTGTTATGGATTATATCTTACCTGTCTCCACATTTTGAGTGTCTCATGCTCAAAAAAGCATGTCAAATGGAGTGACTAGAATAAATAAATATAGAAATTGTTATATGTCAAGTACAGCCACAAATACCACCTCTAATAAAGTTTGATTATTTGAATGTTTTTGTGTTTTCTTTTTTTATTGAAATATAGTTGACTTACAATGTCATGTTGGTGTCAGGTATACAGCACAGTGATTCAGTTATATATACATACACACACATATATACATATATATGTATATATATGTGTATGTGTATATATATATATGTATTTTTTCAGATTCTTTTACCTCATAGGTTATTGTCTGAATGTTTTAAGTGAAAGCATGTGCTCTCTTGGTTCAGTTACTAAGTATTTCATAGTAGAATTAATGTATGAATTACTTTCTTTCCAAAATTAATAATAAAATATTTAAATCCCCCTATGAAGCATTTCAATACTACTTAGATGCTAGTCTGCTGGTGATAAAACTGTATAATAGGGAATCTCAGCTAATGGCAGCCTAAATTATTCAGAGCAGCCATCTTACTAAAAGCAAGTAAATATTCTGGATAAAATATTAAAACAATTATCTTAAAGGCACTGAAAACCAGATAAGTTAATGAGGAACTGCTAAGACAAATTCTGGAGGAAACTTAAATCCAAAGAGGTGAGCAGAATTTTGAACTTGCTTTTCATTCTGAAAGCATCTGCCAACACAAACTTGGACATAAATTCAGATAATTTGTGGGATGAGGAAGACAGAAATTAAGAACCAGAATGTACATAAACTAAGGATTCTTATAGGATCTCCAAACTACAGTAATCTGGAACCCCAAGGACTATATTCTCCAGGTAATGGTGTAACAAACCTATCCACTCTCCAGCCCAGAGAACTGCTGGGGAGTTTGACTTGGAGCCAACCAGAACAGAAGGAAAACAGGAAAGGAAAACAAATCTTATAAAGTTGTGGTTGGATACTGGATACCCCACAGATTTCCAGCTGGGTATACATAGAGTCTAAGTCTCCAAAGACCCTCAAGTCTTGAACTTAGATTAAAGCAGTTTACAGCTAGTAGTTTTCAGACACTGGCAGGTGTAAATAAAAATCTATCCTGAAGGCACTTTCATTCAAGATCTCAGGATATCCTGACAAATATTATTTTCAGGGTAATGACCATCATAAGTCAGGGGAAATCTGGCACACATGGAAATATGGAGCTGTGATCAAAAACCAGCGGAAGGGCTTCCCTGGTGGCACAGTGGTTGAGGGTCTGCCTGCTGATGCAGGGGACACGGGTTCATGCCCCGGTCCGGGAGGATCCCACATGCTGCGGAGCAGCTGGGCCTGTGAGCCG
>NW_006788200.1:8549514-8557869 GCF_000442215.2 Lipotes vexillifer | reverse complement strand
CTTACCAAAAAAAAAAAAAAAAAAAAAAAAAAAGAAAAGCTGAAGCAGCACACAGCAGAAACATACTTTCAGACTGCAGACTCTAGAAATATCAAAGATTTAATATATTTAAAGAGATAAAAAGCAGGCTTGAAAATATTTTCAGAGAAGAAAAAATAAATTTAAAATGTCCCAGCAGATTTGAACAATAATAAATAGAATTTTTTAATGAATAATATAATAACTAAAAAAACAAACCTCAAGGGAAACTTCTAATAGCATATTAGACACAAAATGAAGACAAAATTAGTAAAACTGAAAGAAAACTAGTAAGAAATAACTCATAAAACAGCACAATGAGGGGCTTCCCTGGTGGTGCAGTGGTTGAGAGTCTGCCTGCCGATGCAGGGGACACGGGTTCATGACCTGGTCTGGGTGGATCCCACATGCCGCGGAGTGGCTAGGCCCGTGAGCCATGGCCGCTGAGCCTGCACATCTGGAGCCTGTGCTCCACAACGGGAGAGGCCACAACAGTGAGAGGCCCGCGTACGGCAAAAAATATATATATATATATATAAAAATAGTTTTATATTTATATACTTGCAACAAAAACTATAAAATAAAACATTTAAATAGCATTTAAAATAGCATCAAAATATCAAATATCTAATGAAAGCTATGCAAAGACCTTAAGTGAGGGGGTAGAAAAAGGTATTCCATGTAAAGCATCGGGAGCCTGTGCTCCACAACGGGAGAGGCCACAACAGTGAGAGGCCCGCGTACGGCAAAAAATATATATATATATATATAAAAATAGTTTTATATTTATATACTTGCAACAAAAACTATAAAATAAAACATTTAAATAGCATTTAAAATAGCATCAAAATATCAAATATCTAATGAAAGCTATGCAAAGACCTTAAGTGAGGGGGTAGAAAAAGGTATTCCATGTAAATGGAAACAAAAAGAAAGCTGAGGGCTTCCCTGGTGGCGCAGTGGTTGAGAGTCCGCCTGCCGGTGCAGGGGACGCAGGTTCGTGCCCCGGCCCAGGAGGATCCCACATGCCACGGAGTGGCTAGGCCCATGAGCCATGGCTGCTGAGTCAGCACGTCCGGAGCCTGTGCTCCACAACAGGAGAGGCCACAACAGTGAGAGGCCTGCGTACCACAAAAAAAAAAAAAAAGAAAGAAAAAGAAAGCTGGAGTAGCAATACTTATATCAGACAAAATACACTTTAACACAAAGAGTATAATAAGACACAAAGAAGGAACTTACATTATAATAAAGGGATCAATCCAACAAGAAGAGGTAACAACTGTAAATATACTGCGTTGGCCAAAAAGGTCGTTTGGGTTTTTCTGTAAGATCTTATGGAAAAACCCGAACGACCTTTTTGACCAACCCAATATATGCACCCAACATAGGAGCACCTAAATACATAAAGCAAATATTAACAAATGTAATGAAAGAAATTAACAGTAACGCAATAATAGAAAAGGACTTTAACATGCCACTTACATTAGTGAATAGATCATCCGGACAGAAAATCAATAAGGAGATGCTGGTCTTAAATGACACATTAGGCCAGATGAACTTAATAGATATATAGTCCATTCCACGCAAAAGCAGCAGAAAACACATTCTTTTCAAGTATACATGGAGCATTCTCCAGGATAGATCACATGCTAGGCCACAAAACAAGTCCCAGTAAATTTTAGAAGAATGAAATCACATCAAGCATCTTTTCCAGCCACAACACTACAAGACTAGAAATCAACTATAAGGAAAAAACTGCAAAAAAACCCCAAGAACACAAACATGTGGAGGCTAAACAATATGCTAAACAACCAATGGGTCACTGAAGAAGTCAAAGAGAAAATCGAAAAATACCTGGAGATAAATGAAAACAGAAACACAACGATCCCAAATCTATGGGACACAGCAAAAGCAGCTCTAAAAGGGAAGATTACAGCAATACAAGCCTACCTTAGAAAATAAGAAAAATCTTAAACAATCTAACTTTACACCTAAAGGAATGAGAAAAATAATAACAAACAAAACCCAAAGTTAGCAGAAAGAAAGAAATCATAAAGACCAGAGAAGAAATTTATGAAATAGAAACTAAAAAAAAAAAATAGAAAAGAAACTAAAAGCTGGTTCTTTGAAAAGATAAACAAAATTGATAAACCTTTAGCCAGACTCATGAAGAAAAAAAGAGGACCCAAATAAATAAAATCAGAAATGAAAAGAAGTGACAACTGACACCACAGAAATACAAATATCATAAGAGATTACTATGAACGATTATATGCAAATAAAATGGACAACCTAGAAGAAATGAATAAAGCAAAAATAAACAAATGGGACCACATCAAACTAAAACAGTTTTGCACAGCAAACGAATCTATCAACAAAATGAAAATGCCACCTACTGATTGGGACAAGATATTTGCAAATGATATATCCAATAAGCTGTTAATATACAAAATATACAAAGAACTCATATAACTCAACATCTAAAAAACAAACAACCTGGGCTTCCCTGGTGGCGCAGTGGTTGAGAGTCCGCCTGCCGATGCAGGGGACACGGGTTCGTGCCCCAGTCCGGGAAGATCTCCCATACCGTGGAGCGGCTGGGCCCATAAGCCATGGCTGCTGAGCCTGTGCGTCCGGAGCCTGTGCTCCGGGAGAGGCCACAACAGTGAGAGGCCCACATACCGCAAAACAAACAAACAACAAAAAACAACCTGATTAAAAAATGGTCAGAGGATCTGAATAGACATTTTTCCAAAGAAGACATACAGATAGCCAACAGTTACACACAAAGATGCTCAACATCACTAATCATCAGGGAAATGCAAATCAAAACCACACTGAGACATCACCTCACACCTGTCAGAATGGCTATTATCAAAAAGACAACAAATAAGAAAGAAGTGCTGGCGACAATGTGGAGAAAAGGGAACACTCATGCACTGTTTAAAGGAATGTAAATCAGTGCAGCCACTACGGAAAACAGTATGATGTTTCCTCAAAAGATTAAAAACAGAACTACCACACAATCCAGGAATTCCACTTCTGGGTATTTTTCCAAAGAAAATGAAAACACTAGTTTGAAAAGATATATGAACCCCTATGTTCACTGCAGCATTAATCACTATTAATAGCCAAGATACAGAAGCAACCTACGTGCCCAGCAACAGTGCCCAGTTGAGATGAATACTACTCAGCCAAAGAAAAGAATGAAATCTTGCCATTTGTGACAACCTGGATGGACCTTGAGGTTATTATGCTAAGTGAAATAAGTCAGACAACCACAAATACTGTAAGATTCCACTTATATGTGGAATCTAAAAACAAAACAAATGAATAAACAAAACAGAAACAGAGTCATAGATACAGAGAACAAACAGGTGGTTGCCAGAAGGGAAGGGGTTGGGAGATGAGTGAACTAGGTAAGGGAAATTAAGAGGTGCAAACTTCCAGTTACAGAATAAACGAGTCACAGGTATAAAATGTACAGTGGGGAAAATACAGTCAATAATAATGTAATATCTTTGTATAAATGGTAACTAGACTTATTATGGTGATAATTTCATAATGTACAGAAATATCACGTCTCTATGTTGTGCACCAGAACTAACATAGTGCTGTAGGTCAATTATACTTCAAAAACAAACAAACAGGGCTTCCCTGATGGCGCAGTGGTTGAGAGTCCGCCTGCCGATGCAGGGGACATGGGTTTGTGCCCCAGTCCGGGAAGATCCCACATGCCACGGAGCAGCTGGGCCTGTGAGCCATGGCCGCTGAGCCTGTGCATCTGGAGCCTGTGCTCTGCAACAGGAGAGGCCACAACAGTGAGAGGCCTGCATACCACAAAAACAAACAAACAAACAAACAAACTCATAGAAAAAGAGATCAGATTTGTGGTTACCAAAGGAGGGGGTGGGGGAGAGGAAGAATTGGATAAAGGTGGTTCCAAAATATTTAATTTTAAAAAGCAAGCGCTGAGGAACCAAGATGGCGGTGTAGAAGGACGTGCTCTCACTCCCTCTTATGAGAACACCAGAATCACAACTAGCTGCTGGACAATCATCCACAGGAAGACACTGGAACTCACCAAAAAAGATACCCCACATCCAAAGACAAAGGAGAAGCCACAATGAGATGGTAGGAGGGGCACAATCACAGTAAAATCAAATCCCATAACTGCTGGGTAGGTGACTCACAGACTGCAGAACACTTATACCACAGAAGTCCACCCACTGGAGTGAAGGTTCTGAGCTCCACGTCAGGCTTCCCAACCTGGGGGTCTGGCAACAAGAGGAGGAATTCCTAGAAAATCAGACTTTGAAGGCTAGTGGGATTTGACTGCAGGACTGGGGGAAACAGACTCCACTCTTGGAGGGCACACACAAAGTAGTGTGCACATCGGGACCCAGGGGAAGGAACAGTGACCCCAGGGGAGACTGAACCAGACCTGCCGGCTAGTGTTGGAGGGTCTCCTGCAGAGGCAGGGGGGTGGCTGTGGCTCATCGTGGGGACAAGGACACTGGCAGCAGAAGTTCTGGGAAGCACTCCTTGGCGTGAGCCCTCCCAGAGTCTGTCATTAGCCCCACTAAAGAGCCCAGGCAGGCTCCAGTGTTGGGTCGCCTCAGTCCAAACAACCAACAGGGAGGGAACCCAGACCCACCCATCAGCAGTCAAGAGGATTAAAGTTTTACTGAGCTCTGCCCACCAGAGCAACAGTCAGCTCTACCCACCACCAGTCCCTCCCATCAGGAAACTTGCACAAGCCTCTTAGATAGCTTCATCCACCAGAGGGCAGACAGCAGAAGCAAGAAGAACTACAGTCCTGCAGCCTGTGGAACAAAAGCCACATTCACAGAAAGACAGACAAGATGAAAAGGTAGAGGGCTATCTACCAAATGAAGGAACAAGATAAAATCCCAGAAAAACAACTAAATGAAGTGGAGATAGGCAACGTGCCAGAAAAAGAATTCAGAATAATGATAGTGAAGATGATCCAGGACCTCAGAAAAAGAATGGAGGCAAAGATCGAGAAGATGCAAGAAATGTTTAACAAAGACCTACAAGAATTAAAGAACAAGCAAACAGAGATGAACAAAACAATAACTGAAATGAAAACTACACTAGAAGGAATCAATAGCAGAATAACTGAGGCAGAACGGATAAGTGACCTGGAAGACAGAATGGGAGAATTCACTGCTGAGGAAGGGAATAAAGAAAAAAGAAGGAACAGAAATGAAGACAGCCTAAGAGACCTCTGGGACAACATTAAACGCAACAACATTTGCATTATAGGGGTCCCAGAAGGAGAAGAGAGAGAGAGGACCAGAGAAAATATTCGAAGAGATTATAGTCGAAAACTTCCGTTACATGGGAAAGGAAATAGCCACCCAAGTCCAGGAAGCTCAGCGAGTCCCATACAGGATAAACCCAAGAAGAAACACGCCGAGACACACAGTAATTAAATTGGCAAAAATTAAAGACAAAGAAAACTTATTGAAACCAGCAAGGGAAAAACAACAAATAACATACAAGGGAACTCGCAAAAGGTTAACAGCTGATTTCTCAACAGAAACTCTACAAGTCAGAAGGGAGTGGCATGATATACCTAAAGTGATGAAGGGGAAGAACCTACAACCAAGATTACCCTACCCCACAAGGATCTTATTCAGATTCGATGGAGAAATCAAAAGCTTTACAGACAAGCAAAAACTAAGAGAATTTAGCACCACCAAACCAGCTCTACAACAAATGCTAAAGGAACTTCTCTAAGTGGGAAACACAAGAGAAGAAAAGGACCTACAAAAACAAACCCATAAGAATTAAGAAAATGGTCATAGGAACATACATATTGATAATTACCTTAAATGTGAACGGATTAAATGCTCCAACCAAAAGACACAGGCTTATTAAATGGATACAAAGACAAGAGCCATATATATGCTGTCTACAAGAGACCCACTTCAGACCTAGGGACACACACAGACTGAAAGTGAGGGGATGGAAAAAGATATTCCATGCAAATGGAAATCAAAAGAAAGCTGGAGCAGTAATACTCATTACAGATAAAATAGGCTTTAAAATAAAGAATGTTACAAGAGACAAGGAAGGACACTACATAATGATCAAGGGATCAATCCAAGAAGAAGATATAACAATTAAAAATATATATGCACCCAACATAGGAGCACCTCAATATATAAGGCAACTGCTAACAGCTATAAAAGAGGAAATCGACAGTAACACAATAATAGTGGGGGACTTTAACACCTCACTTACACCAAAGGACAGATCATCCAAACAGAAAATAAATAAGGAAATAGAAGCTTTAAATGACACAACAGACCAGATAGATTTAATTGATATTTATGGGACATTCCATCCAAAAACAGCAGATTACACTTTCTTCTCAAGTGCGCACGGAACATTCTCCAGGATAGATCACACCTTGGGTCACAAATCAAGCCTCAGTAAATTTAAGAAAATTGAAATCATATCAAGCATCTTTTCTGACCACAATGCTATGAGATTAGAAATCAATTACAGGGCAAAAAAACGTAAAAAACACAAACACGTGGAGGCTAAACAATACGTTACTAAATAACCAAGAGATCACTGAAGAAATCAAAGAGGAAATCAAAAAATACCTAGAGACAGATGGCAATGAAAACACGACGATCCAAAACCTATGGGATGCTGCAAAAGCAATTTAAGAGGGTAGTTTATAGCTATACAAGCCTACCTCAATAAACAAGAAAAATCTCAAATAAACAATCTAACGTTACACCTAAAGGAACTAGAGAAAGAAGAACAAACAAAACCCAAAGTTAGCAGAAGGAAAGAAATCATAGAGATCAGAGCAGAAATAAATGAAATACAAACAAAGAAAACAATAGCAAAGATCAATAAAACTAAAAGCTGGTTCTTTGAGAAGATAAACAAAATTGATAATCCATTAGCCAGACTCTTCAAGAAAAAGAGGTAGAGGACTCAAATCAATAAAATTAGAAATGAAAAAGGAGAAGTTACAACAGACACCACAGAAATACAAAGCATCCTAAGAGACTACTACAAGCAACTCTATGCCAATAAAATGGACAACCTGGAAGAAATGGACAAGTTCTTAGAGAGGTATAACCTTCCAAGACTGAACCAGGAAGAAATAGAAAATATGAACAGACCAATCACAAGTAATGAAATTGAAATTGTGGTTAAAAATCTTCCAACAAACAAAAGTCCCAGGACCAGATGGCTTCACAGGTGAATTCTATCAAACATTAAGAGAAGAGCTAACACCTATCCTTCTCAAACTCTTCCAAAGAACTGCAGAGGAAGGAACACTCCCAAACTCATTCTATGAGGCCACCATCACCGTGACAGCAAAACCAGACAAAGATACTAAAAAAAAGAAAATTACAGACCAACATCACTGATGAATATAGGTGCAAAACTCCTCAACAAAATACTAGCAAACAGAATCCAAAACACATTAAAAGGATCATACACCATGATCAAGTGGGATTATCCCAGGGATGCAAGGATTCTTCAATATATGCAAATCAATCAATGTGATACACCATATTAACAAACTGAAGAATAAAAACCATATATGATCATCTCAATAGATGCAGAAAAAGCTTTTGACAAAATTCAACACCCATTTATGATAAAAACTCTCCAGCAAGTGGGCATATAGGGCACCCACCTCAACATAATAAAGGCCATATACGACAAACCCACAGCAAACATCATTCTCAATGGTGAAAAACTGAAAACAATTCCTCTAAGATCAGGAACAAGACAAGGATGTCCACTCTCACCACTATTATTCAACATAGTTTTGGAAGTCCTAGCCACAGCAGTCAGAGAAGAAAAACAAATAAAAGGAATACAAATTGGAAAAGAAGAAGTAAATCTGTCACTGTTGGCAGATGACATGATACTATACATAGAGAATCCTAAAGATGCCACCAGAAAACGACTAGAGCTAATCAATGAATTTGGTAAAGTTGCAGGATACAAAATTAATGCATAGAAATCTCTTGCATTCCTATACACTAATGATGAAAAATCTGAAAGGGAAATTAAGGAAACACTCCCATTTACCATTCCAAGAAAACGAATAAAATACCTAGGAATAAACCTACCTAGGGAGACAAAAGACCTGTATGCAGAAAACTATAAGACATTGATGAAAGAAATTAAAGATGATACCAACAGATGGAGAGATATACCATGTTCTTGGATTGGAAGAATCAATATTGTGAAAATGACTATACTAGCCAAAGCAAACTACAGATTCAATGCAATCCCTATAAAATTACCAATGGCATTTTTTACGGA
>NW_006788200.1:8508071-8549504 GCF_000442215.2 Lipotes vexillifer | reverse complement strand
TACGCTGGCCTCTCACTGTTGTGGCCTCTCCCGTTGAGGAGCACAGGCTCCGGATGCGCAGGCCCAGTGGCCATGGCTCACAGGCCCAGCCACTCCGCGGCATGTGGGATCCTCCCAGACCAGGACACGAACCTGTGTCCCCTGCATCAGCAGGGGGCTCTCAACCACTGTGCCACTCTCAAGCATTCCCATTGGTAGGGAAGCCCTACCAATGGTATTTTTTACAGAACTAGAACAAAAAAATCTTAAAATTTGTATGGAGACACAAAAGACCCCGAATAGCCAAAGCAGTCTTGAGGGAAAAAGACAGAGCTGGAGGAATAAGACTCCCTGACTTCAGACTATACCACAAAGCTACAGTAATCAAGACAATGTGCTACTGGCACAAAATGAGAAACACAGATCAATGGAACAAGATAGAAAGCCCAGAGATAAACCCACGCACCTATGGTCAACTAATCTATGACAAAGGAGGCAAGGATATACAATGGAGAAAAGACAGTCTCTTCAATAAGTGGTGCTGGAAAAATTGGACAGCTACATGTAAAAGAATTAAATTAGAACACTCCCTAACACCATATACAAAAATAAACTCAAAATGGATTTGAGACCTAAATGTAAGACGGGACACTATAAAACTCTTAGAGGAAAACATAGGACGAACACTCTTTGACATAAATCACAGCAAGATCTTTTTTGATCCACCTCCTAGAGTAATGGAAATAAAACCAAAAATAAACAAATGTGACCCAATGAAACTTAAAAGCTTTTGCACAGCAAAGGAAACCATAAACAAGACGAAAAGACAACCCTCAGAATGGGAGAAAATATTCGCAAATGAATCAACGGACAAAGGATTAATCTCCAAAATATATAAACAGCTCATGCAGCTCAATATTAAAGAAACAAACAACCCAATACAAAAATGGGCAGAAGACCTAAATAGACATTTCTCCAAAGAAGACATACAGATGGCCAAGAAGCACGTGAAAAGCTGCTCAACATCACTAATTATTAGAGAAATGCAAATCAAAACTACAATGAGGTATCACTTCACACCAGTTAGAATGGGCATCATCAGAAAATCTACAAACAACAAATGCTGGAGAGGGTGTGGAGAAAAGGGAACCCTCTTGCACTGTTGGTGGGAATGTAAATTGATACAGCCACTGTGGAGAACAGTACGGAGGTTCCTTGAAAAACTAAAAATAGAATTACCATATGATCCAGCAATCCCACTACTGGGCATATACCCAGAGAAAACCATAATTCAAAAAGACGCATGCACCCCAATGTTCATTGTAGCACTATTTACAATAGCCAGGTCATGGAAGCAACCTAAATGCCCATCGACAGATGAATGGATAAAGGAGTTGTGGTACATATATACAATGGAATATTACTCATCCATAAAAAGGAACGAAATTGGGTCATTTGTTGAGACGTGGATGGATCTAGAGACTGTCATACAGAGTGAAGTAAGTCAGAAAGAGAAAAACAAATATCGTATATTAATGCATGTATGTGGAACCTAGAAAAATGGTACAGATGAACCGGTTTGCAGGGCAGAAGTTGGGACACAGATGTAGAGAACAAACATATAGGCACTAAGGGGGGAAAGCCGCGGTGGGTGGGGATGGTGGTGTGTTGAATTGGGTGACTGGGATTGACATGTATACACTGATGTGTATAAAATTGATGACTGGGGCTTCCCTGGTGGTGCAGTGGTTGAGAGTCCGCCTGCCGATGCAGGGGACACGGGTTCGTGCCGCAGTCCGGGAAGATCCCACATGCCGCGGAGCGGCTGGGCCCGTGAGCCATGGCCGCTGAGCCTGCGCGTCCGGAGCCTGTGCTCCACAACAGGAGGGGCCACAACAGTGAGAGGCCCGCATACCGCAAAAATAAATAAATAAATAAAAATAATAAAATTTAAAAAATAAATAAAATTGATGACTAATAAGAACCTGCTGTATAAAAAAATAAATAAAATTCAAAAATTCAAAAAAAAAGAAAGCCCTCACTGTGAAAGCAACTTGAAACAAATGAACCTAACTCTATGTAGTTGGTGGCATAACTACACAGAGATGAACTATTCCAAGATACTTTAAAACACAGTAACTTGTACTAGCCTAGTAAAATATACCCTACAAATGAAAAGAATGGCAAAAATATTAAACTGTTACTGTAATCACAATGTTGGTTTAATGCTGGTATTGTTTTCTAAGTGTGTTCTTTGAGTAGTGTGTGGTAATAAATTAGTAATTATGTTGATATAAGTGAACACTGGGATTTTTGAAATGGAAGAAAGGAGATACAAATGTAAGAGTGATGAAATTAAGTAAAAACCTTATAGTTCTGAACTTGAATTGTAAAAATTAATATAAACTTGTGATCTATCTTACCCTTTAGAAATGCATATCCCCTAGTTCACACCTAGAAACGCTGACTCAACCACATAGGGATAAGCACACCTATTGTCCAGATTATATTTCTAAATACCATCTCCCACAAAAAAGAATTGAAGGATCTTTGTAGAATGATTGACTCCAGGTCTGAGACAGGAAATTTACAAGATGAACCTGGGTATTTATAACACCAGAAGGCAGACATTCTCTTAAAAATGAATGAAATGAGCCTGTCACTGCAAGGAAAACAAGTGACAGTATTTGTTGCAAATGATAAAATTTAAGATTTTGAGTAAGAATCACAATTTTGGAAAACTTTTGTCTGCCACCATGAGCTTGTACCTTCCCAAAACTAAAAGACTGTCTGTCTGATGAGATCGATGGTGGTATTGACAAATGTGATTTTTTGTTATTGCATAATAAAATGTGTCCACATTTGGAAGATCTGTAGAGCTCAGTGAACCAATATTTCTCAAACAACCAATAAACCTGACTTAAAAAATAGTATACAATGGAAAGGAGGGATGAATAGTCTAAGCATTTTAATATTCACTTCGTAGACTGTTCAGTATTCAATTATTACATTACATGGAAAAAAACACAAATCTAGAACTTAAATTTTAAAAATGAGATACTAGTACACCCCACTATAACAAAGAAAATGTAAAAGTCTGATAATACTAATTATTCAAGAATGTGGAGTAACTGAAACTCTCAAGCGCTGCTGGCAGAAGAGGAACTTGGAACAACTAATTTGGGAACCTGTTGGCAGTATCTATTAAAGTTGAGCATACTCATACCATATAACCAAGCAATTTCTACTACTAGATACATAGTCATCAGAAATGCAAATACGTGCACCAAAAGACATGGAAAAAAATGTTCATAGCAGAATTGTCCATAATAGCAAAAATAAACTTGAAAAAAATGTCCATCAGCAGAAAAATGGTTAAATAAATTGTGATACATTCATACAATGTGACATACAGCAACTTAATGGATGGATTATTGCTATACACAGCAGGCCAGATGATTGTCATATGTATGATATTGAATTAAATTAGCCAGACACAAAAACATAATCATACCATACGATTCTATGTTTATGATGTTGGAATTCATGATAATAGTTATATTTCAGAAGGGAGTAAAGATAGAGGAGGCTGAGTGGGGCTTGGGGTGCTGGTAATGCTCTCCTACTTCTTTACCTCTGTGGTGATTACATGATTCTGTTGATTTTGAATTGTTCAGCAAGTTATACATGTACGATATATGAACTTTTATGTATGTTATACTTGAATTAAAAATTTTTTAAATATGATTTGCATGAAGCAGATCATATCATACTTAGGGGAATTTTTCAGCTTTAAATCCATACATTAAAAATAACAAAACCTGAAAAACAATAAGCTATATAAGAAGCTAGAAATCAAATAGCAAATGGAACATAAAGAAAATATTAGGAGGTAAATAATGTTTAGAGCAGAAATCAATTAAATAGAAAGCAAATATACAAGCAAGAGAATCCCAAAAGCCAAGTTAGTCCTTGAAAGGCTAATATAATAAGCTACTTACAAGTCTAACCAGGAAAAATGAGAGGTGACAATAACATCAAGATTGGAAAGAGGAATATCACTACAGATCCTGTAGATGTTACAAAGATCACAAAGAGGATATAAAAAACTTTATGCCAAAATATTTGAAAATTTAGATAAAATTAACATATTTCTGGAAAAAGAGAATTTACAGAAATGAAACAAGAAGAATAAAAATATGAATATTTCTCTTACTAATAAAGAAATGTGATTTCATGATTTAAAACTTTTCCACAAAGAAAACTTAAGGCACAGAGAACATTCCTAGTGAATTCTACTAAATATTTAAGACAGAAATAACACCAATCTTAACAAACATGACCAGAGACTAGAAAAAAAGGAGAGGAAAAAAAACACTTCTAACTTGTTTAATAAGGCCAGCATAACCTTGATACCAAATCCTTAAAAGAAAGGAAAATGACATGCCAATCTCAAGTGATGAATATAGATGCCAAAACCCACTATTAAGATGTCTTAATTGGTTGTTTTTATTTTGTATGAACATCGTTTTGATTCTAAACAAAACAGCTGTAATCTTTGCTTAAAGATTCTAAAGAATAAACATAATGTGCCTGAATTCAGAGAGTACATTTTGAGGTATGTCAATAGAGCTCAGCTATGAAAACAGTATATGTGTACATGGCAAACAGATGGCTCTAGGAACAGCCAACAATTTGGGTTGGGACAGAAAGGCTTTTCTCTTTCTCTGCAGCATAGGAGACAACGTGACTGCATATTCATTCCTAGATTCCAAGACAAGTTCCAGATGAATATATAATGACCTTCTGTGTTTATAGCTTGAGGAAGAAATTCTTATCCTAATTCTTTTCCATAAATGCAGTATAAAAGAGACATGTGGTTTCCTGACCCATTCTCATCTCATCAATTAAATTTGGGAACAAGGTGAGCAACACCTTTATCATTAAGTTTTGGTTTTAAAGAATAATCCTTACCAATAAATTCCTTACTTCCCATACTTTAATCAGAGTCCTAGATCATGACTTATATTCGTTTGACGTTCTGCCAAATGCTATTTCTGATATTCACATTACACGCATTTGAGCAATGTAAAAACCTCTTAGTAATTTAGTCTACCTTCATCCCAAGCCGGCTAAAGTGTACTTACTCTCTGGAATATTATTGTTTCCCTCTAACTGCAAATATTGAAGGCAACAAAAATCAATAGGTCATTAACATTATCAGATGTCGTCAAAACTTTCCCACTCACACATCTCCCAAAAGCATTGCTTTTCTTTTTTCTACTCAAGTTATAATGCTCTTTTTCTCTCCTTTTCACTAGTTTGAGGTTTTTGCATTATACAATGAATACTATTGTGCTATCTATTTACATATTTTTAATCTGAATATATATCATATACCTTGCATGCTTCCTTAGTTACTGCACTCAAGTTTTTCGGCGTGTGGTTATCAGTTTCAAAGTCAAAATAGATATAAGGAAACATCCAATTAACCTATGGGAAAGTCTACTTAAGGAATATACGTTAGCAAATAAAAACACCCAGAATGCCAAAAACATTCTACCACTCTGTTAACAAACGACACTGCAAAGGGGAAATATTTTATACTCCATAGATCCTGGCAAAAGAGAAACTGCTTTAATCCCAGAAGAACGATACACTAATAAAACATTGGTATGTTTAAAATATAATTTTCATGTGGAATTTTTAATAAAGTCAGTTGTATGCTGTTGTGCATTTTTGCTACATTAATATTTACTACCTTAAAAAACTTGCCAATGCAACTAATTTTAAATAGTAGAGTTTACACCTCAGATACCATATAAAAAATTAAATTGTCTATCAAGAATTTTTTTTTTTTTTTTTTGCAGCACACGGGCCTCTCATTATTGTGGCCTCTCCAGTTGCGGAGCACAGGCTCCGGACGCACAGGCTCAGCGGCCATGGCTCACGGGCCGAGCCGCGGAGGATCTTCCCGGACCGGGGCATGAACCCGTGTCCCCTGCATCGGCAGGCGGACTCTCAACCACTGCGCCACCAGGGAAGCCCTATCAAGAATTTTAACAGAAAAAATTGCCATGAGACTCGTGTTGTCTACTTGTTGCACAGTGGGTCAATTTTGGTTATATCTGTTAAATATTAACAAAGAAGAGATATAGATTAAAGGTTTTCCTGAATTTTTTTTTCTTCCTGAGTTTCTTAATTTTTTTTTAGTATTGTAAATTATACTAACATACACTCTAAACTAAAATAAGACAGAAGAGCTTAGAGTTAGAACAAAATATAAACACATATGCATCAACATGATTCTGTGTGACTCAGGCACACAGTTAAAATTATGAAATTTCACACTTTTCAAAGGATATATGTTTTATAAAACTGAAGCAACAAATACCTTATTTCTAGAATTCTGTAGTTGTTCTTAAGGCATTCAGTGAACACTATGATAAGCATTCTTTTCTAAAGAATCAAGATTGGATCAACATGCACTTGGATAGGAAGAAGTAAATAATAAATGCCTGTGTTGAATTACAAATACTACAGCTTTACAGAAGTTATTTCCCCATGTTTTTATACATCAAACTTTCTATATATATAAGGAATTATCCAGCCCACAAAAATTAACAGACAATGAATAACCTAAAAAGCGAAATATCAACAATGATGGAAAAAGACTGTTCAGCTGGATGAGTGAGATGGCACAATAGCCCTGCACGTCTAAACAGTATATCTCTGTTACTTTATCACTCACATACGTTTAAAAATTCTGTGGCAGGGGACATTTTCCCCTGTTATTAACTACATTTTTTCCCCTTTTAAGTAGATAATTTTCCTTCTAACTCTCAGATCCATTGATCTTCTTATCACTTACTTATGTTTCCTTTGTAGTCTAGTCAAAATGATTCTCTCAAACAATTCCTGATTATCAAACTTCATAGACATTGCTGGTATCCTTATCTCTCCTTGTTACAGAAAGCAATGAAATAAAAGAAATAAATGGTGAATTTTCTTAATAGAGTTTATACACTGTGTTTTGATACCTGAAATACTAACATTTTGTGCACCAATTTTCTCCCTTAAAAATAACTGCATTTTAATTTTCATTCACTGCAAAGTTCACAGTGTTATGATGTGCATCCCTACTAATCACTTTGTTATCTACAGGAACTGGACTCTTATTTAACCCCAGAATACAGCATTGAGATTTTTCATGCTAGCTCTAGGACCAGAAAATCCCTGTTGTGTTGTTTCATGATTATATATCATAATGAAGAAAATAATATGTTTGAAAATAGCCTTTAAACTGTTAACTATATATACATGTAAAGATAAAAGTAAGTTAAAGTTTTTCCCTCTATGTTGAACAGTGTTTCCAACCAATTAATATATTCACAAATTTAATTATTCATTCATCAGCAAGTATTTACTAATCATATATATTGGATTCCATTATATCATGTGTGAATATTAATTATGCAAAATTATAATGGATGCAAATCTATTTTATTTTCAGTTAACATAATTATTTGAAGGAGAATAACTTATGCAATTTTCCCTCTTATTACCTAGAAGAGTAGAACATTCCCTTCGTTCCCTTCCCTAATTTCTGTACAACCTTTCTCTTGTATCCATGATCTCTATGAGAAGTTGGAAAGTAATATTGTAAAATTGCTAAGCCAATTGCTCCCACTCCACTCAGAAAGTTTTGAAATGCCAAACAGATAAACTGAGGTATAATTTAATTTTATTAGATGCATTACTCCCAAATATGGTATTTACTTACTTCTAAGTATACTGGCTTCTAAAATAATAAGAATATTAAATCCAAGTTGAATGGACTTTGAATGGTAAGTGCACCTTTGAACACACAAATGTTTCTGACATAACAATTACTCATCTGTCTTCTTTGTGAAATATATCAATAAGAACACAAAATAAAAGGTTGTCAAGTCCTATACCCAATCATCTTATCTTCTTTCTGTCACTACAAATAGGTGTTTTGAGATATGCCTAGAATTTTTATGTCCTTACAAACACTGTGTGGAACTATTAGCTGTGTTTTGGAGTATCATTCTCAAAAAAGATTACTTTGTCAAAACAGGACTCATTGTAAAATATAGCCTAGAGAGCATGCTGCATGTTATTAAACGGTATAGCATTCACAATCCAATTCAACAGCTATCTCTACCACAAAGCCTCCTATGATTCCCTCCTCTCTGCCTAGATGTTCTCTCATGTTCTCTCTCTCCCTTCTTTGAACATCCACTGCAATTTACTTTTATATGTTTTAGGTTATCATCATTTTTAAATCATGTATTGTCATGGTTTGAATAAACGTCTCATCATCCATGATATTAAGTTTGTATTACACAAAGACTCTTACATAATTTTCATTCTCACCTTAGGAATCAGAATGCCTTACACATATCTGTTGCTCAAAGTACTTCTAATGAAGGGATATTTGCTTTAAGTAATTCCTTAAAGAAATTCCTAAAAGGAATTATTTAAAGACACCCCAGGGGACTTCCCTGGTGGCACAGTGGTTAAGAATCCGCCTGCCAATGCAGGGGACACGGGTTCAAGCCCTGGTCCGGGAAGATCCCACATGCCATGGAGCAACTAAGCCCGTGCGCCCCAACTACTGAGCCTGCGCTCTTAAGAGCCCGTGAGCCACAATTACTGAAGCCCGTGTACCTAGAGGCTCGACAATAAAAAAAAGTCACTGCAGTGATAAGCCCGTGCACCGCAATGAAGAGTAGCCCCTGCTCGCCGCAACTAGAGAAAGCCCATGCGCAGCAATGAAGATCCAATGTAGCCAAAAATAAATAAATAAATAATAAATTTAAAAAAAAAAAAAAGAATGCACCTGCCAATGCAGGGGACACAGGTTCGAGCCCTGGTCTGGGAACATCCCACATGCCGCGGAGCAACGAAGCCCATGCACCACAACTACTAGAGCCTGTGCTCTAGAGCAGTGAGCCCGTGTGCCACAACTACTGAAGCCTGCATGCCTAGAGCCTGGGCTCTGCAACAAGAGAAGCCACCGCAATGAGAAGCACGCGCACTAAAACAAAGAGTAGCCCCTGCTCACCACAACTAGAGAAAGCCCGCGAGCAGCAACGAAGACCCAACACAGCCAAAAATAAATAAATAAAAATAAATAAATTTATTTTTTACAAAAGACCCCCCAGGTTATTACCTGTACCAGAAACTTTGGTGCTTTATTTTTTTTAATTTTAGACCTTTATGCTATATTTTTTTATGCTATATTATTTTAATTGTTCTGTAATAGGTTTGAATTTCTTACCTTGCTTTCTCAAAAATAAACTGTAAACTTCTTGAGGCCAAGGTCAGTCTCTTTTAACACCTATATCTTCCCAGAATCCTTAGCACAGCTGATGCTAAGCAGGAGCTTTCAATTCATTGGATTAAATGTTGCCAAAGGCTCATCTAAGAAACATTTCAGTAGCTAGTGGTCATTTCCTGGTCAAGGGAATCATATCCCATAAAATTTGCTTACCACGGCCTTGACATTTGCATGATCCCCTTTCCTATTGTGAATCTGAATACAGGATATTGGCACATTCAGTCCTACCCCAGAGGCCAAATTTCTCAGGTCAGCAGCACTGTATTCCCCACGCAACAGCAAACTGTTATTGTCAGAACCAAGTCCCACAGAGGCCCAACAGAGATAGGTCTGAGAAAGTCTTTCGACTGTAGTGACATCTATTGTGGCAGATGTCATGCAAGGATTCGAAGCCATCTTGCTCCCATATCTCAACTCCTCTGGAGAGCGACAGCAGCTCTGAGAGCAACAACCTGGGACCTGGCTCAGCTTGCTACTCACAAAGAAAAGTAAGCACCCCAGAAATAAAAAGGAAATACAGGCCAGGGCAATTACTAAATACAGGTTCTGGGCAGAAAGGTGCCCGCCTTTTTCCCAGCCATCTTCAAAGTCTGGAAGGACCCGAGGGACAGAGTTGCTCAACAGAATGCCCAGTGTGACAGAGGTGGAAAGTGATGGGTCTCCATGGTCCCGAACCACTACCACCACCCTCTGTTTAACTGCATCAGTGGGAAGAACTAAGCGAGCAGTATGGAGCTCTCCCATATTGGCTGAAATTCTAAAAAGGCTCAAGTCAGAAGCCTGAGAGATGTGGTAAGAAAGCCAAGCATTGGAGCCACTGTCTGCTACCACTTTTGTGACCACGTGTCCTGTTCTGGCAGAGCGGGGCACAATTTCCACTGGGACAGAGCCATTTCTGGGCAAGGGAAACAAGATGACTGGAGCATTGTCGTTCCTGTCTACCACAAACAAGTTCACAGTCGCTGTTGCACTTCTGGGAGGAATGCCACCGTCCTGGGCTTCCACTTGGAAGTGACACTCCCTGAGCTGCTCAAAGTCAAAGGAAATTTTGGCAGTGATAGCCCCACTGGAGGAATCTACTGCCACCAAGTTAGAGGCTGCCTGCCCTTCAGAGATAATATCCAACAGCTCATAAAAGACAATGCCATTCTTCCCCAGATCTGGGTCCAGGGCAAACACACATCCTAGGGAGGCCCCAGGGCCATTGTTTTCAGCCACGAGAAGTTCCTGTTTCGGTTGAGGAAAGTTTGGTGTATTGTCGTTCACATCAGCAACTGACACAGTCAGTGTCCTGCGGGTGCTAAGTGGGGGGCGAGCCACCATCTAAGGCGGTGATCAGGACCTGGTATTCACTGACCTGCTCCCAGTCCAACGGCCCATCAGTCAGCAAGCTGTAGTATTTTTCAAAGGAAGCCTTCAGCTTAAAAGGGCCTCCAGTGGACATGCTACAAACGACCTTACCATTGGGACCAAGGTCCTCATCCCTTACACTGAGAGCAATCACTGTGCCAGCGGCGGGGTCCTCGGAAACTGGACTGGAGAAAGTGGGGAGGTTCACCTCGGGATCGTGATCGTTCACATCAGTCACTTCCACCAGCAGTTTGGCGGTGCTGGCTAGACCGAAGGCGCCTTCATCCCTCGCCTCGATGTATGCCTCCAACAGCGTTTCAGGCGGACCTAGTGAAGCAGCTACCCGCACTTCCCCATTTCTAGGGTGCACGTGAAAGTGGTGTCGCAGCTTTGCCTGCGTGCTATTGCTTAAGGAGTACCGGATTTCCCCATTGGAGCCTTCATCCGGGTCCAAGGCTTGAGCTCGGAATAACACAGTCCCGTTGGGTGCAGTCTCTGGCACCTTGGTGCGGTATAATGAGCGCTCAAATACAGGTGCATTGTCGTTTGTGTCCACCACGACGACGTTGACTTGTGCGTCTCCGGAGCGCGCCGGCGGCCCGCCGTCCCGGGGTGAGCACCAGCCGGTGGGTGGCACGCTGCTCCCGATCCAGCCCTTTCTCCAATACCAACTCCGGGTATTCGCTGCCGTCGACCCGCGCACGACCCCATGTCCAGGCGGAAGTGCTGGCTGGGGCTCAGGCTGTAGCTTAGCACCCCATTGCTTCCCTCGTTGGCATCTTGGGCATTACGGAGAGTAAAACGGGCTCCGGGCATCAGGAACTCGGGAATGTGCAACTGCACGTCGCCGGCAGGGAAGTGAGGCGAGTTGTCGTTGGTGTCCAGGACGTGAACGTGAATCTTGTGCAGCTCCAGCGGGTCCTCCAGTACCAGCTCATAGGTCAGGACGCAGGCAGCTTTGTCCCCGCACAGCCGTTCGCGATCCGCCGGCTCTCTGACCACCAAGCTTCCGCTGGCCAGATCGACCTCGAAGTAGGGCTCGCCGTGGCTGGAAAGGAAGCGAAAGTTCCGCAAGGACAAAGCGGCCGCTGACAGCTTCAAGTCCTGGGCAACACTGCCTACGGCTACGCCCCGTTCGGTCTCCTCCGACACGGAGTATTCGAGCTGTCCCGCTGCAGAGCCGCAGGAGACCCACAAACATAGAACCGCCACCCTCCAGCCCACCATCCTCCCTCCCTCTCGGCGTCCTCGTTCCACCAGCGGTGACCCGGGACCATGCTCCGGACTCCCGGAGATCACAAGCCGTGGTTTTAAAAAAGAAAAAAACGAGGGCCGACCGGCCGCTGCTGCCGACTGGAGGTGCAGAGACCGCCGACGTTCGCCTTCCGAATACCGGAATTGCCCGGAGCCGGCCGGCTGCTAGCTAGGCTTGCTAGACTGGAGGCTTGGCAGCCGTCTGGGAAAGCGGAGCGGACCGGGTGCGGAGGAGTGCAGCGCCGCCTAGGGGTACAGAGACGAGGTAAACCGCCGGCGTTGGGGAAGCGCGGTCTCGGTTCCCTGCCAGCTGGGATCTCGCCCCGCGCCCCGGCAGCGAGCGCGGGGCGGGGCAAGGAAGACGCTCCCAACAACTAATACGCCTTCCCTTAAACGGCGTTTCCTAGGACAACGCCCTGAGACCGCCGCGGTCTTTATGTCTACAACCTCTACCTGAAGACAGTTTATAACTGGGGCTGAGCTCGGCTGGCGTTTCTCCGCGACTGCTTGAAAGCGGAGCGTCGGGTCCCGGGCGCTCGGACCCACTGACTCCCTACATTGCCCGCGGAGAGGGCGGAACTCCGACAGGCACTGCGGGGCGGAGGCGCTGATAGGCGGAACCGTGACCGTGAACCACGACACCTTCGAGGCTTAAGGAAACAGAAGCCCACAAACCAAGTGCTGGGATGCATTCCGTGCTGGATTCTCAGCCTCTCCGCTGCGGGTTTAAGTCTCTTCCTGAACCTTCTTATATCCTGGGAGCTGCCAAGATTTCAGTTGAGGCTACCAGCGAGAAGCAGATTGGGAAGCTTCCCCGGGATTTTCGCTTTTCAAGACACAAAAGTGTGCGAGCGCAATTCCGGTTCCACGTTTCCGCTTTTTTGCGGATCAGCAGTTTCTCGTTCCCCAGGAGGCCCTACTGGGAGTGCTTTGTAAGCGGCCCCCGACGCTGTGGGCGAGGGAGGAGGTTAGCACCAAAAACTCAGAAAGATTGACAACTCATCCCCAAACAGGACGTGCAAAGTGAAGGGGAGAGAAAGTACTGAGATACTTTACAGAGTGTGACCAGAAAACTGTTCTGCAAATTTGCTCTCTTTAAATGTTTAGAAAACAGCACTGAGGTGGGGTAAGAACTGGCTTGATACCCATAAATTCTCCAGCTTTGTTTTTTTGGCCGGTCTTCTGCACGGAAATCGGGACAGTGATCTGTTTTATGAAAAACAGCTCTTGGCCGCAATAAATACTGCCAGATTCCGCCTAGCACCCTGTAACCAGTGGCTTCTCCAGAGAGGGAGGAGAGCTGAAACAGAGGCTGACATTAAACACTAAATTCCTCACTCAAATCCTTCTTTTAATACAGTTGCCGTGTCCAAAGCCCCAGGAACCAAAATTTGAAAGACAAAAGCCAAACAGAGATAAAGAAATGAGGCTTTTAGGGCATTATATTTCCTGGTCAGAAAACTGCCTAAAAGTATTGATAATTATTGAAGCTGAGTACAGGATACATGGGGTTAATTACACAATTCTCTCAACTTTAGTGTATGTTTGAATATTTCTCTAATAATTTTTTTAATTGGCAGTTAAAATGGAGGTGGGGGCAGGAGTAGATAGGCAGCTCCAGCTTTCTGGTTTTAAGACTAAAAGTGGGATTGGTAACTTCAGTGTGCCACTAAGAACTAGTCTCCTCTGACCATCACAAACCCATTCCTTATTTCTTCCAAGGAAGTAGGGCAGGCTGCCACATAAGGCAATGTAAGTATATAGTAAATGCCCCTGACTAGTTTGTCTTTCCGAATTAGGGAACCAAAAAAATCATTGACGCCAAGTCTTGAATAAAATTAAAGCGAGAAACCTGTCAGCCCGTTGAAATGTTGTTCGGTAGAGTCATAAGCATAGCCATCATTGGGGAATCCTCATTAGGATGTGAAATAACTAATAAAAATTGAATTTATTCCTCACCAAATTTCAGAACCAAAACTGATTTTCTACTTCAGTGTGAGAGATTATTAGGATTTGCATTTTCTCATTTTAATTTAATGCTGCTAACCAAGCTAACTGCTTTGGGGTAAAAGGTTATACTTTTTGCTTTTCCATTAGCAGCAGATGAAATGCACCTGGAGAGATGTACTCAACTTTTGGAAGGCCCATGAATTTTACACCTGCAATCAAGCTTCTTATTACCCCGGGTTTAGGAGGATAGTGAGGCAGGAGATAGATGGGCTCCAGACTAGACATTTACAACTAGCCTCCTGCTCACACTTCCTGGGGTTAGAAGAAGATGGGCTCCAGGCCGGACATTCATTACCAGCCCCCTGTTTACATCACATACAAGAGACAAACGGGCTCCAGAACTACATATTTATGACCGGACTCCAGCCTATATTTCGAGATCTGTACCTTGATGTAAAAACCAGCAACAGAAATAGGGTAAATAACTGGACATTGGACATTTTTATGGCAGGGACTCAGTGGGACTAAACCCTGTTAAAAGATCAAGAGTTCATACACTTCCCATCCTTGGGGCAAGGGAAATACTGCACATGCTTAGAAAAGGCTCCTTGGGGGTCAAAAGGGAGGGGGCACCACCCCCTAATATGTGATGCTAAGGCCATCCCATAGCCTCTGGGCTGTTGTGCACGCATGTTGGGGAGGGTCCTAAGGCAGGGCAGGTGTGGAAAAAGAAACCAGATAATTGACCAAAGGTAAACAAAGACCCAGAAGAACTGCCCTATATAGATGACTTAAGCACCTCTTTACTGCACTCCTCCTCATTAAGGAGGGCACCCGCACCCTTTCTCTCCTGGTGTGCCTCTCTGCCTTGCTTCTGTCTTAACAAACTGTGCTCTCCCACTTGTTGTTGTGCTGTGTCTCTAATAATAAACTTTGTACCTGTTTTTACAGTTTTGCCTCTGTGAGAAATGCATTTTTCACTGGGAGCAAGAGCCAGGGGGTGTGGCAGCTAGGATTCCTGGTTTTTTATCCAGGCTACCCACGTTCAATTCCTGGGCAAGGAATTAAGATCTCGCTTCACGCCATCACTCACTTCTGCCTCTCAGAGATCAATAGGATGTGTGGGTGTGGATTAGGAAGTGGGGAGAAAGGAAAACACATACTGAGAATCAGCATGGAAAATCCTGACAAAAACTCTCCCCCATTCACACACTTCTCAGACTTTTGGCTTCGCTTTTCTCCTGTTTCTGTTTAAACTGCCACTGATGTTTATTTTTAAAAAGATTTAATTAGTCTCAGGAATAAGAAGAAAGAGCTCTCCTAGTAGAATTTGTCCCACCGTCTGCCTCCCTATCTTTAGGCATAACTGGGATTTGTGGGAAAGTGATATTTACTGACATAAACTGGAGTTTGTGGGAAAGCAATATTTGCTCATATAAACTGGGATCTGTGGGAAAGCAACATTTAGGAGATACTTGGAATATTTGGATAGCCAAAAGATGAGAAAGTTTTTGTTTTGTTTAAGATTGCTAGGTGAATAAAATCATGAATTAACAAAACTTCTCTTTAGCAGAACCTTTCCTTTCTAATATTTCATTTTGCCAGTTTATGGCATTTTCCATAGTGTCTCCTAATTCAAATATTTTCAAGCTTTTAGTTAGGTGCAAGTACAAGTTTAAGTGGACTCTGTGCAAAAATGTTGTTCTGATTTCTGCTTGGGCTCTATTGCAAAGACTGTTATTATAAAGCTCTCCCACCAAACTTGGCCGTAATCTGTAAATTCAAGAGATTTCTAGCCATAATGCATACGTTCATATTAGAGATATTGAAGCCAAACAGGAGAATAATCTGAATACCCACCAAAGAGTTTGTCAGCAAAAGGATACTGTACTTTAAATAAGATTTTCTTAGTGCTTAAGATTATGCCCTGGGAGTATGTTATGTACTTATGGGAACTAAATTAAAAGACTGGACATGACAATCACGTTAAGCAAATTTTCATCCTGTAAAATAGCTTCATGTAGGGTTAAAATCAAGCCTAACAGGGTGGGAGTTGTTTGAGGGTAGAGATCTGTATCACTCAATTTTGTTTCTTAAATATCCAGCTAAGCTTTGGGCATGTAAATTAAGTGGCTATTTATCTCGATACATAGAGGCCTGGCCTACATCATTCATTGTTTCTTTTTTTACTTGAACACCTTACCAATAGCACACTGCTATAGAATTTCTTTCTCAAGTTTGTACTACCAAGTTTTTCTCCATAATATAATATCATTTAAAATGTCATAGACCCTTTTTCAGCTGCATCACATAACTTTTTTATGATGGATTAAAAACTAAAATTCACATCTGTTTTTTTCTAGATGTTATTAAGCCACAGATCAAAAAGTCCTAGACTTTTTATTTTAATTTATTTATTTTGGGCTGCATTGGGTCTTTGTTGCTGCACGCAGACTTCCTCTAGTTGCGGGGAGCGGGGGCTACTCTTCATTGCAGTACGCGGGCTTCTCATTGCGGTGGCTTCTCTTGTTGTGGAGCATGGGCTCTAGGGCACACAGGCTTCAGTAGTTGTGGCACACGGGCTCAGTAGTTGTGGCTCGCGGGCTCTAGAGTGCAGGCTCAGTAGTTGTGGCGCATGGGCTTAGTTGCTCCGCGGCATGTGGGATCCTCCCGGACCAGGGCTCAAACCCGTGTCCCCCGCATTGGCAGGTGGATTCTTAACCACTGTGCCACCAGGGAAGTCCCAGTCCTAGACTTTTATACTTAATTTTTTAACTCAAATTTGCTGAATGTCATTGTGTCAAGAGCTAGCCAATCTGATTCAATCACATATTTTACCTATATCAAATTTCATATTCCTACATATTTGGTAAGCAGTCACACCAGATCTTCCTCTGAGCTTCAGAAAAAAATTTTCATCAAGTGTGGCTGAAAAGGAAGGCTTGCAACCACTATCAACCACCCTACCTGACATCAGTTTATTAGGAGTGCCTAACCTAAAATAAAGATCTGAGAAAGACACTATCAACATTCTCCAAAAAGGACTCTACACAAATCCCACATTATGTTAAGTTTCAAAACAAAGTATTTCCAGATCATTATTGTGATATATATTTAAAAGAAAGTTGATAAAAATTTGACAGCTGTCACAAAAAAAATGGCCATATTAATTTTAAACAGTAAAAACACTAGAATTATTCCCATGAAAAATCAGGAGCATAACACCACACTTCATGTCATAGTTATTATCCAATACTGACTTGGATATTCTGGACAACACAAGATAAGGAAGTGTGTGTGTGTGTGTGTGTGTGTGTGTGTGTGTGTGTGTGTGTTAGAAAGGAGTATAAAATATACTGTTAGATGATAAATTTATAGGTAATATAATTTTCTACTCATAAAATCCCAGAGAATTAAAGAAAAAATAATTAGAACTAAAAAAGACCTCAATGAGTTGATTAGCTTAAAAATAAAAAACATACCTTTCCTACATACCTTCAATAACTAGACAAAAAGTGGGACTTCTATCAATTATGGATAAATGAAAATAAACATTTTAATTTAATAAAGTTATATCTTTGATGAAACTCTTTAAAACATTTGAACTTCAACCATAGTACATATGAAGAGAAGTTACCAAGTGCCATGAAGATTGAACTAAGATAAGAGAAAATGCTGAGATAGGATTCCTGCCACTGGAGACCTTGGGAAAAGCTGGTAGATTGGAGTTTTCCAGAGTAGTGCTTCACACTGAGATATAAAACCAAAGGTCCCTTGTTTGGAACAAAAACACCTAGGTACATAGGCTAAATCAGGCAGCGTTTTCCTGTAAACCCATTTGTCAGCGCAAAATAGGAGAGAAAGCAGGACTGAATGTGATAGTGAGCAGAGGCACCATTGTTTCAAGAGTGAACCTAAGGATATGGTAAAGTTAATAGAAAACTCTAGATGACAAATTGCTCTGCAGCTGCCAGTTCTCATTAGTTGGAGGTATGTAAAAGCTAAGGTACACGCAAACTCCTCTAACAAATGGTAGACAAGGAAATGATCACGTTAGTCCAGAGCACTGCTGGCCCATCTATTTACACTTTCCACCTGCAGATAGCTGGTCCTAAAGGAACTCCTCTCAAAGATAAATAGTAATCAAAAAAGAGCCAACATAGGATCTACATAAATATTACAAGAAGGAATAAGAAAATAAATATGAAAAATAACAGATAAGAACACACAGGTCTCTGGAACTTCCCTGGTGGTCCAGTGGTTAAGACTCCATGCTTCCACTGCAGGGGGCACAGGTTCGATCCCTGGTCGGGGAACTAAGATCCCACATACGGCATGGCCTGGCCAAAACAAAAAGCAAAAAACAGAAAAACCCCACAGGTCTCTAGAGGTCTCTAGTCAGAAGATTTATGAAACAATTTTAAAGGGTCTCAGAGAATTAAGAACTCAAAACAAAGATACAGAATTTGAAAAAGAAAATGAAAAGGCCACAAAAGACCATGAAAACTGAGCTGATGCAATTCATGAAATAAATGGAAGAGAAATATAAAATCAGAAATAACAGAATATAATAACAGAAATTAAAGCCACATTGGAAACAGTAAAAAAGTGAACAGGCTCTGCTTGATACATAGTCAAGAACAAGAAGAAACATTTGAGAAGGCTGAAAAAAATAAACAGAAAGAACAAACTTCCAGTTTCAGCTCCAACATGTAAAGAGCTTAGAATTTATCAGTACTTTCCTTATAATAACAACAAGAAAAGCTGGATACATGACTTTTCCTGAACCCATCAGAGAACTGAGTTTACAGGGAAAAACCTCCACCCTGAAATCTGGAGAAACAAGCAAATCCAGAGAGTCACAGCCAAGATCTGCTTCCATGGAGCAGAAGCCACTAGAGCCAGAGGCTGGTAGGGAACAATTAAATGGAAATTTTGACAAATTGCTGAAGGCTGAGTTGTGGACTATCATGAGAGTGAGAAACTCCTGGAGGGCACAGGTGGGGCCCCCTACACCCAATTTTACGGGCTTTACTTTCAGGAGCATCACTAGGTTCTCAAAGGGAACATCCAAGAAACATTCCCTTGTGGCTCTGGCAGGGAGAGAGGAAGAGTACTCCTTCTGAGATATGCCCAGAGGCTTCTCCTTTCTTCTTTTAAAAAAGCAATTGTATGTAACAATATGTATAAATGTATTGCTGGGCCTATAATATTTAGAAATGAAACAACTTTGCCAATTACAGTACAAAGGAGGTGGATAGAAGAACAGCTGTATTAGATAAGGAAAGGACAACAGATGGTAATTCTGATCCACATCAACAAATGAACAGAACCAGAAATGGCAAATAAGAAACACTATAAATATATAATTGCTTTCCCTTTTTCTCTCAGCATCTTTAAAAGATATAAAATTATATAATGTAATAATTATAACAATGTACTTTGGGGTTTGTAATATAGAGAGATGTATATTGGTTTCCTGCAGCTGCTGCAAAAAAATTACCACACATTGGGTGGCTTAAGACGGTTTTTCTCACAGTTCTGGAGGGGAGAAATCCAAACTCAAGGTGTTTGAGGGGCTGTACTGGAGGCTTCTGGAGGTTCTAATGGAGATTCCATTCCTTGCCTCATACAGCTTTTGGTGGCTATTTGCATTGCTCCAATCTCTGCTTCTGTCTTAACATGGCCTTCCCTCTGTGTCTGTGTCTTCCCTTATTCTATCTCTTATAAAAAAAAACCTTCTCATTGGAATTAGTGCCCACCTGGAAAATCCAGGATGAACTCATCTCAAGATCCTTAACTTAATTACATCTTCAAAGTCCTTTTTTTCCTAATAGGTCACTTTCATAGGTTCCAGGGGTTAGGAAGTGGACATATCGTTTTGGAGGCCACAGTTCAACCCACTATGAGATGTAATAGCTATAATAATAATAAAACAAAAAGGGTGGAAGAAAAAGAGCTATATAGGAGTAATATCTTTCTGTCTTAATAGAATTAAGTTAATATAAATCTGGAGATACTGTTAAGTTATAATGTATATAGTAAATTCTAGAGAAACCACGGAGAAAATAACTCAAAAATACAGTTAAAAAAATACAGTTTCAAATTCATTGAAGGGGGCTTCCATGGTGGTGCAGTGGTTAAGAATTCGCCTGCCAATGCAGGGGACATGGGTTCAAGCCCTGGTCCGGGAAGATCCCACATGCCATGGAGCAACTAAGCCCGTGCGCCACAACTACTGAGCCTGTGCTCTAGAGCCCGCGAGCCCCAACTACTGAAGCCCACACGCCTAGAGTCCATGCTCCACAGCATGAGAAGCCACCACAATGAGAAATCCGCACACCGCAACAAAGAGCAGGCCCAGCTCGCTGCTACTAGAGAAAGCCTGTGCGCAGAAACGAAGACCCAACGCTGCCAAAATAAATAAATAAATAAATAATTTTTAAAAGATGAAAATATTAAGGAATAAATTTAACGAAAGAAATATAAAATGCATACTCTGAAGACTATAAAACATTGTTGAAAGGAATGAAAGAAAATGTAAATAAATGGGGGGAAATCTCATGCTCATGAAGATAGTATAATTTCATACTGTTAAAATGGCAATACTCCCCCAAGTGATCTACAGAGTCAACAAATTCCCTGTCAAAAGTAAGCTGGCTTTTTGCAGAAATTGACAAACTGATCCTAAAATTCATAAGAAAATGCAAGAACACCCAGAACAGCCAAAATAATACTGATAAAAAAAGAACAAAGTTGGAGCACTAATGATTCTTGATTTAAAAACTAGGTACAAAGTTACAATAATCAAGAGAATGTGGTAGTGGGATAAGGATAGACATATAGATCAATGGAATATAATTGAAAATCCAGAAATAAATTCCCACATTTATTCATCAGTTGATTTTCAACAATGGTTCCCAAACACTTCAATGGGAAAAGAATAATTCTTTTTCAATAAGTGATGTCAAGACAACTGAATATCCACTTGCAAAGGAATGAAGTTGGACCACTACATCACATTATATACAAAAATTAACTCACAATGGATCAAATGACACCAGCAAGATGTCAGAATAGAAAGTTCCAGCCCTAATTCTCCCACAAAGATACCAATTCGTAATGATATATGTAATAAAATACCCTTGCAAAAATTCCATTATCAACTTAAGAAGTTGGAAGTACCTAAGTGAGCATAAAGCTGAAACAGCTGTATTGAAACAAATAAGAGTAATTTTACTTTACTCACATCAGCCCCTCCCCCAAGCTGGCACAGCTCAGCACCAGGAAAAAACACCCTGGCTCACTACTCCACCTTCAAGGGGAAAGAGAAGAGAAGGGCATGTGTCCAATGTTTCAGCTTCTTGGAGGGCTGCCTGGGGGACTAGTTTTTATATTGCCTCACTCAGAGAACTGATGGAACTGGCGTAGTTTGGATGCCTAAGAGCCGTGAAGAACAAAAAATAGCAAGGGGGCAGCTAGCTCTCTTGGGAAGGAGAAAGAAGACTGTGAATCCAGCCTTTCAGGGGTTTTTGGAGGGCTGCTCAAGGAACTGGTATCTTTCTCACCTGACTTGGAACTGTCAGGGAACCAAGATACTTTAGATGCATAGTGGCCACTGAGAACAAGGGAGAACAGCTTGCTGCTATAGAACCAGGAAATTGAAATGTGACAGAAAGACAGTAGAAGGAGCAAGAGAGATCATTTTAAAGTATCTGATCAAGAGATGAAAAAAGAAAAAATAGTGAAAAGGAAGGAAGAAAGACTATGGGACTTAAGGGACACCATTAAAAGAAATAATCACTGGAGTTTCAGAAGAAGAGAGAGAGAGAAAAGGGTACAAAGCTTATATAAATAGTGATGAGAACTCCCCAAACCTGGGGAGGGATTTGGACATCCAAGTTCATGAAGCCAGTAGATCACCCCAAATTTTCAATGCAAAACCATCTTCTTCAAGACAAATTATAATAAAACTGTATAAAATCAAAGATGAAAAGAGAATTTTTAAAGCAACAAGAGAAAAAAGTTTATATTAAACAAGACAACCCCTATAAGGCTATCAGCAGATTTCTCAGCAGAAACATTATACGCCAGGAGAGAGTGGGATGATATATTCAAAGAGCTGAAAGAAACAAAATGCCAACATGAACACTTTTCTCTACAAAGTCGACCTTCAGAAATGAAGGTGAGGACTTCCCTGGTGGTGCAGTAGTTAAGAATCCACCTGCCAATGCAGGGAACACGGGTTCGAGCCCTGGTCCGGGAAGATCCCACATGTCGCGGAGCAACTAAGCCTGTGCGCCACAACTACTGAGCCTGCATTCTAGAGCTCGCGTGCCACAACTACTGAAGCCTGCATGCCTAGAGTCTGTGTTCCACAACAAGAGAAGCCACTGCAGTGAGAAGCCTGTGCACCGCAAGGAAGAGTAGCCCTGCTCACCGCAACTAGAGAAAGCCCACTCACAGCAACGAAGACCAAAAACAGCCAAAACTAAATAAATTAATTAATTTAAAAAAGAAAAAGAAATGGAGGTGAGATAAAGACTTTCCCAAACAAACAAAAGCTGAGGGAGTTCATCACCATTAGATGTGCCTTACAAGAAATGCTGAAAGGAGTTCTTCAAGCTGAAATGAAAGGCTACTAACTGGTAGCATGAAAACATATGAAAATACACAATACACTCATAAAGGTAAGTATATAGTCAGATTCAGAATAATCTAATACTGTAATATGATGGCATCATAACCACTTAACTCTAGTGTAAGGGTTAAAAAACAAAAGTGTAAAAAATAGATATAGCTAAAAAAAATAGATATAGCTATAATAATTTGCTAATGGATACACAATATAAAAAGATGTCAAGGACTTCCCTGGTGAGGCAGTGGTTAAGAATCCGCCTGCCAGTGCAGGGGACATGGGTTCGAGCCCTGGTCCAGGAAGATCCCACATGCCGCGGAGCAACTAAGCCCATGTGCCACAACTACTGAACCTGCACTCTAGATCCTGCGAGCCACTACTACTGAGCCTGCATGCCACAACTACTGAAGCCCACACACCTAGAGCCTGTGCTCCACAACAAGAGAAGCCACCGCAATGAGAAGCCCATGCACCACAACCAAGAATAGCCCCCGCTCGCTGCAACTAGAGAAAGCCTGCACACAGCAACAAAGACCCAACACAGACAAAAATAAATAAATTAATTAATTAATTTTTTTAAAGGTATCAATTATGGCAACAAAAACAAAAAATAAAGTAAGGGAAGAAGGCTTCCCTGGTGGCACAGAGGTTAAGGATCCTCCTGCCGATTCAGGGGACATGGGTTTGAGCCCTGGTCCAGGAAGATCCCACATGCTGCGGAGCAACTAAGCCCATGCACCACAACTACTGAGCCTGCACTCTAGAGCCCATGAGCCACAACTACTGAGCCTGTGTGCCACACTACTGAAGCCTGCATGCCTAGAGCCTGTGGTCCGCAACAAGAGAAGCCACCACAGTGAGAAGTCCATGCACTGCAACGAAGAGTAGCCCCTGCTCACCTCAACTAGAGAAAAGCCCACGTGTGGCAACAAAGACCCAATGCAGTAAAAAAAAATGGATAAATAAAATAAATTTTTAAAAATAAATAAAAATAAAGTAAGAGGGGAGTAGAAGAGTAGAGTTTTTGTATGTGATAAAAGTTATCAGCTTGAAATAGGCTGTTATAGCTGTAAGACATTTCAAGTAAGCCACAGGGTAACCACAAAATAAACAAACAAAAAACTATAGTACATATGTACACACAAGATAAAGAAAAGGGAATCACAGTATATCCCAATGGAAAATCATCAGTTCACAAAAGAAGATAGCAAGAGAGGAGGAAAAGAACAAAGGAACTACAAAACAACCAGAAGACGATGAACAAGATGGCAATAGTAAGTTCTTGCCTATCAATTATTACTTTAAATGTAAGTGGAATAAATTGTCCAATCAAAAGGCATAGAGTGGCTGAATAGGTTTGAAAAAAGAAAAAGAAAAAGAAAAAACCAGCTACATGTTGCCTCTGAGACATTCACTCTCAAAATGAAGATATGGAAAAAAGACACTCCATGCAAATGGAAACCAAAAGAGAGAGCAGAGGTATCTATACTTATATCAGACAAAATCGACTGTAAGTCGATTAAGTAGAAAACTGTAACAAGAGACAAAGAAAGCCATTAATAGTGATAAAGTGGTCAATACATCAAAAGGATATAATAATTGTAAATAAATATGCACCTAACATCAGAGTACATAAATATATAAAACAAATACTAACAGATCTGAAGGAACTAATAGACAACATTACAATATCCACTTTCATCAATGAATAGATCATCCAGAAAGAAAACCAATGAGGAAACATTGAACTTGAACTATACTTTACACCCAATGTACCTAACAGATATACACAGAACATTTCATCCAAGGGCAGCAGAATATGCATTCTTCTCAAGCACACATGGAACATTCTCCAGGATAGGTCAGATATTAGATTCAAAACAAGTGTAAGCAAATTTTAAAAGACTGAAATCATATGAAGTATCTTTTCCAACCACAATGGTCTAATATGCGGAAATCAACACACTCTTGGAAACCAATGGGTCAAAGATGAAATCAATGGGAAATTCAAAAATATCTTGAAACAAGTGAAAATGAAAACACAGCATATCAAAACTTATGAGGTAAAGCAAAAGCAGTGCTAAGAAGGAGGTTTATAGCAATAAATGCCTACATTAAGAAAAAATGACCTAACTTATGTGGACTCTAACAAACAAACTCATAGATACAGAAAACAAATTGGTAGTTGCCAGATGCAAGGGGTGGAGGGTGGGTGAAATGGGTGAAGGTGGTCAAAAGAGACAAACTGACAGTTATAAAATAAATAAGCCCTGGTGATGTAATGTACAGCATGACTATAGGTGACTATAGTTAATAATGCTGTATTATATATTTGAAAGTTGCTAAAGAATAGGTCTTAAAAGTTCTCATTAAAAGAAAAAAATTTTTGTAACTATGTATAGTGGTGAACATTAAGTAGATATATTGTGGTGATCATTTCACAATATATACAAATATTGAATCATTAAGTTGTACATCTGAAACTAATACAGTATTATATGTAAATTATATTTTTAAAATTAAATTTAAAAACAAATGTTTGTTAAATGAATTTAATTAATGAATGTTCAATCTAAAAGGAAGATCTTCCTAACTAAACCTAGAGACATTAAAATCCATAACAGAAAAACAGAGAAATTTTTAAAACACTTTTATGTGGCAAGATATACCCTAAACAAATCAATATATAGGAGGAAAGATATTTGTGGTATAGATGGAAGATAAAAGCTAATTATTTGGGACTTCCACAGCCAAAAATAAAAAGATAAATTAATTAATTAATTTTTAAAAAATGATACATCTGGAGTGTGGAGTACTACACAGCTATTAAAAGTGTCCGATTTGTACGGATTTCCATGAGGTATTGGTGACTGAGAAATGTAAAATGCATTATCTCTTCTAGTAAATTATCCAAAAGAAACAATAACAAAAAAACCACCAGGTATATGCATGTGTATGAATAATTAACTGAACATAAAAATGTTAAAGGAAATCATAAGGTTCTTCATATTGGATATCAGACAGGGGAACAGTGATGTGTCTAGAGGAAAATGAGGAGGGAGCAAACAAAAAAAGATTTTTTAAAAAGAAAGAAATATGCACCTTTAAAAAGATTTTATGTTAAAAGTTATGGCATTGTTCATAACAAAACCTCTATATGGGTAGATGAATAAATTTTAAAAATTGAGAGATTTTAAAGTGTTTAATTATGGTTAGCCTCATTAAAGCAAAAGTTTTCTAAATGCTCAAGTACTCACAATGTGGAGTTTCTTGAAAATGCTTATGTAGGTAATAAATACTTTAAAACTATTAAGAATACAACAAAAACAAATTATTAACATTATGAACAATATTATGGCTTTTGCCTTAAGATTTCAATCTAAAGAATAATGAAACTAATGATGTCAGTAACACTCATGAAACACCATAACGATGAGCAAAATTAAAGAACGATCTTAACATTGAGATTGAAGAATCTTAAGTAGAAAACTGTGAGGAGGGCTAAAACACTAAGAAAATTTCAAATACGACCTCACCTCTTTCAACTGTTCTGAATCTGGTTCTATTTCACCTGTTACCTCTGCAGAACTCAGACAAGGAGGAAGGCTGGGGCTGAAGGCCATGAGGTCGGCCTTGGGCGGCCCCTCCCCAGAGCACACCCTCTGCCGCCTCTGCTGTGAATAAGACCAGCTCCCCACCGCGCTGGAGCACACCAGCGTGGGCTTCCCGGGCCCGCACGCGCCCTCGCTGGGCGGCGCCGAGCACCGCAGCGCCGTGTACAGCAGCAGCGTGAGCACCAACAGGCTGGACACCGCGCAGATGGCGATGATCAGGTACACGTTCACATCCACCAGAGCGGCCTCCGCGCCAGCGGCGCCCGTCGACGCCCGCGAAGAGGCCTTGGGCGCCTGGCCGCTGTCCTCCAGCGACAGCAGCACGGTGGCCGTGGCCGTCAGCGCCGGCTCGCCGTGGTCCTTCACCAGCACCAGCAGGCGCTGGCGCGGCGCGTCCGCCTCGTCCAGGTCGCGCGTCGTGCTGATCTCGCCCGTGTACAGCCCCACGCGGAACGGGCTGCGCGCGCCACCCACCGCCGGCTGCAGCTCGTACGACAGCCACGCGTTGTAGCCCGAGTCCGCGTCCACCGCGCGCACCTTCGCCACCACGTGGCCCGCGCCCACCGACCGAGCCACCAGCTGGCTCAGCGCGCCCGCCCCGCCGCCCGGCCCGGGCAGCAGCAGCGCGGGCGCGTTGTCGTTCTCGTCCAGCACGAACACCTGCAGCGTCACGTTGCTGCCCAGAGGCGGCACGCCCGCGTCGCGCGCGCTCACCTGGAACTGCAGCAGCTCCAGCTCCTCGTGGTCCAGCGGCTGCAGCGCGTACACCTTGCCGCTCTCCGCGTGCACCGACACGTAGCTCGACAGCGCTCGCTCGCCCACCCGCCGCTCCACCAGCGAGTAGGACACCAGCGCGTTCTCCCGAGCGTCCGCGTCCCAAGCCGACACCGTGAAGATGTGGCAGCCGGGCGGGTTGTTCTCCTTCACCAACACCGTGTACTCGGGCTGCGCGAACGCGGGCGCGTTGTCGTTCACGTCGGCCACCTCCACGGACACGCTGGCTGTGGCCGACAGGGAAGGCGAGCCCGCGTCCCGTACTGTCACTACCACCTCATAGTTCGCCACGCTCTCGCGGTCCAAGGCGCTGTCAAGCACTAGTGAATAGTAATTCTTGAAGGTGGACACCAGCTTGAAGGGGCTGTGGGGCATCAGGGAGCAGGTCACCTGGCCGTTGGCGCCGGAGTCGCGGTCGGACACGCTGATTAAGGCGATGACAGTGCCCACCTGAGCGTCCTCTCGCACCGGAAGAGCCAAAGAAGTGACGGTAACTTCTGGGGCGTTATCATTTATATCTACTATTTCTACCAAAATGGTACAGTGACCCGCCATTGGAATATTTCCCTTGTCAATTGCTTCCACGGATATTTCATACAATTTCTTTTCTTCGAAATCCAATTTACCTTTTGTCCGAATTTCTCCGCTGCTGGGATTTATGGAAAACGCATATAATACAGTAGGCGATACAGGTCTTCTAAATGAGTAGATTATGTCTGCATTTGTACCATCATCAGGGTCTGTGGCATTTAGTTTGATCACTAATGTTCCATTAACTGCATTCTCTAACATTCTCACTTTATAAATTAAGTGGTCAAATTCTGGGGCGTTATCATTCACATCCAGGATTGTAATCAGCAGCTGAACTGTGCCGGTCAGCTCGGGTTTGCCTCCATCACTAGCTGTCAATAATAAACTATGTTCCTGAATTTCCTCTCTGTCCAATGATTTCCTTAACACAAGTGATAACGAAGACGTTTGTTCACGGTTGTTTTGTGTGTCCAAAGTGAAATAATCGTTGGGATAGACTCTGTAGGTCAAGGCGGAGTTTACTCCAATATCTGCATCAGATGCGCCATCTAGTGGGAACCGAGTTTCCGGAGGTCTAGATTCAGCAATGATTATTCTTTTTTCACTTTCAGGGAACACAGGTGGGTTGTCGTTAATATCTGTAACTTCCACCTCCACATGAAACACCTGCAGCGGCCTATCCACGATCACCTCCAGGTGGATGCTGCACTCCGCGCTCCGCCCACACAGCTCCTCCCGGTCGATCCGAGAATTCACAAACAAAATGCCATTCTGCAGATTTACCTCCAGAAGGTCCCCGCGGCCTTTGGACGCCACCCGGAACAGGCGCGGCACCAGCTCCTCCAGCTCCAGCCCCAGGTCCTGGGCGATGCGGCCCACGAAGGTGCCGTGTTTGGCCTCCTCCGGAACCGAGTAGTGGACCTGGCCACTCCCCGCCTCCCAGGCTGCGAGGAGCAGAAGCGAGAGAAGCAAAAGCCGAGCTCCTGGGCCTCCTCTCCAGGAAGACAGCATGGTACACTCAAAAGCCTTCAGAGATATCTGAAGTATATAGACTACCTTACCTCAAATGCCTCTCAAGGTCTAATTTTACGGCTTCTATTGCGGGAGAATTCACTAGAGGTTTTCCACTATCTGCCAAATTTTCTGCGGGGAAGAAAGAGGGGAGGCGCTTTCTTCGAGGAATTGTTCTCAGTGAAGAGCGACACCATGCGCATGAATGTGTAAGTGTAAAAATGACTCGGTCCATATTTTCGGTTGATGTAGGGGGTTTTTTTCCTTGCATTTTTTCACAACATTTTTCACTGCAAATACGTAATGGAAGATTAAATGCTTTTCTTTCCAGCAACAGTGAATCACTGTATTCTGCTCAGCACTGGATGCTAGTTGAAATTGGTTGATGAGTTCCATCTTTCCACAAGTACATTTTTGCATGCGTAAAACGTGGTGCAGAATTTGTAAAAAGAGGTAATATTCTACATTTGCTTTTAGAACTCAGACTCTAGCTCTGCACAGCTTTGTAGATTTGGGTGGGAATGTCCTTATCCTGTAATATTTTTGAGACCTATTCACACAACTCCCTTGACTCAAAATGGAAACATAACGAATCACATAAGAATAAAACAGATGAATGTGGAAATTCGGTAACTGATACACAAGATTTTCAATAAACATAATATTTATAAATTCCCCCAAATATGACTGTGAAATTTGGATAAAATATTTGTATTCGAAGGAAATGTCCATCAATGTATGAGTTTGTATGTGCATGTGTGTGTACATAAACACACAATGTAGATCATTTAGATATAACAATTCTTTAAAGTTCTGGATTCTCTTTATATAAAACATGCCAAGAACTAGTATATTATGTATTTACTAGAAATGAAATTACTGCCAATAGGTTAAATTTCCCTCTTCTCTCTCCGTATCTTACACCATCACTGGAGAAACTCCTACTATCATTTAAACTGACTGATTTTCCAAGTAACAACAGGTAGATACAGATGTTAACACATCTCTAGCCAGGAAGAAAGGAAGGGACTCTTACTTTTATCTAATACTGTACCTATCTTTACCAAGTCACCAAGATCCAGGCCAAATAGGGCTAGGAAAGAAAGAACATAGCTCCAATAATTCTCTTGCCTGTTTTGTGCACAACTCTGCAGGAAATAAGAGTTGGGTTCATTTCTGAATCTTTGTTCCCCTCTGAAAATGTGAGTAGAGCATTTGGTATTCTCTCACCCTCATCCTCCTCATTGCTCCATTACTTTTATTAACATACGTTTACTCTCATAATGGGAATAGTTTTTTGGTTCTAATTGTTCTTGTCTATCAGGCCCTACCTGTCTCATTTATCTCTCCACCTAACCTAGACTACACAGTCAACCATTTAAAACATGCCCTTCCAGACACCCTAAAGGCACACACCTACTTATAGCACCCCTCTAACATTTTCTTTAGCTTCCAACACACAGCCTAACACTCCGTTTTTTCCATTCCTTCTACTGAGCTTCTCAGTGTGTTAGTCACTTAACCAGGATTACTATATTCTCTACAAGTTTACTCTCACCTTTACCTCAGTTGAGCCCTCAAGTGAATTCATAATTCCTGCCTGCAGAGATTCTTCCATATTTTCTTCTCTCTTCTCAAATTCCCAGCCTCATTCCCACAACCTGGTTCTCAGATGATTTACCCAGAGATATGTCATCAAATATGAACTCAATGGCTCTCTTCTTATGTCAACATTTTTCTTTACATTCTCTATTACTCATTCCCTACTAAGGAAAAATCGCCCTACTTTTATGGCCAACCCTATGCTCTTATTTTTTTCTCTATTCTATTCTCTTTCATATTTTTCATCTTCATCTTCATTCTTTCTCTGCCTGTCTCATCTTCAGTATCTCCCTCTTTACTTGCTTCTTTCCCTCTCACTAAAAGACACTATGGAAAGGCTTTGTGTGGAAGAAAGTTACAAGATGTAAAATGCACGTTAGAAGATTCACCTGATAATTGTGTCAGAGCAGTAGTATGCCATAATGAGTTGGTGATCCTTCAAAACTGAGTTTGAGCCACTTTGCACAGTCTATGTGGCTTAAGTTTCAGACTTCTTAAAGTAAAATTCCGATGATAAATATTGTCACTCCTGCACCATAGGAGTGATATGATAATTAAATAAGATAATACAATTAAATATCCTAGAACAGGTCCTGGAAAATAATAGGGGACCATTAAGTACTCTTATGTTTTATTGAATCAAAGAAAGGTTATTAATTGTAAGATGCACCATTACTTGTGTGCTACCAAGAAAAAAAAGCCAACTAAATTATTGTAAACCATCAATTACAAGGTGTATCCTGCTTTAGATGGATATTATAATATTTTAATGTTATTATATTTATGGAAGTAAGAACAATACTGTAGCCAATCCCAATTGAAAGAAAGAAGGCACTCCATGGGAATAACATAAAATTATTCATCTTAGCAATAATAACATAATTTTTATTATTGTTATAATACTCAAAAGGAGATTTACTGGAATTAGATTGGTAGACAACAAGGCTATTTTACAAGCCTATGCACATAAAGAGCAGTAAAGGAATCCAGTTAATGATGTCTGGGAACTCTCTGCACTAACCTTGCAAATTTTCTTTAATCGTGAAATTAAGTACAAATTAAAAATAAATTTGAGTTATCAGAACCTAGACAGTTTTTACTCAAACGTACTTATATCTTTCAAGGCGAACCATTCATAGATAATATGAAAAATTATAGAACGAGAAAAATTTTAAATATGGTGATCCATGGCTTCCATTTCATCTTTATCTCATTATTTAATATTACTTGAAAAGTTGGGCTAATACACGAAAAGTTCAAAATGACTAATATACTTGAATGATATCAAGGACTTACTTCACTGGAAGGACTTAAACAATCTTCTCCTAACGGTGGAAGACAGGGACTGAAGGCCATGAGATCTGCCTTGGGCGGCCCCTCCCCAGAGCACACCCGCTGCCGCCTCTGCTGCGAGTAAGACCAGCTCCCCACCGCGCTGGAGCACACCAGCGTGGGCTTCCCGGGCCCGCGCGCGCCCTCGCTGGGCGGCGCCGAGCACCGCAGCGCCGTGTACAGCAGCAGCGTGAGCACCAACAGGCTGGACACCGCGCAGATGGCGATGATCAGGTACACGTTCACATCCACCAGAGCGGCCTCCGCGCCAGCGGCGCCCGTCGACGCCCGCGAAGAGGCCTTGGGCGCCTGGCCGCTGTCCTCCAGCGACAGCAGCACGGTGGCCGTGGCCGTCAGCGCCGGCTCGCCGTGGTCCTTCACCAGCACCAGCAGGCGCTGGCGCGGCGCGTCCGCCTCGTCCAGGTCGCGCGTCGTGCTGATCTCGCCCGTGTACAGCCCCACGCGGAACGGGCTGCGCGCGCCACCCACCGCCGGCTGCAGCTCGTACGACAGCCACGCGTTGTAGCCCGAGTCCGCGTCCACCGCGCGCACCTTCGCCACCACGTGGCCCGCGCCCACCGACCGAGCCACCAGCTGGCTCAGCGCGCCCGCCCCGCCGCCCGGCCCGGGCAGCAGCAGCGCGGGCGCGTTGTCGTTCTCGTCCAGCACGAACACCTGCAGCGTCACGTTGCTGCCCAGAGGCGGCACACCCGCGTCGCGCGCGCTCACCTGGAACTGCAGCAGCTCCAGCTCCTCGTGGTCCAGCGGCTGCAGCGCGTACACCTTGCCGCTCTCCGCGTGCACCGACACGTAGCTCGACAGCGCTCGCTCGCCCACCCGCCGCTCCACCAGCGAGTAGGACACCAGCGCGTTCTCCCGAGCGTCCGCGTCCCAAGCCGACACCGTGAAGATGTGGCAGCCGGGCGGGTTGTTCTCCTTCACCAACACCGTGTACTCGGGCTGCGCGAACGCGGGCGCGTTGTCGTTCACGTCGGCCACCTCCACGGACACGCTGGCCGTTGTCGACAGGGAAGGCGAGCCCGCGTCCTGCGCTGTCACCACCACCTCATAGTTCTCCATACTCTCGCGATCCAAGGCGCTGTCAAGCACCAGCGAATAGTAATTCTTGAAGGTGGACACCAGCTTGAAGGGGCTGTGGGGCATCAGGGTGCAGGTCACCTGCCCGTTGGCGCCGGAGTCGCGGTCGGACACGCTGATCAAGGCGATGACGGTGCCCACCTGAGCGTCCTCTCGCACTGGGAGCGACAGCGAAGTGATCATTACCTCGGGGGTGTTGTCATTCAGGTCCAGAACTTCCACCAGGACCGTGCAGTGACCTGCCATAGAAGGAATCCCTTTATCAATAGCGTTAACCTGAATTTCATACTCATTATTCTCTTCAAAATCCAGTTTCCCATAAATCCTAATTTCACCTGTTTCTGCATTTATTGAAAACATACATTTCTCACTCACTGGCAGAATCATTCTGATTCCATAGGAAATTTCTCTATTTGGTCCTTCGTCTAGATCAGAAGCGTTTAGTTGAATCACTCTGGTGTTGTTTGGGATATTTTCAAACAGCACTACTTTATAGCCAGGCGTATCAAACTCAGGAGCGTTGTCATTAACATCCAGGATGGTTATTTGAATCTGAACAGATCCTGTTAGTTCGGGTTTACCGCCATCCAGAGCGGTCAGCAATATATTAAGTTCTGGCATTTCTTCTCTATCCAATGACTTCCGAAGAATGAGTTCAGGCAATATACTTTTATCGGTTTTCGTTATTACTTTAAGAGTAAAATACTCGTTTAGACTTAACCTATAGGTCACAAGAGAGTTTAGGCCGATATCCGCATCGGAAGCGCCCTCTAGAGGAAAACGAGAGTCCAGAGGAGCAGATTCAGAAATAAGTACCTTTTGTTCTCCTCTGAACACCGGCGGGTTATCGTTAATGTCCTTCACCTCCACCGCCACATGAAACACCTGCAGCGGCCGGTCCACGATCACCTCCAGGTGGATGCTGCACTCCGCGCTCCGCCCGCACAGCTCCTCCCGGTCGATCCGAGAATTCACAAACAAAATGCCATTCTGCAGATTTACCTCCAGAAGGTCCCCGCGGCCTTTGGACGCCACCCGGAACAGACGCGGCACCAGCTCCGCCAGCTCCAGCCCCAGGTCCTGGGCGATGCGGCCCACGAAGGTGCCGTGTTTGGCTTCCTCGGAGACCGAATAATGGACCTGGCCGCTCCCCGCCTCCCAGGCTGCGAGGAGCAGAAGCGAGAGCAGCAGGCGCCGAGCTTCGAAGCCTCCTCGCCAGGAAAACTCCATTGCAGACAAAGAGATCTCTGAGGTGAGACTGTCAGCTTTAAGAGATAGCTCGCCTGCCAACATTTATGACCAGTCTCCCCTTCTGTAAGTATATATTTAGTAAAATTTACCCAGCATTCCTGTCAGTATGGAGTCGATTATTCTGTGGATGGTTGAAATCTGGGTGTGGAGAAAAAGTTTTCCCTTTTCACCTTTTGAGTGTACAGCGACATCATGTGACTGATTATGTAAGTACAAGAAAGATCCTGAGGTTCTTTTTGGTTTAGCCACTTTTTGGTTCACTTTAAATCTATTTTGACTTTTTGGATATTTTCATGGATCATTTGTAAATGCCTATTTATTTAATATACATGGTATTTGTAACAAAGCACAATAATTCTATTATACTTCAATTTTTAAAATACTCTGCTTCAAAGTCGATCATAAAATAATCATTGAAATGTGGCATGTCAGAAGCTAAGGAGTACTTAGCTATCATGGCCAATAAAATAAAGAATAATATACATCACCTCTGCCTTTATATTGCTTACAATTCACATTTGTAATGATTTTCATCCTTCAAAAGCACTTCATTCTAAGACTTTAGGAGAAAGCCAAGAATTCCCTCATCTAGTAAAGGAAAAGAAACAAATATTTCATTCATATATTTTATTCATAAATCTGGTGAATATTATAATTCATCATAAATATGGAAGATGTTTTCGGTTCCTTGATGCTCAAATGTGATTACTTTTCATACAACTGCTCTCATTCACATAATATGTTAAAAAAATGAAGCTTCGGTATGGATTCTGGAATATTTTACTCTAGCAGGAGTAAAGGATTTTCCTGTAAAATGTTGAGTCAAAGCCTCCAAATTTCATAGTATTCTGAAGTGGCAGTAGAGCACTAATATGAAAAAGATCACGTGAAATGTTTTGGAGCCCAATCTCATTGACAAAAGTCAAAAAAATATGAACTTCATAATGACCATTTAGTTTCCCTCTAAATCTTTCCTTTCAGGACAGTTAGTAGTTACACAGAATATGCTTCTCTTCAGAAAATCACAGTGGTGACTATGATTCAAGGGAGAATAAAAAGACTTCAAAATTTTATTCATTAATTCAAGACCAGCTTTAAGGGAAAACAAAACACAGATAAGATCCCACAGCTAGTTGTGAACAAGTAAATATATTATTTATAAGTTCATTTAAATTCAAATCAAAATCTTTAAACCAATAAGTTATCACCATTCCTTTTACATATAATAAAGGAAACTGAGAAATTAAATCTTTATAGAACCAGAAAATAATAACCAAGAATAGTTCTACAAGTATAAAATAACTTAAATCAACTACCACACTGGCTCTTAATTAATGAAAAACATATTTGAATTTGATGCTATTGGACTATTTAAATTGTCTATCACCATCAAGCTTTTTCATTTTATATCTTCCATATTCAAAAATAGTCAATGTACCGTAATTGGTAAGCAACCTTATTGTAGTGTGTAGGTAGTCCTCACACACTGTTAGACATAATTAAATTATTAAACAGATAGGAACATCTAAATTTAGCTTAATACTTAAACAATCAAATTACAAAATAGGATGAAATTACAATTTTACATCATAGAATATAATCCTGAATTTAAAAATAAGTATAAAAGACACTAAATTTGTATGATAGAAATTAATCCACATAATTTGGAATTATCTAAAATGTGCATTGAGTACTTATGTACTGTGTAAAAGTAATGATTTGCAAAATTTTAACCTTTACTTAAAACATTCCAATTTCACATATATACACTACCAAATGTAAGGTAGATAGCTAGTGGGAAGCAGCCACATAGCACAGGGAGATCAGCTCGGTGCTTTGTGACAGCCTGGAGGGATGGGATAGGGAGGGTGGGAAGGAGGGAGATGCAAGAGGGAAGAGATATGGGAACATATGTATATGTATAACTGATTCACTTTGTTATAAAGCAGAAACTAACACACCATTGTAAAGCAATTATACTCCAATAAAGATGTAAAAAAAATTCCAATTTCATTTTATTAAATTTAAATGACGTTCAGTCATTCCAAGAACTTCATTGGGAAATGGGTTATAATGTATGTCCTACCTAACATCCACATTTATTTATATTTACAAAATTTTGTAAGTGATATGATGGTTTAATCACTTTTGAGTCTGAAATATTTCATATTTTAACCTTGTTGCCTAATTTGGAATAAAGAATGTTTTTAGACAATTAATATTGAGAAACAAAGTTTCATAAACAGAGGTCCAAGAATGAGCTTCAGCATGGGATCCTTGAATATTATGCTAAGTGGTATGCTGTGTAATTTTAAGGGGAGAATGGCCACATATGACTCTCATCAGATTCTCAAAGAGGTCAGTGATTCCACCATCCTACATGTGGCTAAGAACCACTGAATTAGAAGGATGACCTAGAGGTAAATGATCTTTGCTAGAATCTTCAGATGTGGTTAAACCACATGGAAAGAAAATTTTACAAACACCAGCGATAAAGCATTTAAAGATAGGGAATTTAAAATGTTAGATGAGGGAGTTGAGGTTAGCAGATGTAAGCTATTATATACAGAATGCATAAAAAACGGGACCTACAGAGAACTATATTCAGTATCCTATGATAAACCATAATGGAAAAGAATATAAATATAAATATATATATATATATGTTTGAATCACTTTGCTGTACAGCAGAAATTAACACAACATTGTAAATCAACTATAGTTCAATTTTAAAATGTGAGATGAATGAAACTGATAAATGTCAATAGGCTTCACTTTGACAGAGTTAACTTCTTTCCACATAAATCCAGAAACATAAGAAATAATGCCAGCTAGCATACATTGCAGATATTATGATCCTATATGTATGCCTTTAGCAAATTTGAATAACTTGATTGAGGAATATGAATGATTTTATTTGCCTAGTTACTTTGGAAGCATAAACCTGGAAGTTCTGTTTCAGTACACAGTACATAAATCTCTCCCCACTTCATGGAACAAAATTAAAAATGGACAGAACTTTTAGTTATATTATTTCAATGAAATAAGCATACTAGAACAAAAGGCTGCATTTTACTACTGCAAGTAATATGGAAACAGGTTTTATCTTATTGGTAGAGGAAAAACTAAAGATTATTCAATGGACGATAACTGTTTAAAACCATAGAAAAAGAAAGGAAAACACCTTCAAAACAAATTAAGAGAATGACAAAATTTTGATACAAGCCTGAAGTGAGAAAAGTCAATGATCTAATAATGTGAAAATATCAAGACAAAAGCCTGTTAAAAAACAAAGAGGAAAAAAAAAAAGAGGATAAGTAAAATTTAAATATTCCACGGTGAATATCTACACTACTGAGGATTAGAGTTGGAATGAAGTGACACAGATCAAATAACAGGAAAGTCATTCTTACATTTTCTTAAACATGTTCTAACAAAACATTAGGAGAAATAGGATATTTATTGGCTAAACAACCTAATACCTCATATGATTAAAATTGTATATGCATATCATTGGCATTTCACGAACAAACGCTGTTCTTTAAAATGATACTCAAAGTAGAGAGCATTCATTAAAATTTTCTTTGAAACAAACTGGAATTTAAAAATTTTTAACAGCGACTTCAAAAGGCGGGAATCTATAGAACTCACCTGCCCAGGGTGATTTGATCCTGCCTCCTGCCTTTCCTCTCCGACTTCTGTATCCAGATCGGGAGGAAGGCTGGGGCTGAAGGCCATGAGGTCTGTCTTGGGCGGCCCCTCCCCAGAGCACACCCTCTGCCGCCTCTGCTGCGAGTAAGACCAGCTCCCCACCGCGCTGGAGCACACCAGCGTGGGCTTCCCGGGCCCGCACGCGCCCTCGCTGGGCGGCGCCGAGCACCGCAGCGCCGTGTACAGCAGCAGCGTGAGCACCAACAGGCTGGACACCGCGCAGATGGCGATGATCAGGTACACGTTCACATCCACCAGAGCGGCCTCCGCGCCAGCGGCGCCCGTCGACGCCCGCGAAGAGGCCTTGGGCGCCTGGCCGCTGTCCTCCAGCGACAGCAGCACGGTGGCCGTGGCCGTCAGCGCCGGCTCGCCGTGGTCCTTCACCAGCACCAGCAGGCGCTGGCGCGGCGCGTCCGCCTCGTCCAGGTCGCGCGTCGTGCTGATCTCGCCCGTGTACAGCCCCACGCGGAACGGGCTGCGCGCGCCACCCACCGCCGGCTGCAGCTCGTACGACAGCCACGCGTTGTAGCCCGAGTCCGCGTCCACCGCGCGCACCTTCGCCACCACGTGGCCCGCGCCCACCGACCGAGCCACCAGCTGGCTCAGCGCGCCCGCCCCGCCGCCCGGCCCGGGCAGCAGCAGCGCGGGCGCGTTGTCGTTCTCGTCCAGCACGAACACCTGCAGCGTCACGTTGCTGCCCAGAGGCGGCACACCCGCGTCGCGCGCGCTCACCTGGAACTGCAGCAGCTCCAGCTCCTCGTGGTCCAGCGGCTGCAGCGCGTACACCTTGCCGCTCTCCGCGTGCACCGACACGTAGCTCGACAGCGCTCGCTCGCCCACCCGCCGCTCCACCAGCGAGTAGGACACCAGCGCGTTCTCCCGAGCGTCCGCGTCCCAAGCCGACACCGTGAAGATGTGGCAGCCGGGCGGGTTGTTCTCCTTCACCAACACCGTGTACTCGGGCTGCGCGAACGCGGGCGCGTTGTCGTTCACGTCGGCCACCTCCACGGACACGCTGGCTGTGGCCGATAGGGAAGGCGAACCCCCGTCCCGCGCTGTAACCACCAATTTATAGACAGACATGCTCTCGCGGTCCAGGGCGCTGTCCAGCACTAGTGAGTAATAGTTCTTGAACGTGGACATGATCTTGAAGGGGACGTTGGGCGTTAGAGAACAGATCACCTGTCCGTTGGCACCGGAGTCGCGATCAGATACACTGATCAGCGCAATGACCGTGCTTGGCTGAGTGTCCTCCCGCACTGGAAGAGACAGGGAAGTCACAGTGACTTCAGGGGCGTTATCATTGGCATCTAAGATTTCGACCCAGACTGTACAGTGACCTGCCATTGGGGGATTCCCCTTATCTGTAGCCTGTACGTCAATTTCATAAACCTTGTTTTCTTCATAGTCTAAAGTTCCATTGACCCTTACTTCTCCACTGTTTTCATGTAGTGTAAATAAACGTTTTCCACTGGGCTTAATCGACATCAAGGAGTATGTCACCTCCCCGTTGACTCCTTCATCTTGATCTGTGGCGTTTAACTTTATCACAAGAGTTTCTTTAGCTGCGTTTTCCATCAATCTCACCTTGTATTCTGATTGTTCAAATTCCGGATCATTGTCGTTAATATCCAAGACGCGGACGTAGAGATGAACAGTGCCAGTGAGCTCCGGTTTCCCGCCGTCTGCAGCCGTTAATAGTAAATTAAGTTCCGGAGTTTTCTCTCTATCCAGAGACTTCTTTAATGTAAGTGACAGCCTTTTAGTCTTCTTACTATTTGTTGGTAATTCTAAAGAAAAGTGCTCATTTTGACTTAGTCTGTAGGTCAATTGAGCATTCTCTCCAATATCCGCATCAGAAGCTCCCTCTAGAGGAAAATGAGAGTCAGGTTGCTTAGATTCAGAAATCAGCAGCTTTTGTTCTCTGAGAGAGAACACCGGTGGATTGTCGTTAATGTCCTTCACCTCCCCCTCCACATGGAACACCTGCAGCGGCCGGTCCACGATCACCTCCAGGTGGATGCAGCACTCCGCGCTCCGCCCGCACAGCTCCTCCCGGTCGATCCGAGAATTCACAAACAAAATGCCATTCTGCAGATTTACCTCCAGAAGGTCCCCGCGGCCTTTGGACGCCACCCGGAACAGACGCGGCACCAGCTCCGCCAGCTCCAGCCCCAGGTCCTGGGCGATGCGGCCCACGAAGGTGCCGTGTTTGGCCTCCTCGGGAATGGAGTAGTAGACCTGGCCGCTGCCCGCCTCCCAGACTGCGAGAAGCAGAAGCGACAGCAGCAGTCGCCCAGTGTCCAATCCCCTTCTTTCAGACGCGAACATTGCATATATTGACTTCCCAAATAAGATTCTTTACATTTACAGTACCATAGACTCCAGTTTGGGGTTAAAAATCTTACTGAATTTTTGAGAAGTTTCAAAGGATCCTTTAACGGTAGCATCCGGCATGATGGAGTCTTTAAATGCGGAGTTCCTGGCTGCTCAGACCAACCCTTGAATGAATTATTTCCTCCAAGTAAAGAGCGACACCTTGTGCCTGAAATTGTGAGTGTTGTACACTACATCCAGTACCGCAGAATTTTACTTGAGAAAAAAATAAGTTCACGTGTTTCAAACTATTTTACCCCCCAAATCATATTTCCAAAGTGCTTATTTGTGGAATAAAAATCAGATTTTAAGTCATATTGAAACTGATGGTATATGGAAAATGGCATTTTATTCTTGATTAACATCAAATTGAAATATTTGTTCCTATGTTTGATGTAGAGTTTTACAATTGAAAAAATTATGAAAAAATAGACTCAAACATTTCCTCATATAAAAATATCAAATTTGAATTGTTTTACTTCTAGTCACCCTTGTTACTTTGGCTGGTAGGAAACTCAAAGACAAATTTGAAGTTTTAATAACACTTCTTTAAAGTCTGCATATTGTGTTTTTATCTATGTGCACTTGCTTTCTACTTATATTTTTTAGTTCTAATTCTTTATCATTATTTATATTTAATTGTGTTCCTGTTACAAACAACTTTATATGCATTGAAGAACAACAAGAAAAACAAAAATATATTTCAAATTTGGTAGTTGAAAACAGAATTCATAAGAGAAAAGTCTGTTGATGTAGATGAAACGTATTTGGCGTATATGCTTTCTCATGTAAGTTGCATTGCTAACAGTATAATAAGAGGTATCAAAATGACACTTTATGTAATAGTGTCAATATATGAAAGAAGTAGTCTTTAAACTATAGAATGAACTTTTTACCATTCAATGAAATAAAAAGCACCATGAAAATTTCTGTGCCATATTGGTATTTCCACTCACCAACATTGGCTTTTGTATATCTATCAAGTCATATTCATGAAAATAGCTGACCTATTTCTTCTTAAAAGAATTTTGGGTTTGAGATTGTAAGTTCATCCAAAACAAGGGAAATGACTTCTAATCACATTGCCTCTAAGTGCCTAATATTGTGCTAAAAAAACATAGAAAATAATCAAACAATTCAACCAAATGCTAAATGACCTTAGTGTTAATGGAAATTCAATTTCATAAAATACCAACTAGAAAATCAGAATTGTTGATGTGAGTTTTCATTGCCTGAAGCTGTAATTTAGTTACATGTCCTTCGTCTTTTCAAATTACCTTGGGATTTAAGAAGGAAAAAAGAGGGTACAGTGGACGTTTAGAGTAGAAAGTGGTTCAGAATAAGTATCACTCTAGCTTGAGTATTTTGTCGTATGGTTTTAATGGTTCATGTCGAATCTAAAAATATTACAATGAAAAAATTACTAGTATATTTATTTGTAGGTTAATATTTTCCTTTATCTTGAACACACACATATATTCTATTGCTAATTTCAAACCTTGTTTCATTTTTTTCAAATTTACTCTTTTCCCAATATTATTATTCTGCTAGAATTCTTTTTTTTTTTTTTTTTTTTTTTTTTTTTTTTTTTTTTT
>NW_006788200.1:8494701-8507966 GCF_000442215.2 Lipotes vexillifer | reverse complement strand
CACGAACCCGCGTCTCCTGCATCGGCAGGCGGACTCTCAAGCACTGCGCCACCAGGGAAGCCCTAGAATTCTTTTTAAAGACAATTAAAAATTATTTCTTAAAAAACAAACAGGGCTTCCCTGGTGGCGCAGTGGTTGAGAGTCCGCCTGCCGATGCAGGGGACATGGGTTCGTGCCCCGGTCCGGGAAGATCCCACATGCCGCGGAGCGGCTAGGCCTGTGAGCCATGGCCGCTGAGCCTGCGCGTCCCGAGCCTGTGCTCCGCAACGGGAGAGGCCACAACGGTGAGAGGCCCGCGTACCGCAAAAAATATATATTTAAAAAAATTAAAATAAAATAAAAAACAAACAAAGCAGGCTCACCACCTTTTATGACACTGAATTCTGTTATGCATCTATAAAACAACCACTCATATGAGCCTCTTTTCAAAATATAACATTAGGCTACATAACAGTAGGTTTAACATGATGTTCAAGGCCTGTCAGATTTATTTTGTAGAAGAAAGAAGCAACAGGCCTCCAACCACTTCATTATGGAAACTGGGGAATGAGATGTTATATGCAATGTGGAGTCTTTAAAGGCAGAGAAATAAACATGAGAAAGTTTACCCAAGGGAGATGATGATATTACATGTCTGAATTCAAACCAGTTGTTAATTTAGGAATTACTTTCCAGAAGTGTGGTATTTTGCAAGTATATAAAGTGACATTGGATGAACACCAATTCATAAAAGAGTTTGATATATTGTATGAACCAATGACACGACTTTTGCACTTTGGCTGTGCTGTTTCAGATATCACTATCTCAACTAGCTCCTAAAGAATAGATTATGATATCTTTGAACTCATCTTTGGGGATGGACCTGAGATCTGGCAATAGGCTTATGCCAAGAAGTCACATCGATATAGTTGTTAACATTGATTTTGTAAGATTGATTGAAAAGGCTAAGGAACTTCGTGCCTGACCTTTTCTAAATCAATCTGGTTAGTCTTAAATTCCAGCTGTATGTCTTGATAGTCAAGTATTGGAGTACATGGTTTAATGTTCTACCAGTCCTCATCATCCACTATTATTTCATAATAGGTCTAGTACTACTATTTATTGAAAACATTAAACAGAGAAATAGATCTTGAAGCCATTCTTGGAAACCCAGTAGGTTCTTCAAAATTAACAGATTAGAAGTACTGTCTACAAAACTGTAGAATATATGCAGTGATGTTCACTCTGTGCTATCATGGCTTATTCAAGTATACACAGTTATTTGATCACAGATCATTTGTTCAATTGGTACAAATCTCTCAGACAGCAAGACTGAAGAAGTCTGAATCCTGAAAGACCCACACACTTTCAAAATTTTTCATGAGAAATATATACCTTTAAAGCTGTTACTGAAGTATACAATTTTGGAAACAATTATTGATCCTTCACTGATGTTCAGGATCCAAGAAATAATCATATTACCGCCTATATTTGTCAAAACATTATTCTTATTCACAGTGTAAAAAGAACAAGGTCATTTCCACATGTATTGTTTGGCTTTGGTGTTCTGCAAGAACTTTGCAGACCTCAGTCTTCTGATTTGCCTCATATATTAAATGATTCTGCTTATTTATATCACTTCCAAACAACTGATCAATAGTCCTTATCAGACCACTCTTAATTATTTACCGATCAAATAATGTAAAAACCTATCTCAGTGTGGCACTAAGACAAATGATAACGATGTCCATGAACCTTCTGAGAAAAAAAATCACTTAGCAACATAAAAAAATAAACAAAAAAATCTTAATTCCTATCTCAGTTATGATATTGTACAAAGTTAACCATGAAGATAATCATGAAGGGTTTTTCTAAGCAAAACAGAAAGGAGGATTAATCTGTATACAGCTTGTGCTTGATTCTCCTAGCCAGAACTATGCCTCATCGGATAAAAGATTTACTCTAGAAAGTTCTACAATGAATAAAAGAATGGCTCTCAAATCTAAGAGATATGCATTTGAATATCATCTCCATCATGTACTAGCTGGATGGCAGTGGACAAGACAGATAAACATCTCAACATCTCTTATCTAATCTTTAGAACTTGGATAGTCAAATGTACTTTACAAGTTGTTATAAGAATTAAATGAAATTATGTATTTTAAGCCCTTCACGCCATATGTTACAAATAGAAATATCTCAAATAGTGCTGGTTGATTATAATTAGTGACCAATGTTTACTCTTGTTCTATTCTGTAGCTATCAATGAAGAAAATTCCAGTACCATAAACTAGGATATGGCTTTTCCTTTTCTGAAGATTTCCTAATGTTCATCTTCATGGGAATCATCCTACATTCTAGGTAGAAAATAGTCTTCTCAGAGTTTCTATTAACTTTACCCTATCTATAACGTGGTTCTCCTCCCATATGTAAATACATCATATATAATTTATTTCTCCATTCAGTACAATTAAAGAATCTCTAATTTGTACATTTGAGCCAAAAAAAACCAAAATAAACTTCCACATTATTTGATTCACACCCTTACAGCTCTAATTTCAAGTTCTCTGTGATATCTTTAAAGAAAACAATTCACATGAACATAGCATTGAGACCAAAAAAGAGTTTGTATCAATATATCTAAAGTACTCAATGTTGAAAACGTTTTGAGTACACAGTGTTAAATACTGAAATGTGATCAACAGCACCATTGTCAAATGGAAGTGCCTTTGTATATATTCCATGACTGTTATGCTTAAATTATTTAGAGCACTGTTATTTTGAAGACCAGGCATCTTGGTGAATACAGGCAGAAGTGTCACAATTCCCCTATATGGGAAGACCCTTTTGAACCTCAAAGCACAAAGAAGTGTGAATTTTCCCACTCTAAAATATTTTCATACAGCCTCATTACAGGTACCATGAATGGAAGAAATATAAGTATGATCAATGCTCAAATAAATTTTCCAAATAAAAGATGGCAGAAATTAATGTGCAGGAGAGCAGCAATGCGTTCAACACGCAACTAGCAAAATCGTCATTACATTAGAAAAAATTTTAAGTTGTCTATCTGAAGCAGCTTAAGACTATGAAGAAAATAAGTTTAAATTATGAGGGGATTAAAGACAAAAAAAAGTAAAGTCATCCCCAAAGGAAAGGCTAAAATTCTACCTACTTTCTCAAAGAAGCATGTCATTGATTATAAAGAAACAAAATCATTTATAAAATGAGGCCACCTTAACAGCCCATGCCCGTCAGTAATACAGAAACTTATAGATTATAGGAAGGTAAGAATGTACACATGTTTAAACCCAAAATAAATAAATTATGAATTGTTAGGGTAATTTTGAATGCATAAACATAATGCGTAGAGGACACCAAATAGAATAAGAAAATGAATAGGAAGAGTGAACTTGCTGCAAAATTGAGAAGTAGAAGATTTGAGCCTCACCCACATCCTCCATTTCCCATCAGTGATCCTTGTCTCCTTCCTGGCTGACTTAGCCTTGCTCCTTTACAGGAAGCTTTAGCAGTCTATTTCATTTTTACTATTATTATTATTTCTCCAACTAAATAATATTCCCCGTATATTCAAGAAGACTGTGGTGAAAAGTAATAAAAATGGCTAGACTTCCATTGTGCTTTAGAAAAAAACATCGCAAGAAAAAGAACAAATAATTGAAGCAATGGACTTAGTAATTTGTTAGTGAACTACTATGTGATTGACATTAATAGGCATGATACATCTCAGAATTACTGTACTTACATTCTCGCAAAACTCCTGTTGGTCTCCAATATCTCCAGAACTCGAACCTGGAGGGACACTAGGGCTGAAGGCCATGAGATCTGTCTTGGGTGGCCCCTCCCCAGAGCACACCCTCTGCCGCCTCTGCTGCGAGTAAGACCAGCTCCCCACCGCGCTGGAGCACACCAGCGTGGGCTTCCCGGGCCCGCACGCGCCCTCGCTGGGCGGCGCCGAGCACCGCAGCGCCGTGTACAGCAGCAGCGTGAGCACCAACAGGCTGGACACCGCGCAGATGGCGATGATCAGGTACACGTTCACATCCACCAGAGCGGCCTCCGCGCCAGCGGCGCCCGTCGACGCCCGCGAAGAGGCCTTGGGCGCCTGGCCGCTGTCCTCCAGCGACAGCAGCACGGTGGCCGTGGCCGTCAGCGCCGGCTCGCCGTGGTCCTTCACCAGCACCAGCAGGCGCTGGCGCGGCGCGTCCGCCTCGTCCAGGTCGCGCGTCGTGCTGATCTCGCCCGTGTACAGCCCCACGCGGAACGGGCTGCGCGCGCCACCCGCCGCCGGCTGCAGCTCGTACGACAGCCACGCGTTGTAGCCCGAGTCCGCGTCCACCGCGCGCACCTTCGCCACCACGTGGCCCGCGCCCACCGACCGAGCCACCAGCTGGCTCAGCGCGCCCGCCCCGCCGCCCGGCCCGGGCAGCAGCAGCGCGGGCGCGTTGTCGTTCTCGTCCAGCACGAACACCTGCAGCGTCACGTTGCTGCCCAGAGGCGGCACACCCGCGTCGCGCGCGCTCACCTGGAACTGCAGCAGCTCCAGCTCCTCGTGGTCCAGCGGCTGCAGCGCGTACACCTTGCCGCTCTCCGCGTGCACCGACACGTAGCTCGACAGCGCTCGCTCGCCCACCCGCCGCTCCACCAGCGAGTAGGACACTAGCGCGTTCTCCTGCGCGTCCGCGTCCCGCGCCGACACCGTGAAGATGTGGCAGCCGGGCGGGTTGTTCTCTTTCACCAACACCGTGTACTCGGGCTGCGCGAACGCGGGCGCGTTGTCGTTCACGTCGGCCACCTCCACGGACACGCTGGCCGTGGTCGACAGAGAAGGCGAGCCCCCGTCCCTCGCGATCAGTACTAGAGCATATTCCGACACTTTCTCTCGGTCCAGGGCGCTGTCCAGCACTAGCGAATAGTAATTCTTGAAGGTGGACACCAGTTTGAAGGGGACTTGGGGTGTTAGTGAGCAGGTCACCTGCGCATTGCCACCGGCGTCATGGTCGGTTACACTGATTAGAGCGATGACAGTCCCCGGTGGAGCATCCTCTGGAATAGAAAGCAACAGTGACGTCACTAGCAACTCCGGGGCATTATCGTTGATGTCCAAGACTTCTATCAAGATTGTGCAGTGACCAAACATTGGGGGGTTTCCTTTGTCAACTGCTTCTATTTGAAGTTTCCATAATTTAATTTCTTCAAAATCTATTTTTCCATTCACTTTTATTTCTCCACTGTTTGAATCTATGCGAAAAGAGGCTTCTGTATTAGAGGAGACATCAGTTGCAAAGGAATAAAGAATGTGGCCGTTTGAACCCTCGTCCAAATCCGAGGCGTTAAGTCTAATAACCAGTGTACCGTTTCTTGCATTTTCCAGTAATTTTATACGATAAACTGCTTTGTCAAACACTGGGGCGTTGTCATTTACATCCAGCACTGTGATGTTTAACTCTACAGTGCCTGTCAGCTCAGGTTTGCCCCCATCCGTTGCTTTGAGCACCAAAAGAAGCTCTGAAGTGACTTCCCTGTCTAAAGGTTTTTTTAGTACTAGTTCGAGCGGTGTTACCTGCTCGTCGTTGGTCGGTACTTCCAGAGAGAAATACTCATTGGGGCTCAGTCTGTAAGTCAGCAGAGCGTTGGCCCCGATATCTGCATCGGAGGCGCCCTCTAGTGAAAAATGAGAGTCAAGAGGCCTAGTTTCGGAAATAAAGAGATTTTTGTGTGTCGCTGGGAATACAGGAGGATTGTCGTTAATATCCTTTATTTCCACTTCCACATGGAACACCTGCAGCGGCCGGTCCACGATCACCTCCAGGTGGATGCTGCACTCCACGCTCCGCCCGCACAGCTCCTCCCGGTCGATCCGAGAATTCACAAACAAAATGCCATTCTGCAGATTTATCTCCAGAAGGTCCCCGCGGCCTTTGGACGCCACCCGGAACAGGCGCGGCACCAGCTCCACCAGCTCCAGCCCCAGGTCCTGGGCGATGCGGCCCACGAAGCTGCCGTGTTTGGCTTCCTCGGGGACCGAATAATGGACCTGGCTGCTCCCTGTCTCCCATGCTGCGAGGAGCAGAAGCGAGAGAAGCAGGAGCCAGGCTCCCTGCCTCTCTGGTCCTGAAGTTAACATCGTGACTCGCTTCTGGTTAGTAAATAAACACTTCACGAGTAGAAATATGTAGTCCTTTTGTGACCTTCCTTCTGAGTCTTTGTTCCTGATATCCCAGCTGATCTTAACAATATGGGTGTGTTTATAGTCTATAAAGCACCGGAACAGTGGCGAGCCTTTCTGGTGCAAGAATAATCGTTATTTTTTTTTTTCTTTCCCGGTTAAGACAATCCTCTCCTTGGAGAACAACGACATCCTGTGGCTTAAAGTGGAAGTGTGTTTATCGTTTGTACTTTCTTTCACTTATATTGCTTCTTTCGTGATTCCTTCATATTGGTCCATTGTGTGTGTGTGTGTGTGTGTGTGTAATTTTAATTCTTTCATTATATATTCTTTGTGTGTGACCACTAGCTCTATAAAGGTGGTTCCGTTTAACAAATTAGAATTCCAAAAAGAGTTTTATCTTGGATATGGATATCTAAGAGAATGTATTAGAATGCTATGTTATGTATATGAACATGAAAAAAATCCATATATGTAGGCTATTAGCAATACAGTTTTTTAGACTTTTAGAAATAGATCGTTTTTGAATGGCTCCTTATTAAGTTTACTCCATTGCTAACACTCTATAATGTTCTATTGCTTAATATTTATACTATGTAAATTATTCTAAACATTTAGTCCAATTGTGTAGAGGATAACTCAAAATACCAGTTCTCTAAGTTACCATCTCAACTTGAGGGTGTTTCAAAGCCATGCTCATATGCAAGCTACTTATCAGTTTGTCCAAAAATCATTTTTGCTTCGATGTTAATGAATTTACCAAGTACTGACTCCTGGAAATACAAAACATATTTACCTTTGTCTCATTTAAAAGTTTTTTTTTCAATTACTGTATGTGCTCAGGGTGAATGCTGTAGTTTCCAACCTGAAGGACAGTGTAAATTTTCATTATATTCATTGCTATTTGTAAAAGTAATCTCTTTCTACCCCCCCCCCAAAAAAAACCAACTGATGAGGAATTCAAGTGATATTTGTCAATTTGTTTATACCCATTTTATTCCAGAATGGGTTTAAGGAGATTAGGGTATCAAGAGTATTCTAAATCTCATTTAATCACTCAATTTTATTTTCTTGTTTTACTCAGATTTTTTTAAATGCTGAAATTTGCATAATTATTGATTGCAATAAAGTTTATCAGTGTTGTCTTAGAAAAATATTTTAATCCTAAATTTCCCTACTAAAAAAAATTATAAATGTTTACCTTAGGTTTTATGTAATAGCTACAGTCTTTATTTTAAACACATTTTAAAATAGTGATTCAATAATTAACTCTATGCCAAAGATTTACAGTTCTAACTACAGCTAATTCTTTTAGTAATTGTGGGAACCATAAGTTCAAGACCAATATATTTACCTAAAGAAGAGAAGGAAAATTTTTAGCACATGGGGGTGGCTAAATTTCAGAAAAAGACATGACTAGGAAATAAACCTCCTCATGTTTACTGATTGAAATACTTCATTCCCTTTAGGAATGGCTCCGTGCTGTAGGTCCATTCTATTTTTGCTTTAAAGACTTGCTTCACTAATTAAGTACATATGAGAGATAGTTTTTAAAGCTCCTACGTTCCAAGGCTATCATATAGCTAATTACTACAGTATACCAATAAACCTATGGGTTCATTACTCTTTGTTTTTTCCCCCACCACGCAGCATGTGGGATCTTAGTCCCCCAGTATGGGATCGAACTCCTCACCCCCTACAGTGGAAGCGCAGAGTTTTAACCACTGGACCACTAGGGAAGTCCCTCTCACCTTGAAACAAGGTATCACAAATACTATGGTGCCAAGAGCAAAGGAATATTCATGATTAGCCTCATTTTAATGCCATCTAATAAAGAGCGTGTTAAATATGTTTATAAAAATAAGAAGTTTTAAAAGAAATGGGCTGGGCTTCCCTGGTGGCGCAGTGGTTGAGAGTCCGCCTGCCGATGCAGGGGACACGGATTCGTGCCCCGGTCCGGGAAGATCCCACATGCCTCGGAGCGGCTTGGCCCATGAGCCATGGCCGCTGAGCCTGCGCGTCCGGAGCCTGTGCTCCGCAACGGGAGAGGCCACAACAGTGAGAGGCCCACGTACCAAAAAAAAAAAAAGAAAGAAAGAAAGAAATGGGCTAACTCCTTTTTTTTTGTCAAGAATGTTAAAAGCAATCCTTGATTTGGGAAAATTTATGGTTTCATCTTAAAATTTCAGTCATTCTGAATTGAATTAAACTGTCTACAAAGGTTTTTTAAAATATTTCTGTTAATAACAGAGCCAGTGGCAGACATTATCCGACTAAAATCAGTCCCAAAAAAAAAAAAAAAAAAAAAAAAAAAAAAAAAAAAAAAGTAAAAAACTAAAATAAAAATTCAAAAAATATTTAAAATTCAAAACAATTTAATTCCGTAGATTAGGACTTTTCAAAATGGTAATCTTCCAGTCTACATAATCTACTGTTAAGAATAAAGTGTAGGGCTTCCCTGGTGGCGCATTGTTTGAGAGTCCGCCTGCCAATGCAGGGGACACGGGTTCGTGCCCCGATCTGGGAGGGTCCCACATGCCGCGGAGCGGCTGGGCCCATGAGCCATGGCCGCTGAACACAACAGTGAGAGGCCCGCGTACCACAAAAAGAAAAAAAAAAGAAAAAGAATAAAGTGTAAACACTGAAGTTCTAGTATGCATTATGTTATGTTGCACTACACATTCTGTACTTAGGGAGCAAAACCCACATTTTCATCGTGAAGGAAATTGATCGTAGCAGGTTTTTGTTACTGTAGCAATGTTATTTCAATTTTTAGATTTAAACCTTAAATAAAATTATAAAGTACTAATCTAACAAATATTTGTAAAATAAAAAGTAGTTTATGAAAAAAATAAAAACCTTCAACTGACATCAAATATTTATATTGGAAAATATAAATGAATTGAGAAAAATGGCATATAGTAAAAACTAAAGTATTCAGCAAAAGTTGATGCACAAGGTACTGTAAATAGAATATAAAGTGAACTTTTAGAATAAACTATATTACAAACGGAATTACTAAGGAATATTTGAGGAATTATAGAAACACATGATATTTAGACAAAGAATGGTGGTATTCCAAGATACATATTTGAGGGGGAAAGCGGTGAAATTAAATATTCACGAAGCAAAATATGAAAATTGAAAAGCAATAACCCACCTTGCTAGAGTGGTTGCCTCCAGTAGACTGTTCTTCCCCTTCTACGTCTGGTAGTGGACAGGGCGTAAGACTGGGGCTGAAGGCCATGAGATCTGCCTTGGGCGGCCCCTCCCCAGAGCACACCCGCTGCCGCCTCTGCTGCGAGTAAGACCAGCTCCCCACCGCGCTGGAGCACACCAGCGTGGGCTTCCCGGGCCCGCACGCGCCCTCGCTGGGCGGCGCCGAGCACCGCAGCGCCGTGTACAGCAGCAGCGTGAGCACCAACAGGCTGGACACCGCGCAGATGGCGATGATCAGGTACACGTTCACATCCACCAGAGCGGCCTCCGCGCCAGCGGCGCCCGTCGACGCCCGCGAAGAGGCCTTGGGCGCCTGGCCGCTGTCCTCCAGCGACAGCAGCACGGTGGCCGTGGCCGTCAGCGCCGGCTCGCCGTGGTCCTTCACCAGCACCAGCAGGCGCTGGCGCGGCGCGTCCGCCTCGTCCAGGTCGCGCGTCGTGCTGATCTCGCCCGTGTACAGCCCCACGCGGAACGGGCTGCGCGCGCCACCCACCGCCGGCTGCAGCTCGTACGACAGCCACGCGTTGTAGCCCGAGTCCGCGTCCACCGCGCGCACCTTCGCCACCACGTGGCCCGCGCCCACCGACCGAGCCACCAGCTGGCTCAGCGCGCCCGCCCCGCCGCCCGGCCCGGGCAGCAGCAGCGCGGGCGCGTTGTCGTTCTCGTCCAGCACGAACACCTGCAGCGTCACGTTGCTGCCCAGAGGCGGCACACCCGCGTCGCGCGCGCTCACCTGGAACTGCAGCAGCTCCAGCTCCTCGTGGTCCAGCGGCTGCAGCGCGTACACCTTGCCGCTCTCCGCGTGCACCGACACGTAGCTCGACAGCGCTCGCTCGCCCACCCGCCGCTCCACCAGCGAGTAGGACACCAGCGCGTTCTCCTGAGCGTCCGCGTCCCAAGCCGACACCGTGAAGATGTGGCAGCCAGGCGGGTTGTTCTCTTTCACGAACACCGTGTACTCGGGCTGCGCGAACGCGGGCGCGTTGTCGTTCACGTCGGCCACCTCCACGGACACGGTGGCTGTGGCCGACAGGGAAGGCGAGCCCGCATCCCGTGCTGTCACCACCACCTCATAGTTCTCCAAGCTCTCGCGGTCCAGGGCGCTGTCCAGCACCATCGAATAGTAATTCTTGAAGGTGGACACCAGTTTGAAGGGGACATGAGGTGTTAATGAGCAAGTCACCTGCCCGTTGGCGCCAGAGTCACGGTCGGACACGCTGATTAAGGCAAGGACGGTGCCCACCTGAGCGTCCTCTCGCACCGGAAGAGCCAAAGAAGTGACAACCACCTCAGGTGAATTATCGTTTTCATCCAGGATTTCCACTAGGACAGTGCAGTGACCAACCATAGGTGGGTTTCCTTTATCTGTAACATCTACATGAATTTCGTAAGTATTACTATCCTCAAAGTCAATAGCATCGTTTACTCTTATTTCTCCTGTGCTTTCATTCATTAGAAATTTCCTTCTTGTGCTGGGTGGGACCAAAGAGCTAAATGAATATATTATTTCTTTATTTATCCCTTCATCCACATCAGAAGCATTTAGCCAGATGACTAATGTTTGGTTCGCTGAATTTTCATACATCTTAACTTCATAAACGGATCGGTCAAATAGAGGTGCATTATCATTGGCGTCTAACACCAGGATCAGCAGAGTAACAAATCCCATCAGTTCGGGTTTGCCTCCATCAGTTGCCGTTAATAACAACTGAAGCTGAGGATTTTCTTCACGATCCAGCAGTTTTCGTAGAACAAGCACTGGAAATTTGCCTTTGTCCTTTTTGTTTATTATATCAAGAGTGAAAAAGTCATTTGGACTGAGTCTGTAAGTAAGCATTGCGTTCTCTCCGATATCCGCATCAGATGCACCTTCTAGAGGAAATCCAGAGTCAAGCAGTCGAGATTCATAAATTGAGAGCTTTTGTTCTGAGACAGAGAAGACCGGCGGATTGTCATTAATGTCCTTCACCTCCACCTCCACATGGAACACCTGCAGCGGCCGGTCCACGATCACCTCCAGGTGGATGCTGCACTCCCCGCTCCGCCCGCACAGCTCCTCCCGGTCGATCCGAGAATTCACAAACAAAATGCCATTCTGCAGATTTACCTCCAGAAGGTCTCCACGGCCTTTGGACGCCACCCGGAACAGGCGCGGCACCAGCTCTACCAGCTCCAGCCCCAGGTCCTGGGCGATGCGGCCCACGAAGGTGCCGTGTTTGGCTTCCTCGGGGACCGAATAATGGACCTGGCTGCTCCCTGTCTCCCAGGTTGCAATGAGCAGAAACGAGAGAAGCAGGCGCTGGGTTCTCTGCCTGATAGGTCTGTAGACCAACATCATAACTTTCTCCTGTTTTACAAATCAGTGACTCGGCGTCCAGAACACACCCACCGATCCGATTTTTTCTATTCGATTTCTTGCATCCAATTTTATTGAAATGGCTGAGATCTCCGAATGTAGCTCTTTCCTAGTCCTTGAGAAACAGGATCATGCCTTTGTTCTGAAAAGCCATTTTGTGGAAGACAGCGACACCCGGTGGCTTAATGTGTAAGTACAATTCCATGAGTTTAACAACTCTTGTTCCTATCTTTTCATTCTATTTTCACATATTTGGGTCTCTATGGACTTTCAAAGACTCACATTACGTTTCTTTTGTATATAATAATAATCACTGTCGATACGTAGTGCCGCATTTTTCTTGAGTGGAAAATCACAGAGAAGTAATTCCTTCCCTAACCATGATTGTCTTTAGCTGAATTTGAAAACACGCTTAATATTTGTATAATACTGAGTGTACTAGCATTTTGTTGGATAACAAATTTAAGTCTCTTCAACTTCTAAACTTTAATTCACTTCTCCTTGTCATTATTTTGATATTAAATAAATCTTATTTAGACACTAATCTCAAGCATCAGTTCTCTGTGAGGTATTTGCAACTTCTAAATGCCAATCATCACTAGAATGTAGAGAGATAACAGGCTTCAACATCAGAAATTCCTCTATTCTGACTCCTAGTCTCCAACTTACTAGTGTGTGACTTGGGGAAAATAATTTAACCTATCTACGTCTCAGTTTTCACTTTCATAACATTCATAACATATTAATAATAATATGGTGGTTGCATGAATTATGATATATGAAGTGCCTAGTAGTATAATACCTCAAGGGGAGTGAGTGCTTCAAAAATGGCAGATGTTCTCAGGGCTCACTTTAGCCACATTAGTTTCATAATGCTCAAGACCAAAATTGGCTCTTTGGATAAAATGATAGAATGGTGTCACCCTATAAAGCCTTTACATATTGCTGCTGCACAGGCTGAGTGGTGTTCCTGTCTTTAAGAAGAGAGAAAAGTGCTTTTATTGAGAAATTAGTCATACAGGGGAAGTTTCACTTTTTTATACACATCTTACATGGGCAAAAAGAATCTTAATTTTGATTCAAAATAATTAAAAATTTATGATTTCCAATTTCAGAGACAACTAATTTCATCTTTGTTATATTTATGTTTTTCAAATACCCCAAATATACAGTTTTGGCATTATCTAATAATTTTATAAGTGTCAAAGTTTTTCAGTACCTGCAATAAAAATACTTTCTCTCTCTCAAAATTCTTGGAATCAAATATTCAGTAACTGAAATTCTCCATTAATACATCTATGGTGGACTTCCTGGGTGGTCCAGTGGTTAAGACTCCGAGCTTACAGTGAAGGGGGTTCGGGTTCAATCCCTGGTCGAGGAACTAAGATCCTGTATGCCTCGCGGTGCAGGCAATATACTATATGCTACTGATAAAAGTTGAAGTTTCTCTTTTTCAAAAAAAGGAAAACTGGGCTTCCCTGGTGGCGCAGTGGTTGAGAGTCCGCCTGCCGAGGCAGGGGG
>NW_006788200.1:8447040-8494453 GCF_000442215.2 Lipotes vexillifer | reverse complement strand
AAAAAAAAAAAAAAAAAAAAAAAGGAAAACTTACTGATGGGAGGTTTTGTCTTATCCAAAGGCTAATTTCTTACTTTAATGATTTTTTTAAAGAAATCAGTAATTTTGAACTCAGAAAAATAGAACATTTATAGAATAAATAAGAAAATTTACAGGAATTAGGGTCACTTGATTCATCGATGTATGTGTGCTTCTAACTTCTGTTTTTATACTTCTCTACTCCTTTAGAATGATTCTAGGGTCAAAGTCTATTCATATTCTGATTTTAAGGGTTACTTTTCTTATACAGAATGAATTAAAATGTAATGAGTTAATCTATCCACTCACAATAGCAATGTTCAGTGTAAGCTACTATCTGGAGTCTAAAAATAAGTTTATCATTTATTAATCATCTCAACACAAGGTAATGATATAAACTAAATTCCATTGCTGTTAATGAGCATTTTTAACTAGGTAATAACATAAATGTCCCAATACAAATCTCCAATAATGAATGAAAAGTAGTGTAGTTAAATTATATCCTGTCAAATAATAGGAACTTGCTTTGCCAAGCAACTCAATAGGGCTATAGCCTCTAAAACTTCAGTTGGATAAGAATCACGTGGAATGCTTGTTAAAATGCAAATTTGCCAATACCTCTTATTTCAGAAACTTGAGGTGGTGTCTGGGAAGCAGAATGCTCAATAAGGACTCCAGATATTACTAAAGAAGTTAACATTGTCAAGCCTGAGGATAGGCTGACCATAAAAACCAGTTTGCCTGAAATATGCTCTGTGTTTGTCTGTGGTCTTGTATACATTTTTATAGTGCCCCTTTCACTCTCAAAAGTGTCTGAGATCGAGTCGTAACTTAGTTAGCCCTATCTAGAAACTACAGTTAATGGACTGGCATAGGGGAGCTTCATTATTGGTCTCATGATTCTGGCTTGAATTGAGCAATGAAGTGTCTTCCAAGCTCTCACCTCTCTATTTTGGACTTCCCAGCTGTTTTTAATCCTGAATTTCCTGAATCCCAGTGTGCTCATGCTTCCTGATGACCCAAAAGATAAATTCATTACTAAGATGTTCACTGATCTTCTGAAAATTTGCATACAATGATAGCCCACATTCTGGGAGAGAATAAAGATTAGTATAAGGGACTATATTACCAATTAAATCAATGCAGCCATCAATAATAAAGAGTAAAATGTTTAATTATAGAATATGCAGTAAGTACTTAATGAATAATACTAGTTCTAAGATACTAGAGGAATGGTGGCAGTTTTTTTGGGGGGAAGCAAATGACACTTCTAGCATCCCTTAATCCATAAAACATAATCAAATACCTGGGCCCAAGTAAAAGTGGCATATGGAACCTGAAAAAGTACAAGGACAGAGATATTTGAAGGTATAAGTCTGGATTTAAGGTGAGTTGTGCCAACAAACATAGACAGGTTTTATGACAAGAGTTCAGAGAATATTCAAGTTTTGAAAGAAATAAAATGGGAAAAAATAGATTGCTTTGTAGCATAAACCAAACGTGTCGTTTGGAGAGAAACAAAGTACTGAAATATTTAAGTGATTTTTACTTGCATGTGACTGGTTACATTGTGGCTCTATTCTCAAGCCCACTCTGATTTGCTCTCTTGAGTTTTCAATTAAGAAATGCCTTGTAAAATACCTGACATGATAAAAAATAAAATAAAACCCCTGAGTAGAAATATAAAACACATTACAAAAATGCAATGTAAGTATAAAGGAAGTTTTTAAGACATAAATTAGAAAACAAAACGAATGCTTGGACTAAAGATAGAGTGTGGAGAACCACCAATTTGAAACTTGCAAACCATAATCCAGGAACTGTAAGTTTAGCTTGTAGTGACTTTAAAGGTGCACAATCTCATCTCCGGATTTCTGTCTTTTGGAATACTGGGAGAAAAAGTAAATCCTCATGTAAACTGGTCAAGTTCCAGAAAACAATTTCAAGAGAATTCAAAGTGTGAAATATGGGTATATCTTTAATGCCCCAGCATTATATTACTAACAGAAAATTTCAATAAAAGGAGAAAGTCTTCTTCAGGAAAGAAAGTACCTTTCAGGAAGTATTTTCTTCAATATCAGATAAAACATGAATTTCAAAAAAATTTCTGTGCATAGAAAAGATTCTCAATCAACATTAGAAACGTATTTTGAGCAAGTGGGAATAAGAGTTATATTTGAAACAATTATTGTCAACATGAAATTCCTAAAGTAAAGTAACTGTTTTCTAAGTATATTGGAAGTTGCTTATTGAAGTTACAGACACTAACTAGTGCTGACCGCCGTGTCTCCAGAAAGGTAGGAAACTATAAGTTGACAAGGTAACAGTTACTGCATATTATCTGCTATGGGGTTGCTTAAAAACAATATAATCAGACTAAACTACCATGCTTATTTTAGAAATAAATTATCATTTTTGATAGAGTGGTGTTGCAGTTAATGTGTAATGAATAAATTTGTTTTCACCTAATAGTTTTCAGGTCGGTTGCAGCAATTAATCAGGAATTCAATATGACTCCCACAACAGGTTTTAAATAAAATGGATTCAGCTCTAATAAATGTCTGTTCAGTGTATGGTTTATAATAATTCTCAACTAGAAGTCGAAGCAAAAGTCAGTTACAAAGTTAAGGTTCACTTTCCGGAAATAAAATTAAACATCCTGGCAGAACTAGAAAAAAATGGAAAAAATTATTTTAAAGTATTTTATAGGATAATTAAAATATTTTGCAAGACTAAATGAATACATACATAAACAAATAAAATACTAGAGCAACCCACCTTCCCAGAGGAGTCCAAAGAAGCTTGTGGGTCTCCGGTTCCATCTACAGATCCAGGACACGGAGGTAGACTGGGGCTGAAGGCCATGAGATCTGCCTTGGGCGGCCCCTCCCCAGAGCACACCCGCTGCCGCCTCTGCTGCGAGTAAGACCAGCTCCCCACCGCGCTGGAGCACACCAGCGTGGGCTTCCCGGGCCCGCACGCGCCCTCGCTGGGCGGCGCCGAGCACCGCAGCGCCGTGTACAGCAGCAGCGTGAGCACCAACAGGCTGGACACCGCGCAGATGGCGATGATCAGGTACACGTTCACATCCACCAGAGCGGCCTCCGCGCCAGCGGCGCCCGTCGACGCCCGCGAAGAGGCCTTGGGCGCCTGGCCGCTGTCCTCCAGCGACAGCAGCACGGTGGCCGTGGCCGTCAGCGCCGGCTCGCCGTGGTCCTTCACCAGCACCAGCAGGCGCTGGCGCGGCGCGTCCGCCTCGTCCAGGTCGCGCGTCGTGCTGATCTCGCCCGTGTACAGCCCCACGCGGAACGGGCTGCGCGCGCCACCCACCGCCGGCTGCAGCTCGTACGACAGCCACGCGTTGTAGCCCGAGTCCGCGTCCACCGCGCGCACCTTCGCCACCACGTGGCCCGCGCCCACCGACCGAGCCACCAGCTGGCTCAGCGCGCCCGCCCCGCCGCCCGGCCCGGGCAGCAGCAGCGCGGGCGCGTTGTCGTTCTCGTCCAGCACGAACACCTGCAGCGTCACGTTGCTGCCCAGAGGCGGCACGCCCGCGTCGCGCGCGCTCACCTGGAACTGCAGCAGCTCCAGCTCCTCGTGGTCCAGCGGCTGCAGCGCGTACACCTTGCCGCTCTCCGCGTGCACCGACACGTAGCTCGACAGCGCTCGCTCGCCCACCCGCCGCTCCACCAGCGAGTAGGACACCAGCGCGTTCTCCTGAGCGTCCGCGTCCCAAGCCGACACCGTGAAGATGTGGCAGCCCGGCGGGTTGTTCTCCTTCACCAACACCGTGTACTCGGGCTGCGCGAACGCGGGCGCGTTGTCGTTCACGTCGGCCACCTCCACGGACACGCTGGCTGTGGCTGACAGCGAAGGCGAGCCCCCGTCCCTCGCGGTCACCACCACTTCATAGTTTGCCACCCTCTCGCGGTCCAGGGCGCTGTCCAGCACCATCGAATAGTAATTCTTGAAGGTGGACACCAGTTTGAAGGGGACCTGGGGTGTTAAAGAGCAAGTCACCTGCCCATTCGCACCAGAATCTTGGTCAATAACGCTGATCAGGGCAATGATTGTCCCCAGCTGTGCGTCCTCTTTTACAGGGAGCCAGAGCGTTTTGATAATCATCTCTGGAGCAAAGTCGTTAGTGTCCATAACTTCCACAAGAACTGTACAGTGACCAGCCAGGGGTGGGAGGCCTTTATCGATCGCCTCTACTGGAATTTTGTAGACTTTACTTTCTTCAAAATCTATATGTCCTATTGCTATAATCTTCCCACTTAGGGGGTCTATGTAGAACTTACATTTTATATCTGGAGAAACGTCACTAGAGAATGAGTAAATAATATCCCCATTCAAGCCTTCGTCTAAATCTGAGGCATTAAGTTTAATTACGAACGTTGCATTGGGAACGTTTTCTGGTAATTTCACTGCATAGAGTGTTCTGTCGAAAGCTGGGGCGTTGTCATTGGCGTCCAGCACTTTGACGAGTAACTGAACTGTGCCAGTCAGCTCAGGTTTGCCTCTGTCAGTGGCCGTGAGCACTAAATGAAGTTCCGGAGATTCTTCCCTGTCTAAAGGTTTTCGTAATACAAGTCCCAGAGGCCTTACCTGTTGGTCGGTGGTTGGTACGTCCAGAGAGAAATACGCATTGGAGCTCAGCCTGTAAGTCAACAGAGCGTTCTCCCCGATATCTGCATCGGAGGCGTCCTCTAGTGGAAACCGAGAGTCAAGCGGCCTGGATTCCGCGATAAACAGATTCCTTTGTATTCCGGGGAACACAGGAGGATTGTCGTTAATGTCCTTCACCTCCACCTCCACATGGAACACCTGCAGCGGCCGGTCCACGATCACCTCCAGGTGGATGCTGCACTCCGCGCTCCGCCCGCACAGTTCTTCCCGGTCGATCCGAGAATTCACAAACAAAATGCCATTCTGCAGATTTACCTCCAGAAGTTCCCCGCGGCCTTTGGAATCCAACTGGAACAAGCGGGGCACCAGCTCCGCCAGCTCCAGCCTTAGGTCCTGGGCGATGTGGCCCACGAAAGTGCCATGTTTGGCCTCCTCCAGGACTGAGTAGTGGACCTGGCTGCTCCCTGTCTCCCAGGCTGTGAGAACGATAAACAGTAGCAGTAGATCCCGGTCCCCTTGGTCGCCTCGACTTGAGTACATCATTTCAAATACTCGAGCTTTTTTATAGTTAGCGAAAAATTTTTCAAAACTAGGGGAAACCTTCTGAATCCTTCAGTCCCATCCTGCTGTGTTCGTCACTGTTCTGCCCTAGGAGACTATAAAAGACCGGAGTGTCTTTCCAAAGCCTAAAAGATGGCTTTGAATCAGAGAATTTCTCAGCCGAGAGTGACATCACGTGGCCCCAAAAGTAAGTACATATTCTATGAATAAACATTTCACCATTATCCTGCAAAGTTTTGCTTCATTCTCTGAATTTTTTCTTAATCCTTGATGAAATAGAGAAGGACATTTCTCTTGTTGGAAGCATTCTAGTGAAATAAGTGCGGCTAAATGTTTAATATAAACCCAAACTGTGGCTTTCTGTTACCTGAGGAAACTAAACTCTCCACACAATTTAAAAATAATCACAGAAATGAAGTGAGAATAAAAATGATCAGTTAAACAACCAGGGATTTTAAATTGGAAAATTCTTTTGTTCTGTAATTCAGGATCTCCCACATACGTAGACTTAGGATTCTGCCTAGAAGAATTCGATGACTCACTGTTCCTAGGGTCTCTAGGAGATGAGAAATCTACTGATGAAAAAGGAACTTGCTCATGTCTGAAAAAAAATAAATCTAGAAAACTGAGCAACAAATTGAAGTATTTTCTTAGGTAATTTTATGAATTGAATATATGTAAAACATTTTAATATAAGTAAGAACTTGCTTTAATGTATTTTGTAGGGAGAAACTAGTCTATATTTTTCTCTTTATTAGAATTAATGTGATTTCTTTTCAGAAATGTGTTGCATTCCTATATCTATATAGTTGCATTTTTCCAAGCCTTAATACTTATGAATATATTTTTACAATCCCCAATATAGTTTACATTATGTCTTTTCATAATACATACATTTTAATTTCATTATTGTTCATCCTTAGTACTTAGGACAATTTCTGTTTTTCAAGTTATGCTTGGGATTTTTCCTTAGTATCTATTTAACAAGGAAAGCTCATTTGTGAACTACTCTCATTCTAAACTGCAAGTAGATTAATTACATCTAGATTTTAGTGCTTTTCAAGAGTAAAGGCAAAATTACCAGTTTATGGTACCATTAATGCTCCTGTATATCTATCTTTTCTTTCATATTACAGCTACCTGCCTAAGAAACGTTTTTAACTAATTGCTGGTATCCTTAATTATTGCAGTAGCTTCCTAGATTGTCTTTCCATCCAATCTTCTGAAACAGGGTGTTGACTTTTTTTGCTCAAGATCTTTTGATAGTTCCCAATTTACTTCTGAAGAATCCAAATTCTTTAATCTATTACTCAAAGTTACTTAGTCTAGTACTCAGAATCAAGAGATATTTTCATATTACTTTTTCTGACTTTATTCTATGTGAACCATATGTTTTAACCACAGTGGACTATTCCGTGTTTCCAGTCATATAGAGGCTTTTGTGTGTCTTCAAGTTTGCTTAATTTTCTCCTTCACAGAAGTATTCATTTTTCTCAATATTCTCTCAGGGTAACTTCCCCTTTTAAAAACCATTGAAAACACCATGCCTCTTCAAGTGTTCCTTCAGAAAGACAAATAGGGAGTGATTTTCTTTCAACCCCAGCTTTGCTTTGGGGCCTGTTATAATATCTTGTCTTTCATTGTATGACCCATCTATTTAACTCAAACGTTTTGATGTCAGAGGCTAAGTTTTGATAATTCAGTGATCCCATGGCATGCTAACATGGTCTTGGAATCCCCTAAGGGTCCTACTAATGATTAATGAAGACTGATGACTATATTTTAAAAGTTATTCTCTAACATTTTCTATATAAATGGTCTACTTCCATGGTTAACAGGCAGTAACTACTACTAACTTTTAAATCATCATCAAAACATACTGTGTACTTATTTTTGAGGAAGGGAAAACATCATTAATGGAAAAGAACAAAGATTTCAAACACCTACGCAGACCTCTAAATGATCTGAAGCAACTTATAAGTATGAAAAAAGACATCACTGTCAACACAAGATAGTCTAAACTTTCCTTGAGGAGACTTTATCTAAATAAATTTCTAGATTCCAAAAGGTTTTCCACATCCACAATGGTAACTGGACTTCCCAAAACTGGTGAAACTGACTTTTAGATGAGTTTTTAAATTCTACCACAAAGAATTCAAAATACTGACACATTGTAGGTTAACCTGAAAATAACTTCACAAAAGATAACTTTTACATAAAATAAGAGTAATATAGAAGGCCATAATGACTTTCTAACATTTTAGTTTTTCTTTTTCCAGTTATTAACTCCTTGAACTCTTTTGAATAATAACTAAATTTTGTTATGCACATAGTATTTGACAGACGTTTTATAAGCAACTTTATAAATATTAACTTACTTGATACAAAACTTCTATGCAATAGAATTTATATTCATCATGCGTAGAATGTGAAACCAAGGAATTGAAATAACAAATGCTTTATCAAAGGCTATATGAATAAAAAACGGTAGAGGTGGAGTTTTAATCCAGGAAGCTCCAGAATCCACAGTATTTAATAACTGAGTTCTGGTACCTTTCAATTTAGGAAATATTTAATAGCTAAAATCATTACCATTCACCTGAAACTAATACAAAATTGTTAATCAACTATATACACCCATAGAAAATAAAAAGTTAAAAATAAACAAATAAAACAACTAACATAGAAGAGTGCGAAGTATTAAAATACAGGTTAGATTTTGACTCCATCTTTGTGATAAGCACACCCCTAAAATGAAATTCGAATATCAATTAGAGAGTTGAAGGAACACAGAACCAAAATGATGAGAGTTGTCAAATAAATGGTAGGTGATGGAAAGTGTCCTGTTTCTTTTTATTTTAAGTGTCTTGTTTCTGATTAAGGAATTTTAAAAAAACAATTAAACATTTAGGGGAATTGAGTAATTAAAGTTATATCCAAGAATCATGTAGGCATAGACAGAATAGAAAATCTAAGTGTACCATCACTTTCACAAGGGAGAAACTCCACATTTGATTCAAACAGTACAGTATAGATAAGCATATTTTTAAAAAACACAGCCATTGGGGCTTCCCTGGTGGCGCAGTGGTTGAGAGTCCGCCTGCCGATGCAGGGGACACGGGTTCGTGCCCCAGTCCGGGAAGATCCCACATGCCGCGGAGGGGCTGGGCCGGTGAGCCATGGCCTCTGAGCCTGCGCGTCCGGAGCCTGTGCTCCGCAGCGGGAGAGGCCACACAGTGAGAGGCCCGCGTACCGCAAAAAAAACAAAAACAAAAACAAAAAAATACACAGCCATTAAAGTTAAGGATTAAAATTATTTCTTTCATGTAATGTGCTTTTAATAGCCAAATAAAATTTAGGCACTGAAGGTATTGTGAGAAATATAAAATAAGCCACAAAATAATACTAGTTTCAGGTTACTTACAGGTGAGCAAAGGAAATAAAATGTCATACATTGCTGGTCATAAATGTTAAAGAAATTAAGAAATACATTAATATCAAATTAAGAATTGAGCGTTCCAGAAACCATTCATTCCATTCCATTAAGTTCCACCATTCTCTCCAAAGGAATATGCTCAAGATCTATGACCAACTAACATCAAGCCAGGTCAAACAGTTACAAGAAGCAAAAATTTAAAAAAGACAAGAAGAACAAAAAAATGAAAAGATTTAAAAAATAATAATAAACATTCCTGGACTCTCAAAGTTTTACTGTACAAAACTAAAAATGTTAACTTGAATTAATGAGTCCTAATCATCCTGCATATTCTGTGTCATAAAGATTTATAAATTAATCATTTGAACAGCAAGAATGGAATTAATAGTTTTTCTAATCAAATTATTTTTCTAAATCATATATAAAATTTGTTTAAATGTGAAATATTTTTCCATAATATTCCAACTCATCTACAAAGGGCTGATAGTATTTTCCTCAATATTAATCATTAGAGGTAAGAAGACTTTTATCAGATTAAAAGAAATGAGTTACTGTACATAGATCCTCCAAAAATGTTGTTATTGACATGACAAAAAAAGTATCTGATAATAAAGCACATATCTTGAAATAGTACAATGTTCTATTTGATATTCTGTTGAAAGGAATATTAAATATTTGTTCACTTTTGATTTTATTTTTATATGGTCTATAATAAATTTGGTAAGAAAATGAAAACATGCAAATTTTGAAGAGAAATTATTATTCTGTACTTTATTACTAAACTGATTAAAATACCAATAAACACTATATACATGTAGTATATATAGTAATATCTGTTTCTCTATACCTATGTAACAGACCCTAAGAGAGAGAAGAAAATAAAATGGATGGGCTCTGATCTTAAAGTAAAAGTAATCCCCAGAAAATATGTAAATATTATCAAAACATAGTATATGAAGTAAGGTTAAAACTACATACAATAAAAAATAAATGTTATTTGGAGGAATGTATATAAACTGGTTGTTGTTAGGGTTCAGAAAGTTAGGTATTACAAAGAATAAAATCGTATTCAGTAAGAAGAAATTTATCCAAGAAAAATTTGAATTTGAGTAGAAACCCAACACATGGAGAATGGTTAATGTCTGATGGCACTGAGAAACAGCGATTAAATTCGCCATATACACGTTTATCAAATCATCACGTTTTATACCTTAAACATACTCAATGCTATTCACCAAATATATCGCAATAAATCTGGGGGAAAAAACGATTAATTTTAAATATTTTTAAACCACAGTAATGTTTGTATACTGAAGTGTGAAAACGTGCTGTATATTATAAAAAGGAAAATAAATGTGAAATACTCTAAAATTATAACATTTCATCTTAAATATTTTAATATCAGTATAAATGGACCTACCTCCGTGCAATGATCAAGATCTTGCAGTTTGCCCGCGTTCTCTGAACCTAGGAACGGAGGTAGGCTGGGGCTGAAGGCCATGAGATCTGCCTTGGGCGGCCCCTCCCCAGAGCACACCCGCTGCCGCCTCTGCTGCGAGTAAGACCAGCTCCCCACCGCGCTGGAGCACACCAGCGTGGGCTTCCCGGGCCCGCACGCGCCCTCGCTGGGCGGCGCCGAGCACCGCAGCGCCGTGTACAGCAGCAGCGTGAGCACCAACAGGCTGGACACCGCGCAGATGGCGATGATCAGGTACACGTTCACATCCACCAGAGCGGCCTCCGCGCCAGCGGCGCCCGTCGACGCCCGCGAAGAGGCCTTGGGCGCCTGGCCGCTGTCCTCCAGCGACAGCAGCACGGTGGCCGTGGCCGTCAGCGCCGGCTCGCCGTGGTCCTTCACCAGCACCAGCAGGCGCTGGCGCGGCGCGTCCGCCTCGTCCAGGTCGCGCGTCGTGCTGATCTCGCCCGTGTACAGCCCCACGCGGAACGGGCTGCGCGCGCCACCCACCGCCGGCTGCAGCTCGTACGACAGCCACGCGTTGTAGCCCGAGTCCGCGTCCACCGCGCGCACCTTCGCCACCACGTGGCCCGCGCCCACCGACCGAGCCACCAGCTGGCTCAGCGCGCCCGCCCCGCCGCCCGGCCCGGGCAGCAGCAGCGCGGGCGCGTTGTCGTTCTCGTCCAGCACGAACACCTGCAGCGTCACGTTGCTGCCCAGAGGCGGCACGCCCGCGTCGCGCGCGCTCACCTGGAACTGCAGCAGCTCCAGCTCCTCGTGGTCCAGCGGCTGCAGCGCGTACACCTTGCCGCTCTCCGCGTGCACCGACACGTAGCTCGACAGCGCTCGCTCGCCCACCCGCCGCTCCACCAGCGAGTAGGACACCAGCGCGTTCTCCCGAGCGTCCGCGTCCCAAGCCGACACCGTGAAGATGTGGCAGCCGGGCGGGTTGTTCTCCTTCACCAACACCGTGTACTCGGGCTGCGCGAACGCGGGCGCGTTGTCGTTCACGTCGGCCACCTCCACGGACACGCTGGCTGTTACGGACAGGGAAGGCGAGCCCGCGTCCCGCGCGGTCACCACCACCTCATAGTTGGCCACAGTCTCGCGATCCAAGGCGCTGTCCAGAACAAGCGAATAGTAATTCTTGAAGGTGGACACCAGTTTGAAGGGGACCTGGGGTGTTAAAGAGCAAGTCACCTGCCCATTCGCACCAGAATCTTGGTCAGACACATTAATCAAGATGATAACTGTGCCGGGCTGAGCATCTTCTGAGATAGGAAGCGACAGGGAAGTGACAGTCAACTCTGGAGCATTGTCATTAGCGTCCAAAACTTCCACAAGAACTGTACAGTGACCAGCCAGGGGTGGGAGGCCTTTATCGATCGCCTCTACTGGAATTTTGTAGACTTTACTTTCTTCAAAATCTATATGTCCTATTGCTATAATCTTCCCACTTAGGGGGTCTATGTAGAACTTACATTTTATATCTGGAGAAACGTCACTAGAGAATGAGTAAATAATATCCCCATTCAAGCCTTCGTCTAAATCTGAGGCATTAAGTTTAATTACGAACGTTGCATTGGGAACGTTTTCTGGTAATTTCACTGCATAGAGTGTTCTGTCGAAAGCTGGGGCGTTGTCATTGGCGTCCAGCACTTTGACGAGTAACTGAACTGTGCCAGTCAGCTCAGGTTTGCCTCTGTCAGTGGCCGTGAGCACTAAATGAAGTTCCGGAGATTCTTCCCTGTCTAAAGGTTTTCGTAATACAAGTCCCAGAGGCCTTACCTGTTGGTCGGTGGTTGGTACGTCCAGAGAGAAATACGCATTGGAGCTCAGCCTGTAAGTCAACAGAGCGTTCTCCCCGATATCTGCATCGGAGGCGTCCTCTAGTGGAAACCGAGAGTCAAGCGGCCTGGATTCCGCGATAAACAGATTCCTTTGTATTCCGGGGAACACAGGAGGATTGTCGTTAATGTCCTTCACCTCCACCTCCACATGGAACACCTGCAGCGGCCGGTCCACGATCACCTCCAGGTGGATGCTGCACTCCGCGCTCCGCCCGCACAGTTCTTCCCGGTCGATCCGAGAATTCACAAACAAAATGCCATTCTGCAGATTTACCTCCAGAAGGTCCTTGCGGCCTTTGGACACCACCCGAAACGGGCGCGGCACCAGCTCCGTCAGCTCCAGCCCCAGGTCCTGGGCGATGCGGCCCACGAAGGTGCCGTGTTTGGCCTCCTCCGGGACGGAGTAGCGGACCTGGCCGCTCCTTGCCTCCCAGGCTGCAAGGAGCAGAAGCGAGAGAAGCAAACACCGGGATCTCAGTCGGCCTTCAGGTGTAATAAGCATTTCAAATGCTTGCTGGTTTAGTTCCATCAGGAGATCTTGTCTAGGCATTAAGATGAAATATTGTATGATCCCGAGTCTGTTAATTCAGTTCTTCTGTGCCTGCCATCATTCAACACTCGTGGAAGGATGCAGTAACGGGAGCAATGGACTTGAATAACAGCTAGGGTAACTTCACGGTAGACAGCGACATCATGCGGCTCGAAAGGGTAAGAAATGAATTCACAAAGAAGCTACGCTATATTCTTGAAATTAAAGATATATTTATATTACATATATATCTTTTGCCTTATTTTAATAGTAAACCTCCTCATGTTTGTAATTTGCAGGGTCAGTTTATCTCTTCTGTTTTCTTTTATTAGTTTAGAGTAGGGTAAGTGTTCAAAATACTCATAGTGAAACAACTTTCCTCCCAATAATGTAAAAACTGTATCAACCATGTTAGAAAGCTTAAGTGTGATATGAACCAGGCTTGGGAATTAGAAGTGCAAACTATCCTACATATTTGTATAGAGAAGAAACATGTGCATGTATTCCTGTCACAGGATATACTATTATATTTTGAGAAAAGAGTGTAATTTTAAATTAGCAAGTTTTACCCAAATTTTAAAAACCTTATAGGTTATCAAAGTCCATTCTTTCTTTGTTGAGTGAACATCAACCACTCCTAATAATGTTTTTTAATTTAATAATGGAGGCTGAAAATTTTAGCACATATTCTTTACAACATTTCTTAATTTCTCTGCAGCTTATATTAGTCCTCCCCCTCAAAACATTTTCCTTTGCATACTTCTCCATCTTGTGGAATTTCTACCTATTGTGCTTTGCTGCTCTGATCCTTCCGCTGCTCCTAAATGACCTTCTTCTTTTCTTCCTACCTCAACCTCTTATATGCTTTTATTTGTGTTCTCATCCCCTTCCAACATTTCAGACAAGACTTCTATTGAAGGTATTCCCAAACTCACATCTTCCTCTCCCTTTTCAATGGTTATAATTGTCATTTTTAGCCATACATGCTGATGACTCCTAGAAGATAATTTGATTACAATTTAAAGATTATGAAGATAAATCATTAATACCCCCCAAATTCAAACCCTTAAATTCACCTTTTATTTAATGGCATGAACATTCTACATGTCACATATATCAATTTTTTATTACTCCATCTCCCTTACCTGCCCTATTCAAAGTTGGCCTATAGTCCATCTGTCTATCTGTCTTTTCACATACCACCATATTTATCTTCATGGGTACAGCTATTGGATTGCACTAAACAAATAAATCCCAAGATGTTAGAATCACTTCTATGTGACCTGAGATATGATCACAAGCCAACATTTCCAGTGTTATTTTCAACTACTCTCCAATATTAATTCTACTTTGCAGACAACGTAGATCACTTGCTTTCCTTCTTCCACAATACAACCTTTGTTCAAGTTTTTTAAAATTACCTCCATCTTTACCTGTAAAAATGCTCCACTCATATCAAAGTCATGCCAAAATATCATCTTACCAAGAGTTCATCCTTAATATCATCAACTGTAGGTAATTAAACTCTTTCTCAAAAGGAGACAATGGAAGTTATTAAAAAGAATTTTCAAACGGACACTTGCCGACAATCACCCTTCTCCAGAATTCTGATATACTTGTAAAATCCTCACAGACAACTGTAATACAAAGTACCCCCCAACATGAGAACATTTTACATAACTTACATAACAACATCTTAAAATAACTAACCTAGATCTATCCTGATAAGTAGTAGTCCTTATCGCTTTCTATTACACTTATTTTGAGTAAACAAAGAGTTCATTTGACAACCAATAATAAGCCCCCAAATAAAAGGTTCCTTTCCTTACAGGAAGAAAGGCCTTGACAAAAGATATATTGGGGGCTTCCCTGGTGGCACAGTGATTGAGAGTCCACCTGCCGCTGCAGGGGACACGGGTTCGTGCCCGGTCCGGGAGGATCCCACATGCAGCGGAGCGGCTGGGCCCGTGAGCCACGGCCTCTGGGCCTGCCTGTCCGGAGCCTGTGCTCCGCAGCGGGAGAGGCCACAATGGGGAGAGGCCCGCGTACCGCAAAAAAAAAAAAAAAAGATATATTGGCCTACAATCTTGTTAGTTGAAGGTTTTCTATAGTGGTTAAGGTATTTCATAAATTGCTGCCCTAAGTGAAGAATCTCTTTGAATATCAACTTTTAAATTAGTTAATTAAAGTATCAAATCTTTCTATTGAAGTTCCTAGCAATTTCCAGAAGGTTGGTAATATAGTCCAATTAACTGGAACAGTTGCAATAATTCTATTTATTGGCTCCAAGTAGAAAATTATACAATGTTACTGAAATCATATATGCAATTTCCTTTTCATTGGAAAAGGAAAATACTGGTCTCCTCATAAGAAACATCTTATATTTTTGTTTATTTATTTACTCAAATAGTTCATCTAGTCAAGGGAGAAGATTGTGTGAGAAAAAAGTTTAGTCAATCCATGAACATCTTCCTCGCCCAGCAAAGAAAATTCTGTTATAAATAAAAAGTTTATATTTCAAAACTAAATTAACTTGATTTTTTAAACTTGATTTTTAAAAAGCTGACAACTGTTAACTACAAATTTACACAGTGGTGAGAATGCCCTCTCCATTTATAGGACTCCCCCAAAGTAATGAGGTATTAGAAATGTTTAAATAGTATGATACAAGTGTACTTATAAAATTAAATACAGGTGAGAATGGAAGAAATAGGAAAGCAATAAAAAGGGGAATTGACATTTTGTCATATGAAATGTGGAATATTTATTCCTGGCTAAACCCATATTGTTTTTTAAATAAGTGTAGAAAAACAGTTCTCTGTATTTGAGTTGGAGAGCACTCTTGCCTATAGTAGATAAAATGTATGGCTTTGTTGTAAAAATGATATTGGTAAACAACAAACTCGGGGGGGGGGGTGGTTATATCATAGTACAGTTTTTAAAATCTAAAAACAAAAGGCAACAATAAATACAAACATTTTCTGACTCAAAAATGTTAAGATTTTCCCAACTGTGATAATTCATGATTATTTCTCACCAATATAATAATTTGTGTATTGGAAAAGAAAAAGTAAGATAGAGAAAACCTAATCATTGTTCCACTAAATGTTGATGTTGGGGGGGGAATTATGACATACCTGCAAAATGGGACAACATGGGCTGGAAAAAAGAATGAAAAAACTCCTTAACTAATATGTCATGATAGACAAATTATATTAAATGAAGGGGGGAAGGAAAATCAACACAAATATTATGTCTTAAAATGGGAGAGGGGAGTTTATTAGTATATGAAAACTTCTCTAGAAGAATAGCCAAGAAAAAGGAAAGTTTGAAATATTCAGCAGGTATATTAAGTGGTTTGATATTGGAGGTAGAATGGAAACTTTTTAAAACATTTAAAATCATGTAAATGTATTTTGTATTCAAAAATGAATAAAATGAAGCCACTAGAGCTAAAATTTTTAATTATAAATATCAAATTCACCATTAGTGTGCCAAGGCCAACCATTTAAACAGACTTGAAAGAGTCATTCAATGCACAAATATTACTGAAAAACTTAATTCAATATGTGTAATAAAAATACTCAAATAATGGATAGTATATGGAGAACAAAAAAGGCAAATTGACACGATGATGTTAAATATTTCTATGTATTTACAACATGGGGCTTTGACAATAAATAATAATGCCAAGTATGTATCTTACAAGTATCTTACTACAACACTAATATTTGAAAATTGAAACGTTCAACTAAAAATTTCAGTCTGCAAATGCTTTCTATGGTACACAGAAAACTAGTCCATTAACTCAAACCTTTAAAACCTTATAAAAAGGGGATTGTTACTGAAATAAACACTATAGTGCAAAACAATTTTCTCAAACAAAGTAAATTTTAAGCATAACTATAAGTAAATGAATTAGTACCAAGAGAATTTATATCTAAAAGGATACAATAATTACTTATAAAGCCATAATTTAAAATAAAAAGAGAAGATAGAGGATAATATTAAATATTTCATATTAAAGACATGATGAAAAATTGGTGTAAGAATTTTGAGACTCATGGTGTCCGTAGAACACCTGAGGGACCTGAGGCAGGCTGGGGCTGAAGGACATGAGATCTTCCTTGGGCGGCCCCTCCCCAGAGCACACCCCCTGTGCCTCTGCTGCCAGTAAGACCAGCTCCCCACCGCGCTGGAGCACACCAGCGTGGGCTTCCCGGGCCCGCACGCGCCATCGCTGGGCAGCGCCGAGCACCGCAGCACCGTGTACAGCAGCAGCGTGAGCACCAACAGGCTGGATACCGCGCAGATGGCGATGATCAGGTACACGTTCACATCCACTAACGCCGTATCCACACTCGCGGCGCCGGACGACGCCCGCGAAGAGGCCTTAGGCGCCTGGCCGCTGTCCTCCAGCGACAGCAGCACGGTGGCCGTGGCCGTCAGCGCCGGCTCGCCGTGGTCCTTCACCAGCACCAGCAGGCGCTGGCGCGGCGCGTCCGCCTCGTCCAGGTCGCGCGTCGTGCTGATCTCGCCCGTGTACAGCCCCACGCGGAACGGGCTGCGCGCGCCACCCACCGCCGGCTGCAGCTCGTACGACAGCCACGCGTTGTAGCCCGAGTCCGCGTCCACCGCGCGCACCTTCGCCACCACGTGGCCCGCGCCCACCGACCGAGCCACCAGCTGGCTCAGCGCGCCCGCCCCGCCGCCCGGCCCGGGCAGCAGCAGCGCGGGCGCGTTGTCGTTCTCGTCCAGCACGAACACCTGCAGCGTCACGTTGCTGCCCAGAGGCGGCACACCCGCGTCGCGCGCGCTCACCTGGAACTGCAGCAGCTCCAGCTCCTCGTGGTCCAGCGGCTGCAGCGCGTACACCTTGCCGCTCTCCGCGTGCACCGACACGTAGCTCGACAGCGCTCGCTCGCCCACCCGCCGCTCCACCAGCGAGTAGGACACCAGCGCGTTCTCTTGAGCGTCCGCGTCCCGCGCCGACACCGTGAAGATGTGGCAGCCTGGCGGGTTGTTCTTCACGAACACCGTGTACTCGGGCTGCGCGAACGCGGGCGCGTTGTCGTTCACGTCGGCCACCTCCACGGACACGCTGGCTGTGGCCCACAGGGAAGGCGAGCCCCTCCCTCGTGGTCACCACTACCTCATAGTTCTCCATACTCTCGCGATCCAAGGCGCTGTCCAGAACCAATGAATAGTAATTCTTGAATGTGCACACCAGCTTGAAGGGGACATGAGGCATCAGGGTGCAAGTCACCTGCCCACTGGCACTGGAGTCGTGGTCTGACAGACTGATCAGGGCGATGACAGTGCCCAGTGGGGCGTCCTCTTGCACAGAGATAAGGAGGTTATGACCGTCTCTGGGCTATTATCATTCTCATCCAGGATTTTCACTATTACTTTGCAGTGTCAGTTAATGGGAATGGACTTTTATCAACGGCATCAATATTAATTTCATATAAATTACAGTCTTCATAATCCAGTTTTCTTTCCCTGAACTGTTATTTCCCCACTATTAGATTGATCGCAAATTTAGATTTTACGTTGTCAAGAACAAGATTACTAAAGAGGTACACAATTTCCTTATTAATGCCCTCACCTGCATCTGAGGCATTCAGTTTAATAACTAATGTCCCGTTCGGTGCATTTTCCAGTATTCTGACATTATAAATTGATTTATCAAATTCCAGGGCATCATCATTCGCATCCAATACATAGATCAATGACTGAACTGTACCTGTTAGTACAGGTTTTCTTCCATCAACTGCAATCAGCAATAAACGACGTTCTTGCGTTTCTTCCCTACCTACTGGTTTCTTCAAAACTAGCTCTAAAAAGTTTGTTTCCTCTTCATTTGTTTTAACATCCAAGTCAAAACATTCATTAGCTTGTAACTTGTACCTCAGTGCTGCGTTTCTTCCGCTATCCATATCAGATGCGCCCTCTAGCGGAAACCTAGAATCCGCTATTCTTTTTTTTTTTTTTTTTTTTTTTTTCGCAGCCCGCGGGCCTCTCACTGTTGTGGCCTCTCCCCTTGCGGAGCACAGGCTCCGGACGCTCAGGCTCAGCGGCCACAGCTCATGGGCCCAGCCGCTCCGCGGCATGTGGGATCTTCCCGGCCCAGGGCACGAACCCGTGTCCCCTGCATCGGCAGGCGGACTCTCAACCACTACGCTACCAGGGAAGCCCGAATCCGCTATTCCTGATTCTAAAATAGTGTTTGTTCTTGTCGCAAGAACCTTGGGGGGTTGTCATTATCGTCCTTCACCTCCACCTCCACATGGAACACCTGCAGCGGCCGGTCCACGATCACCTCCAGGTGGATGCTGCACTCCGCGCTCCGCCCGCACAGCTCCTCCCGGTCGATCGGAGAATTCACAAACAAAATGCCATTCTGCAGATTTACCTCCAGAAGGTCCCTACGGCCTTTGGATGCCACCCGGAACAGGCGCGGCACCAGCTCCGTCAGGTCCAGCCCCAGGTCCTGGGCGATGTGGCCCACGAAGGTGCCGTGTTTGGCCTCCTCAGGGACCGACTAGTGCACCTGGCCGCTCCCCGCCTCCCAGGCTTCGAGGAGCAGAAGCGAGAGCAGCAGGCGCCGGGATCCCGCACCACTTCTCTGGGAATATACCATAGCAAATTCGTTGCAATTTTCAAATGTCTATTGCACTACCATATAGCTTTTGGAAACTTAACTCCCAATTTGATATAATTTTGTATTTGCTCACCTTTTGAGCTTCAGCAGCAGTGTGAGGGAAAAATGGAGTGGATTTTTTCCTTTCTAAGGAAAATAAGCTCTCTGTATTCCTTTGTTGCTAAAAACAAACAAACCAAAAAAACTTGCGGTGTCCAGAGCCATCATGTGGATGAAAGGGGAGTATTTTACTTTGTTCTGCTTTATTTACCTTACATTCGTTAAATATTTCCCAATTTCAAAGACTCTTATGTATTATTTTCCCTACTCTAATCAAATATATCACTAAAATTTTAATAAAATATATCAACTTTAATTAAAATATTGCAAAATCAATACTACTGAAATTGTGACACCCAATCTTTACTAGAATGATTTGTATTGGTCTACTCTATTTAGGGTTTGTATAATCCCTGACTTTAAGAGTTTTAGACTTTTCATTTCTTTCCATATTTACTTACTAAAATTATTGACTTTTTCTCTACTATTTTGATGGGATGTTTGTATACTAGTCTTTACGTTACTCATAAAACAAGTTTATATTCCTATTTGCAGTATTTAATATTGGCTTTTGTTGATATTATTTTCAAAGTAACTAAAACTATTTGAATAGCATTCTTGTCTGAGTTCCATTTCAAAGTTTGATTTTCAAATTACTGAAACTCCATTTCTTTCATTTTTCTCTATATTACCTACTTACTTTTAATGTTAACTCAAAAACTGTAATGTGCAAATGACACTATTTGCAAATTAGATGCATCTAGACAGGCATTTCTTCAAGATGCTATTACTGATAAATCACAACTGAGATCAATTGTGAAAGCACATATATTTTTCATGAAAAAAATCAAAATCCTAATGTTGTTTGTGAGATACACTACTCCATAAAATTTTTGAGTTCCAGTAGAAATTAAAACATGGAAAGAAATCACATTATTTACCAGGTTAACTCTGTGCTAATTTCATCTCTTTTTAATTATCCAGTTTATTTGCTGTATGGACTTGGACTACACTTAAAAAGTAAGGCCAATATAAAATGGACCAATTTTTCCACTTAAAAAATATTTAGGGGCTTCCCTGGTGGCTCAGTGGTTAAGAATCCGCCTGCCAATGCAGAAGACACGGGTTCGAGCCCTGGTCCAGGAAGATCCCACATGCTGTGGAGCAACTAAGCCCGTGTGCCACAACTACTGAGCCTGCGCTCTAGAGCCTGCGAGCCACAACTACTGAGCCCCTGTGCCACAAATACTGAAGCCCGCGCACCGAAGAGTCCATGATCTGCAACGAGAGGCCTCCGCAGTGAGAAGCCCATGAACCGCAACGAAAAGTAGCCCCTGCTCGCCGCAACTAGAGAAAGCCTGCGTACAGCAATGAAGACCCAACGCAGCCAAAAATCTAAACATTTTTAAAAATTTTAATATTCTACTTATGTATATACTCCCTACAATTCCTTAAATGTTACAAAATCTTCCTTGCCTGTGAATACAATAGGAGCCAGGAGATCAATAATTCTATTACTTGATGCTTGACATGTAAAGCATAAACCCCAAATACATTTCTTTAATTTTGGTATAAGTCATAGGTATGACTGCAAGTACTATTTTTACGTCAATGTATAAAACAAATATGTAAAAATGGTACTATATAAACTAGCTTTGGGACTTTCCTGACAGTCCAGTGGTTAGGACTTGGCACTTTCACTGCTGTGGCCCTGGGTTCAATCCCTGGTTGCAGAACTAAGATCCCACAAGCTGGGCAGCATGGGGGTGGGATGGGGGGGGAGTTTAGATTGAAAAGAAATGATTAATAGAAAATACAAAGTCAATTGAAATTAATTTGCTTCTCAGTATTCAAAACAGTAATTTAAAGACATAAGATAATGTTACTAAATTTGTTTCTGATATAATCTTTAATAGTATATTTATCATTCTCTTTAGTTTTTGAAAGATTTTTACTATCATTATTATCATGACTTTCCACTTGGCATTCAGAACATCCAAACACTAAAGAAGTTAAACAGTAATCAGTTTTCAAGACAACTCACCTAACAGTTACTGATAATGATAATTTTAAAATATTTTAATATACAACGATAAAAAAGAAAATGATAATATGTGAGTTGAAAATATCAGCAGTTAATGTTGATTCACCTTCTATTATGGAACCACGATTGATGTGAACCTACAAAACCACAATAAATAAATTTACTTTTGAGAAAAGTAAATATTAAGTGCTTAAAATCCAACTGATGGTGTGGTATTAACAATACATGCATAGTAATTTACAGAATATTTTCAGTAAATATTTAAAACTTTAAAAAATATACTCAATGAAGAAAATGCCATCAATAGTATCATATGCTTTTTTCAGTTTGTAATTTTTTTTGTGTAAATATATACAGAAGAAAACCAGACTCTTGACATTTGACCTCTCCTCAAATCTGTTAGATTATATAGTGTTTTAAAATTATCACCTGCATTTGTCTTTCATGGCTCAACTCTTTTTTTGGAGGTTACTTTTTCAACAAGTATAGACTCTCTAGTTGTAATTCCATAGAGGACTCCATAGGTAGAGAAGATTGTTTAAATCTTTTTCCAAACCATTCTTTCAATCGAATATTATAGATTACTTTATTACTGTATAGTTTCTAGAAGTTTTTCAGTTATATATAAGCCCTACTGCAGAACTAAGACTCTTTTCCTGACAATGAATTTCCATTAAGGAAACCAGATGGTATTTTGAGGTGCCTCTGCTTAATTTACTGGAAATCATTCAGGAAGATAGTACATGAGAAATTTTAATTTTGCACTGGAGTCTAGATATCTTTCATTTCCTACAAAACTCCAAAATAAAATTTTAATAATCTATATTTCTCTGCTATGTGTAGAAAATTATATAGGTCTACCACACTGTTGAGATATAACAGGTGAAGTTGAAGCAATCTTTTAAAGATTATAAACAGTTTATGCACTTGCATCAAATTTGACAAAAAAATTAATTATATGTGGAAAATAATTTATCCTACAACCACACACTGTATGCATATGGTATATATCTTTACATTACTTTTATAATCGTTCAAACTCCCTACAAAATATTGTGCTAAAATGTTTATACTGTATAGTCATTCTGAGAAAATTAGAGAGTAATTTTAAAGTACCTCTGAGGAAATAAGCAAGTTAAATTAAGCATAGCTTTTACTCACAATCCTATTGTCTTCATTATTCCCAGATGAGCTCATTTAATAATGGAAAGTGACAATGGAGCTAAATCCAAGTACTTTTCGTTCTATTCTATGCATTCACATTAATATTCATGTGGCCTCAAGCAAATTTTTGCCTCCAGGCCACAATTTAGTCATCATTAAATTGAGAGGAATGACAATCTCTTAGGTCATATCCAGTTTTAAAATCCTAGGTCAAGATACAAAATTAATGCACAGAAATCTCTTGCATTCCTATACACTAATGATGAAAAATCTGAAAGAGAAATTATGGAAACAACCCCATTTACTATTGCAACAAAAAGAATAAAATACCTAGGAATAAACCTATCTATGGAAACAAAAGACCTGTATGCAGAAAACTATAAGACACTGATGAAAGAAATTAAAGATGATACCAACAGATGGAGAGATATACCATGTTCTTGGATTGGAAGAATCAATATTGTGAAAATGACTCTACTACCCAAAGCAATCTACGAATTCAATGCAATCCCTATCAAATTACCAGTGGCATTTTTTATGGAACTAGAACAAATCATCTTAAAATTTGTATGGGGACACAAAAGACCCTGAATAGCCAAAGCAGTCTTGAGGGAAAAAAGTGGAGCTGGAGGAATCAGGCTCGCTGACTTCAGACTATACTACAAAGCTATGGTAATCAAGGCAATATGGTACTGGCACAAAAACAGAAACATAGATCAATGGAACAAGATAGAAAGCCCAGAGATAAACCCACCCACCTGTGGTCAACTAATCTATGACAAAGGAGGCAAGGATATAAAATGGAGAAAAGACAGTTTCTTCAATAAATGGTGCTGGGAAAACTGGACAGCTACATGTAAAAGAATGAAATTAGAACACTCCCTAACACCATACATAAAAATAAACTGAAAATGGATTTGAGACCTAAATGTAAGACCAGACACTATAAAACTCTTAGAGGAAAACATAGGACGAACACTCTTTGACATAAATCACAGCAAGATATTTTTTGATCCACCTCCTAGAGTAATGGAAATAAAACCAAAAATAAACAAATGGGACCTAATGAAACTTCAAAGCTTTTGCACAGCAAAGGAAACCAGAAACAAGATGAAAAGACAGCCCTCAGAATGGGAGAAAATATTCACAAACGAATCAATGGACAAAGGATTAATCTCCAAAATATATAAAGAGCACATGCAGCTCAATATTAAAGAAACAAACAACCCAATTCAAAAATGGGCAGAAGACCTAAGTAGACATTTCTCCAAAGAAGACATACAGATGGCCAAGAAGCACATGAAAAGCTGCTCAACATCACTAATTATTAGAGAAATGCAAATCAAAACTACAATGAGGTATCACTTCACACCAGTTAGAATGGGCATCATCAGAAAATCTACAAACAACAAATGCTGGAGAGGGTGTGGAGAAAAGGGAACCCTCTTGCACTGTTGGTGGGAATGTAAATTGATACAGCCACTGTGGAGAACAGTACGGAGGTTCCTTGAAAAACTAAAAATAGAATTACCATATGATCCAGCAATCCCACTACTGGGCATATACCCAGAGAAAACCATAATTCAAAAAGACACATGCACCCCAATGTTCATTGCAGCACTATTTACAATAGCCAGGTCATGGAAGCAACCTAAATGCCCATCGACAGATGAATGGATAAAGGAGTTGTGGTACATATATACAATGGAATATTACTCAGCCATAAAAAGGAACGAAATTGGATCATTTGTTGAGACGTGGATGGATCTAGAGACTGTCATACAGAGCGAAGTAAGTGAGAAAAAGAAAAACTAATATCGTATATTAACGCATGTATGTAGAACCTAGAAAAATGGTACAGATGAACCGGTTTGCAGGGCAGAAATTGAGACACAGATGTAGAGATCAAACGTATGGACACCAAGGGGGGAAACCCACAGTGGGGTGGGGATGTTGGTGTGCTGAATTGGCCAATTGGGATTGACATGTATACACTGATGTGTATAAAATTGATGACTAATAAGAGCCTGCAGTATAAAAAACAAACAAACAAAAAAACAACTAATACTAAACTTTCTTTGGGTTATTTGTATGGAAATATGTTAATATAAATGTTTCAGACATTACATGAAATTTCTAAAAAGCTTATATGTTCTGGTGTAATGTTATAAGTCATAATTCTAGTTATTACTTTAAAATGTATATCTCAGAAATAACTAAATTTCCTTGTTGATTGCATTATTATGAACTTTCATCAAATCTTTAACCATGGTTATTTTTAAGTTTTTTGTCTTTTACAGACAGCTCTGGGTGTACTCTGATGCTTTTGCAAAAATGTTCCTATAAAAGGGTTTCACCTTCAAGGAATTCATGGAAAAGACTCTGACAAGTACAGGTTTCTGGTAACTGACTGTACTGCTGAACTGAATGAATAAGCATTTTCAGGACTCTAATGGAAAACTGATGAATTCATAAAAGTGCTAGTAAAAGATCAAAATGAAAAAGAATTAATTACATGGTACTGAGTGAACTGATGAGGATGATTATAATTTTTGTGACTTTCTGTTTGAATTAAAAAAAAAAATCCCCCCCACCAAAAAAAAATCCTAGGTCAAGTGAGTGGAAACTTGGTGAGATGCAAGATTCTTATACCATTAGCAAGTATCTAGGGTAAGAAAGAAGAAAGGAGGGTAACTAAAGAGTAATAAATTCAATAAGCTTGGTTCTTATGTACCAAGGAAAGGGGAGTGGAGGAAGGAAAAGGGGTTTAAAGTAAAGTACAGAATCTTTATTCCACTAACTTTACTTTGTATGAGAGTACAAAATAGAACTTGGGTGTCAGTAGTAAAGAGAAAAATAAAATGTTCAGAAGATTTTTAATGACAGACATCATTGTAGTAGACAAAAAAGAAAAAGGGATAAAATATTTATCTCAATTCAAACTTTTCCATAAATGTTCTAAACTCATATCTGTCAGATATTTATAAATTCTTTATCTATTTCTAGAGGAATGTAATTACATCTAGAACAACTACAGCTTCTTATGTACAATACCCAGAACTCAATACAAAATTATCAGGCTTACGAAGAAAGAGAATCATGGGAAAAAAATGAATAAAAAAAAGACACACAGATGATCCAATTATTACAATGATATGACAGATCAAAAATAAACTGTGATTAAGGTATTGAAATAAATACATAATAAATAATTTCACCAGAAAATTGTAATCTATTTTAAACGGAAATTACAATCCTAAAGCTAAAAAAAAGTCATAATTGAAGTTTAGATTCAATTGATGATTTAATAAGAAGAAGAGAATTTTGCTGAACTATAAGATTGGTCAGAATACAATATACAGCATGTAATAGAGACCAAAAGTGATGTTTAAAAACTAGAGAGGGCGGGCTTCCCTGGTGGCGCAGTGGTTGAGAGTCCACCTGCTGATGCAGGGGACACGGGTTCGTGCCCCAGTCCGGGAAGATCCCACATGCTGCGGAGTGGCTGCGCCCGTGAGCCATGGTGCGTCCAGAGCCTGTGCTCCGCGACAGGAGAGGTCACAACAGTGAGAGGCCCACGTACCACAAAAAAAAAAAAAAATTGAGAGGGCATAGAAGATATAAGAGATATGGTGAAAATATTTTTTAACATCTTTATTGTGATATAATTACTTTAAGGTGAAAGGATTTAACACACATATTCCTTGAGTTACAGAAGAGACAGAGAGAAAAGCATGAGGCAGAAGCAATATTCAAAGACAGATTGCTGGAATTTTCCTATACTGATGAAAGACATCAAGCCACATATTCAAGAAGCCTTAAAAACTGCAAACAAGGGCTTCCCTGGTGGCACTGTGGTTGAGAGTCTGCCTGCCAATTCAGGGGACATGGGTTCGAGCCCTGGTCTGGGAGGATCCCACATGCCATGGAGCAACTAGGCCCGTGAGCCACAACTACTGAGTCTGCGTGTCTGGAGCCTGTGCTCCACAACAAGAGAGGCCACAATAGTGAGAGGCCCGCGCACCACGATGAGGAGTGGCTCCCACTTGTCGCAACTGGAGAAAGCCCTCACGCAGAAAAGAAGACCCAACACAGCCAAAATTAAATAAATAAATTTAGGGGAAAAAAACTGCAAACGAGATAAAACAAAAGAAAACTAAAATTGAGCATATAATAAAGCCATTGAAAATCAAAAACACAGAAAAATTTTAACAAAGTAGCTAGAGGGGAAAAAAAAGTTTACACTACCTGAACAATAAACTTGACAGCCATCTTCTCAAAATACTATGGAATGTCATCTGAAAGCACTGGAGGGAAAAATAACTTACAACACAGAACTTAATATTCAGCAAAACTATTCTTCAAAAGTGTTGGCAAAATAAGCATATTTCTCATATTCCATAGATTAAATATTTATTTACCACCACTAAAAGAAATATTAAAGAATTTCTTCATAAGGAAAGATATCCCAGAAAGAAACAAAAAATAGTAACTTTAGGGACTTCCCTGATGGCACAGTGGTTAAGAATCCACCTGCCAATACAGGGGACACGAGTTCAAGACCTGGTCCGGGAAGATCCCACATGCTGCAAGGCAACTAAGCCCAAGCGCCACAGATACTGAAGCCCGCACACACAGAGCCTGCACTCCACAACAAGAGAAGCCACTGCAACGAAAAGCCCGCGCAACATAACGAAGTGTAACCCCTGCTGGCTGCAACTAGAGAAAGCCTGCCTGCAGCAACGATGAACCAACACGGCCAAAAATTAATTAATTAATTATTTTTTTTTAAAAAGTAACTGTATAAAACAACAATAATAATGTAATCTGTTCCTAGAGTATATGTATAATTGAAAGGCATAATATTAAAAGAAAAAGTGAGAGCAAGTAAATGGAGTTATTATTCAAGGTCCTAGCATTGTCTGTAAGTGGTAAAAGTATTAATTTAATCTATACTAAACAAGTCAATGATGCTTGTTATAGGATCCAGGAAATCAATAAAGAAATTAGTAGAAGAATGTATAACTAAAAAGATAATTCAGGAGAAAATGAAATAATTATAATATACTAATCCAAATGAAGACAAAAAAGAGGAGGAATAGAAGGGAATTTTTAATAATTTTTTAAAACCTACAGCAAACATAATTAATAATAAATTATTGAAACCTTTCATTTAGAGTTCATAAATAGACAAGAATGTCCACTATTGCCAGTTCGGTTTAACAGAGTACTAGTGGTTCTACCCAATCCCATAAAGCATACTAAAGATATAAAAGATATAAGGATTGGAAAGGAAAAAATACAACTCTCAATATTTTCTGATAGAATGATTGTCTATATCAAAAAATACAAAGCACCTATAGACAAATTATTAGAATTAATAAATTATCTTAGCAAGTTAGCTGAATAACACGTCAATAGAAAAATACAAAATATTTTCATACGTATCATTAGTAAACAGAAAAAGACTTTTAGCTTAAAGCTGATATTTATAATGATCACAAATGACAATTATCTAAGAGTAAATCTAATGAAAGATGTATATATAGGACCTCTACACAGAAAATTATAAAATATTAAGAACCATTACAGGTTATTTAGATACATAGAGCATGCTCATGAACTGAATGACATTATTGTAAAGATGTCAACTAGTTTCACGTTTCTCGGTACATACAATGCAGTCCAAATCAAAACCTCACCGAGTTGTTTTTATGGAATTTACATACAAATTTAAGTGGAAATGAAAGAGGCAACACGACATTAATGAAAAAAAAGTCAAATAGATTACAACAACAGTAACAACAAAAAGACCATGGTTATATAATAGAAAAGCGTTTTATAAAACATGTGGAACTCATCTTTTTCAAGTGGTCTTGCTTCAGTTGAATATCCTTGGGGAAAATTAATCTTGACCCCTATGTCCCAACAAAGACAAAAAATTCAAAATGGATTGTATATGTAATGTGACCAATTAAACAAAAGACACCACAAGAAATTATCTTCATGGAACAGGATCAAGAAGAAAAGAATGATAAACTGAACTGAACTAAAATAAAAAATTTCTATTCACCAAAGGACAAAAGAACGAAAAGAGAAGTCACAGTGTAGAAGAGTGCAAAATCAAGAAAGGGGTTATATCCAGTATATGAAAATTTTCAAAAATCAGTAAAAGAATACAACGGAATAGGAAAAATAGGTAGGAGACTTGAACAGCTACTGCACAAAATAGGATCTAAAAATGGCCAATAATAATAACACCAAAAGGTGTTCAACCTCAATTACAAATCAAGAAACATAAACACATCCAGCAAAATGGCAACAATATAAATAAACTAACAATGCCAAGTTGTGGACATGAAGAAGAATAGGAATTCATACAGTGCTAGCATGAGTGTGAATAGGTAAAAGCATTTGGTGAAACCGACTGACATTATCAATTAAAGAAGAAGATACGTACATAGGTTATGTTCCACTAATCTCGATCTTAGCTAAATAATAGAGAAAAGTGTGTACACAGACATTGAAAATGTTACAAATATATTAATGGGAGAAATATGCGAAATAGACATAAAGAGAAATAATGTAAAATTCTTAAGAGTGGAGCAAATAACTCACACCCTATTCATAAAACAAAGTACCAGAGAACATAATAAATTCAGTGAACTCCAAGTACATATGGCAATATGGATTATTCCATACAATGGTGAATGATAAATATGAAGAGCACACAAACACATGCACACACATAACATATTTTGTGCAATTCCATTTTGATAAAATTTAGGAAACAGGTCAAAATCATTTATAAAGTTAAAACTGTGGCTACATTTGGGAGAGAAAGAGGGGAAAGATATTTGGGAGGTGAATTTTAGTGGCTTCTGGAGTGGAGGTTATAGAAGTTTTCACTTCCAAGTAGCTGATAGAGCTATAATATTCATTCTGTGCACTTTTCAGTGTATTATGAGCAAATAACAAGAAAATGCTCTCTAAAAGCTGATTACAACTGAACACAAGTAGGTGAAGATAGTAACCACAAAATTTATAACACTAGTTATAATATGCATTGAATAATGAAGAATAAAAACAAAACAACATGCATTGCCTTAGTGTCCTGTAATTCTAAAAGATTTTAGTTTAAAAAGGTATGTAAGAAGTAAACATTTAATTCAGAGAAATTTGGTTCTGAGAATTTTTTTAATTAAGAAGAAATTGATAGAATTAAAGAATATGAGGGACTTCTCTGGTGGCGCAGTGGTTAAGAATCCGCCTTCCAGTGCGGCAAACACGGGTTGGAGCCTTGGTCCGGGAAGATCCCACATGCCACGGAGCAGGTAAGCCCGGTCGCCACAACTACTGAGCCTGCGCTCTAGAGCCCAGTAGTCACAACTACCGAGCCCGTGTGCCACAACTACTGAAGCCCGCGTGCCTAGAGCTCGGGCTCCGCAACGAGAAGGCACCGCAATGAGAAGCTCGCGCACCACAACGAAGAGTAGACCCTGCTTGCCGCAACTAGAGAAAGCCCGCGTGCAGCAAAGAAGACCAAATGCAGCCAAAAATAAATAAATAACTATTTTTAAATGAAAGAATATGAGACGTCAGAGTAAATAAAGGATATTTATACACTAACCTTTGAAAGAGAATCCTCAGTTGCTGGCTGCTGATTCTCTCTGTCCCCAGATTCAGGTACACTGGGGCTGAAGGCCATGAGGTCTGTCTTGGGCGGCCCCTCCCCAGAGCACACCCGCTGCCGCCTCTGCTGCGAGTAAGACCAGCTCCCCACCGCGCTGGAGCACACCAGCGTGGGCTTCCCGGGCCCGCGCGCGCCCTCGCTGGGCGGTGCCGAGCACCGCAGCGCCGCGTACAGCAGCAGCGTGAGCACCAACAGGCTGGACACCGCGCAGATGGCGATGATCAGGTACACGTTCACATCCACCAGAGCGGCCTCCGCGCCAGCGGCGCCCGTCGACGCCCGCGAAGAGGCCTTGGGCGCCTGGCCGCTGTCCTCCAGCGACAGCAGCACGGTGGCCGTGGCCGTCAGCGCCGGCTCGCCGTGGTCCTTCACCAGCACCAGCAGGCGCTGGCGCGGCGCGTCCGCCTCGTCCAGGTCGCGCGTCGTGCTGATCTCGCCCGTGTACAGCCCCACGCGGAACGGGCTGCGCGCGCCACCCACCGCCGGCTGCAGCTCGTACGACAGCCACGCGTTGTAGCCCGAGTCCGCGTCCACCGCGCGCACCTTCGCCACCACGTGGCCCGCGCCCACCGACCGAGCCACCAGCTGGCTCAGCGCGCCCGCCCCGCCGCCCGGCCCGGGCAGCAGCAGCGCGGGCGCGTTGTCGTTCTCGTCCAGCACGAACACCTGCAGCGTCACGTTGCTGCCCAGAGGCGGCACACCCGCGTCGCGCGCGCTCACCTGGAACTGCAGCAGCTCCAGCTCCTCGTGGTCCAGCGGCTGCAGCGCGTACACCTTGCCGCTCTCCGCGTGCACCGACACGTAGCTCGACAGCGCTCGCTCGCCCACCCGCCGCTCCACCAGCGAGTAGGACACCAGCGCGTTCTCCCGAGCGTCCGCGTCCCAAGCCGACACCGTGAAGATGTGGCAGCCGGGCGGGTTGTTCTCCTTCACCAACACCGTGTACTCGGGCTGCGCGAACGCGGGCGCGTTGTCGTTCACGTCGGCCACCTCCACGGACACGCTGGCTGTGGCCGACAGGGAAGGCGAGCCCCCGTCCCTCGCGGTCACCCCCACCTCATAGTTCGCCACACTCTCGCGATCCAAGGCGCTGTCCAGAACCAATGAATAGTAATTCTTGAAGGTGGACACCAGCCTGAAGGGAACGCTGGGCGACAGGGTGCAAGTCACTTGCCCATTGACACTGGAGTCGAGGTCTGACACGCTTATCAAGGCGATGACGGTGCCCAGTGGAGCGTCTTCCCTAATTGGGAGGGACAAGGACTTGAATTCCATTACTGGGACATTATCGTTGGTGTCGCCAACTTCCACCATAACTGTACAATGGCCAGAAAGTGGGGGCTGCCCCTTATCAATGCCCTCTACAAGAATTTCATAGGATTTGCTTTCTTCAAAATCGATATATCCCTTTACCATAATTTCTCCAGTAATTGGATCTATGTAGAACTTGGATTTCACATTTGGTAAAATATCAGTTGAGAATGAATATGTAATATTCCCATTCAAGCCTTCGTCTAAATCTGAGGCGTTAAGTTTAATTACCAACGTTCCATTAGGAACATTTTCCAGTAATTTTACTTCATAGAGTGTTCTGTCGAAAGCTGGGGCGTTGTCGTTGGCGTCCAGCACTTTGACGAGTAACTGAACGGTGCCAGTTAGCTCAGGTTTGCCGCCATCAGAGGCGGTAAGCACTAAAACAATCTCCGGGGCTTCTTCTCTGTCTAAAGGTTTCCTTAATACTAACCCAAGACGTTTTACTCGCTCTTCATAGGGTGGTTTTTCCAGCGAGAAATACTCACTGGGGCTCAGTGTGTAAGTCAGCAGAGCGTTGGCCCCAATGTCTGCATCGGAGGCGCCCTCTAGTGGAAACCGAGAGTCAAGCGGCCTGGATTCAGCCATAAACAGATTCTTTTGTGTTCCTGGGAACACAGGAGGATTGTCGTTTATGTCCTTCACCTCCACCTCCACATGGAACACCTGCAGCGGCCGGTCCACGATCACCTCCAGGTGGATGCTGCACTCCGCGCTCCGCCCACACAGCTCCTCCCGGTCGATCCGAGAATTCACAAACAAAATGCCATTCTGCAGATTTACCTCCAGAAGGTCCCCGCGGCCTTTGGACGCCACCCGGAACAGGCGCGGCACCAGCTCCGCCAGCTCCAGCCCCAGGTCCTGGGCGATGCGGCCCACGAAGGTGCCATGTTTGGCCTCCTCCGGGACGGAGTAGCGGACCTGGCCGCTCCCGGCCTTCCAGGTTGCAAGGAACAGAAGTGAGAGCAGCAAACGCCGGTATTCCTGGCCGATTCCCCAGGAAAACTCCATGTCAAGCCCGCAGTGCTTTGTTCTCATGAAGGGGGTCTTGTTTCAAAATGAAGAGATATCTCCTGACCGTTCAGTCCAGTCCCACTGCATCCTCCATTTTTCAGCATCTGGATGGTGGATGCAGCTTCTTTACAGTAAGAATAGGAGGGATTTTTTTTCTTTCTTTCTCGCTCTGTCGGATCAATTTTATGGTACAGAGCGACATCATGTGGCTCCAAATCGTAAGTAACACATTCTGGAAATGCATACTCTAAGTCTTAATTATTCTTTCATCCATTCCGCCTTTGGAGAATAGAATCTCATTTTGTACTACTGGGGTACACATTTTGCACCACTGATTTATTGTGATCCTTAGTTTCACCACAGGAGCAGCTTTCACTTCAGTGGAAATACTTTTTTCATAGAAGTTTTAAGTATTTACAGAGACCGAACTGTAGTTAACATAGCACTTTGCAAATATACAATTGATAAAGTGTTGGTTAGGAAATTCGTGACAGGTTTTGTGTGTGTGTGTGTTCCTGAGAGTGATGAAAGGTAGTTATTAATGATGACATACTCTTCATCATTGGATTTTACATTCCTGGTGTTGAAGATTTCAGAGAATTAAGCTCTAGGAAAACTCTGATCTCCAAAATAAGTCATTGAAAGAGAATTTCAAAAATGTTTGAAAAAGGAAGCAAAGATCATCAGCACTTAATTGAAAGTCTTCCTTGCTGTGGACAAGGAAGCTTTAACAAGGAAGTAGGATGTTTCGGTATATAATTTGTGTTGGGAAGTATTCCAGATAATTTTATTCAGTGGAACCTATTCACCTCTCATGAGCAAGATGGGTATTCTCATTTTGTCTCTTACAGTTTATAAACGCTTGCTTGTTCTCCAGGATCTAATACGCCTCAAATTGTATTCTCTCCTACAGCACTCATATATTTTAGTCAAAGTGGACAATTTCCTGCTTCCAATAACATTTTTCATGAAACAGATATACTCATTTCATTCCCTGCCTAAGTAATATCCATCATTTCCAAACCCTTCTCAAAGCAGTTTCCCCCATTATATAAAAAGTTAAAACTTCCTTGACCGACAAAGACTTTCATGATTAAGCCAACTGGGCAGGCATCTTTATTTTCTTTTATACTATAGCATCTAGATCAAATCACTTGGGACATTTATTACATTAATTTCTCTTTCGTAGGTATTTGGGTATGTGTGTCTAATCCTCCATTTTTGAAATATAAACTTTTAAAGAGAATATTTGTGTTATAATTGTTTAATAGCTCAGAATACTTACTGAGTATTTGCTGAACATTTACCCTATAGAATGGTTTGGTTTTCTTAAATTGCTTAATAAAGTGCATTAAATTAAGGTGGTCATGCAGCTAGTTAAGAAATATGATATCTCAGCAACCTCTATAATTTTCCAGAGACACAAAAATATTTTCCTTAGACATTGCTCTACTTAAGGTATATTTCAATTTCCATATTGAAAACCTGGATTTTAGCTTAGTTTTCATTCCAGTTCTTGGCAATCATGATCTTTGAGACATTAATAGTTCTAATGGTCAATAAAGAATTCCCAAATAATAGAGCATAATATATGTTCCTGACACACACAAAACAATATAGAAGGACATGATGGTAGCTATTTTAAAACTTCCTTTGACTTTTATGTTCATAAACCTCTTACTCCATAGTTGTCTAAGACAAAAAAAATCAATCTAGTGAAAATAGCTCTAGGCTCCCATTCTACTAAAAGCCACACTGCCCCCCCCATTTTTTCTGAATTAAAACATAAATCAAAGTAGTTTCACTGTTCCAGTACCCAAACTGCAGATTTGTGCAAAAGGATTAGTATCAAACACACTGAAAGGAAGTGAAAAGGACTCCCTGTCCATTTACTTTATTTTGCAAGTAATTAAATGCATAGATGAGGTATGCAAAAGAATAGAAAGGACATTTATTTGGGAACTATTCACTATTTACCGGGTATAGAGACAACACATCTCTAATGGGAAAAACTCAAAAGTCTTTAAAATGTCTTATTAGCTGAGAATCATGTTAGTCAAGAAGTTGAAGAGGAGGACTTCCCTGGTGGCACAGTGGTTAAGAATCCGCCTGCCAATTCAGGGACACGGGTTTGGGCCCTGGTCCGGGGAGCAACTAAGCCTGTGCACCACAACTACTGAGGCTGCACTCTAGAGCCTGTGAGCCACAACTACGAAGCCCACGTGCCACAACTACTGAAGCCCTCATGTCTAGAGCACAGCGTGCTCTGCAACAAGAGAAGCCACCATAATGAGAAGCCTGCACACCGTAACAAAGAGTAGCCCCCACTCGCCACAACTAGAGAAAGCCCGTGCGCAGCAACAAAGGTCCAACGCAGCCAAAAATAAATAAATAAATTAATTTATTTTAAAAATAAAACTATATGCCCATTTGTACTAAAAAAAAAAATTGAAGAGGGTAGCTGGATTTGAAGACTGAAGTCCCACATCCTGGAAGACAAGAACTCTGGATGGCCCTATTATTCACAATAGGATGAAAATGATACCTAATAAAATAAATAGTGAACTGAGGTTGGACATGCTGTGGCTCATACTTGATGAACAGGAGGCCACAAAGGACAGTGCCAGAAAGAGGAAATGGAAGTGGAAAAAAGGAAGATTATGTATTTTATATGTTGGCCTATCCCACAGTGTCATTGAGTATTAACCAGGTTTCACCAAGGAAACTTGAACAAGGAAGTAGGAAGTTGTAGTACATAACTTGTGTGGAAAAGTATTCCACACAATTAGAATGGAATACACCGGAGCAAGGTTGGTATCTTCATTTTTGTCTCTAATGGTTTAGAATACTTGCCCATTCTCCAGTCACTAACATACCTAAGCTGTGGTTTCCAGTGGCAAAGAAACTTCAATGGGAGACCAACTATTTACTAGGGTAACTGACCAAATACCAAATAGGGGAATGAATGGAAAATAATTTCACTTCCAGTTATTTGGAACTTTGTACTTGCTACATTACACACATTAATAGGTTGGTATTCAGAGAAGGGTCACCAGTAATAACATTGACTTATTGAACTTTTTGGACATTAGCATCATTAATACTGCATGTAAAAGAGGTTAATAATAAATAAGTTTTGCTAAATGAATAGTTTTAAAATGAGATATACAGTATTTTTCTCTACACTGTTCAGATAGAAAATAATATTTCTTAACAAGATTAATAATATTCTTTCAAAAGCAATATTTTCTAAATGATGATATACTAAAGAGAGTATTAAAATTTCACTTCCTATTGATTTCTTAATGCTTACTAATAAAAAGTACTGAGAAACAGACGATAGAAAATGATACAATTCTAAAAGCAACAAATTTATTATTCTAGCTTTTTTTTTTACCCAGTTGGAAAACTAGCAACAATACACAGTATTGCCAAATGTGAGCACAAAAATTAAAACAATCATGTTCAAGTAGAAAGAAGGAACTGAGAATACAGATAAATGGATACGTGAGTAAAAGAGGCTCTATAGGAGACAACAGGCTTAATAAACTAATGTTTGAAACTGAATATGTAAAAGCATAATAAAAAGGAAGTGTGTCAGTGACATTTGGACTAACATCCAGTAGGAATTTCCAATAAAAAGTGTCATAAGTTACTGAAGCATTGTGCAGGTATTAGCATACCACAGTTTAAGTCAAATATTCTAATCAATTCAATTTACCCTGGAAAATATATTTAGTTTCTATCCAGATTTGCAGCAATAAAATAATTCTACAGCGACTTTTAAAAACCTGCAAGTATGGGTCTTACCATTTATTGCTGATTCGGTTCAAAGCCATTAGTCACAAGAAATTCAAACACTTTAACCACAAAACCAATACCTTGAAAACTCTAGTGACAACAAGAAGACTAATTAACTATTAAAATGTTTCCGAAGGAGTAGTAACGTTGAGAATTAAAAACAAAGACATTTTTGAAAGGATTTTTAAAAGTTACTCACTTTAGCAGGAAGATCAACCTTCACATCCGTCTGCTCTTCTCTATCCCCACTAATGGGGCCCGGTGGAAGACCGGGGCTGAAGGCCATGAGGTCTGCCTTGGGCGGCCCCTCCCCAGAGCACACCCGCTGCCGCCTCTGCTGCGAGTAAGACCAGCTCCCCACCGCGCTGGAGCACACCAGCGTGGGCTTCCCGGGCCCGCACGCGCCCTCGCTGGGCGGCGCCGAGCACCGCAGCGCCGTGTACAGCAGCAGCGTGAGCACCAACAGGCTGGACACCGCGCAGATGGCGATGATCAGGTACACGTTCACATCCACCAGAGCGGCCTCCGCGCCAGCGGCGCCCGTCGACGCCCGCGAAGAGGCCTTGGGCGCCTGGCCGCTGTCCTCCAGCGACAGCAGCACGGTGGCCGTGGCCGTCAGCGCCGGCTCGCCGTGGTCCTTCACCAGCACCAGCAGGCGCTGGCGCGGCGCGTCCGCCTCGTCCAGGTCGCGCGTCGTGCTGATCTCGCCCGTGTACAGCCCCACGCGGAACGGGCTGCGCGCGCCACCCACCGCCGGCTGCAGCTCGTACGACAGCCACGCGTTGTAGCCCGAGTCCGCGTCCACCGCGCGCACCTTCGCCACCACGTGGCCCGCGCCCACCGACCGAGCCACCAGCTGGCTCAGCGCGCCCGCCCCGCCGCCCGGCCCGGGCAGCAGCAGCGCGGGCGCGTTGTCGTTCTCGTCCAGCACGAACACCTGCAGCGTCACGTTGCTGCCCAGAGGCGGCACACCCGCGTCGCGCGCGCTCACCTGGAACTGCAGCAGCTCCAGCTCCTCGTGGTCCAGCGGCTGCAGCGCGTACACCTTGCCGCTCTCCGCGTGCACCGACACGTAGCTCGACAGCGCTCGCTCGCCCACCCGCCGCTCCACCAGCGAGTAGGACACCAGCGCGTTCTCCCGAGCGTCCGCGTCCCAAGCCGACACCGTGAAGATGTGGCAGCCGGGCGGGTTGTTCTCCTTCACCAACACCGTGTACTCGGGCTGCGCGAACGCGGGCGCGTTGTCGTTCACGTCGGCCACCTCCACGGACACGCTGGCCGTTGTCGACAGGGAAGGCGAGCCCCCGTCCCTCGCGGTCACCACCACCTCATAGTTCGCCATACTCTCGCGATCCAAGGCGCTGTCCAGCACCAGCGAATAGTAATTCTTGAAGGTGGACACCAGCTTGAAGGGTACATTATGAGTCAGGGTGCAGGTCACCTGCCCGTTGGCACCGGAATCGCCGTCGGAAACGCTGATCAGAGCGATTACCGTTCCTAGTTGAGCATCTTCTAATACAGGTAAAGAGTGTGATTTGACAACCAACTTAGGTACATTATCGTTGGTGTCCAAAATTTCCACTACAACCGTGCAGTGATCTGCCATTGGGGGATTTCCTTTATCTGTTGCTTCTACCTGGATTTCATATAACTTAGTGAACTCAAAATCTGTTACCCTTTACACTGATGTATCCATTAACAGGGTCTATGTGGAATTTCGACAAAGTATCTGCTGACATGTCTATATTGAAAGAATACACAATGTCCTTATTTACCCCTTCATCCAAATCAGAGGCGTTAACAGTCACTACTAGGGTACCGTTTGGTGCATTTTCAAATAATCTGACTTCGTAGATCGTGCTCTCAAACTCTGGGGCATTGTCGTTTACATCTACAACGGTGATCTTCAGTTGAATAGTACCAGTGAGTACTGGTTTCCCACCATCAACTGCTGTTATAAGTAAGTGATGCTCAGGAGTGTCCTCTCGATCTAAAAGTTTTTTCAGCACAAGTCCAAGGGATTTAATTTCCACATAATTTCTTTTAACATCCAAGGTAAAATATTCATTGGAGTTAAGAGTGTAGGTCAATAGCGAATTAGCTCCGATATCTGCGTCTGATGCGCCCTCTAGCGGAATCCGAGAACCAGGCGGCCGGGATTCATAAATAAATAAATTTTTTACTGCCGTTGGAAAAACCGGCTGGTTGTCGTTAATGTCCTTCACCTCCACCTCCACATGGAACACCTGCAGCGGCCGGTCCACGATCACCTCCAGGTGGATGCTGCACTCCGCGCTCCGCCCGCACAGCTCCTCCCGGTCGATCCGAGAATTCACAAACAAAATGCCATTCTGCAGATTTACCTCCAGAAGGTCCCCGCGGCCTTTGGACGCCACCCGGAACAGGCGCGGCACCAGCTCCGCCAGCTCCAGCCCCAGGTCCTGGGCGATGCGGCCCACGAAGGTGCCGTGTTTAGCCTCCTCGGAGACAGAGTAATGGACCTGACCGCTCCCTGCCTCCCAGAATAGGAGGTGCAAAACTGAAAGCAGTAGTCGCCAGACTCCCTGACCTTCTCTCCAGAAAAATACCATTGCAAGGGTTTTTCCAAATATCGGGTCGCTTTTGCATCGATCAAAAAATTTTAAATATTTCTAGTTCCTTATTTTTCATTTCTTAATCATTCCGTGCACGTATTTCAGAGATGGTGAGGGAAACCAGCATCTTAGTACGTAATAAATGCTGTATATCTTTTGTTGTGAAATACCTTGCGGTAGACAGCGACATCATGTGGCTAAATGTGTAAGTATTAAATAAATGTATTTACCTTTTTTTCCTTCCATTGAACTTTCCCCCATTTTTTTCCCTGTAATTTCCTTCGAGCACTCATCAAAGTCTTCATATTTTATCAAAATATATCCTTAGAACTTTTATGCTAATTCATGACTTTAAATTAGGCCAATCCATGGCATATAGTTAAATATAGTAAAATAGTGATTACTATTATAACAGTAGTGGACATCTTTTGGAAATATTTCCGATGTGACAAGTACTGTTTCATTTATTTTAATAGGGTTATCCCATTAAATTCTCACAACAACCCTCTGAGGTAGGTATTAATATGATTCACTTTTTACAAACAGTGAAGTGGAAATGCATACAGGTTAAGTAACTTAAAAATAATATTAACTGGTGGTGTTGAGTAGGATCTCAATATGATTCAAGACTCATGACTTTAACCACTTGGCCACAAAGTCTACATTTTACAGAAAAATCGGGTCTTTTATATTTGTAACCATCAAAACAACAGACATTGAAAATTTTACCTCTACATTACTATGGCAATTGTTAATCTATAAAATATGTTCACTAATGTTTCTTACTTTGTAGAATGTCTACGAAGCACTCCTGTGTCCTTTATCCAACAACTGCATCTTTGTTAGCTGTCTCAACTGTTTATATAAAGATGCCACAAGTCAGCCTTTTACAGTGCAGTTATTCTGTAAATTTGGTTTTTGTTGCATGAAAACACTGTGTGTTTGGATATTTGTTATAGTCACATCATACCAAGGAAAAGTATATTAGTTTTTTAAATTTACACATCACTTGTACATTTCAATTTACCTGTATATCTTAACATGTTCACAATATGAAATGATTCTGTTTTTAATAATCTCCACTCTGGATGAATTTCTGGATTCCAATTTGTTAAAAAGCTGTTACTTGTAATAATTGGTGTTTAACCAATTATTAAAGAGAGAAAAGTAACGGGCTTCCCTGGTGGCGCAGTGCTTGAGAGTCCGCCTGCCGATGCAGGAGACGCGGGTTCGTGGTATAAGTTTATTAAAATCTCCTCATTTTATTATCAGCCATCAAAAGCTGTGGTGTTTTTTTAATAGACATTTTCTTGTTCATATGTGTATCTCTCTACTCAGTTGACACCCAAGATGAAAGTCACTAAGTAATGCCAAAAGTTTGTCTGCATATTGTTTTATACCTTTATATTAATTTAGTGGATCCCTACTATTTTTCAGCCAGGTTTCATATTCCTCAAAGTTATATTTTAAGTTTGCATGGTTGTGTGACTACAGAACCCAAAGAATGTCAATATCAAGTACTTTGTGTTGACAGCTTTTGATCAAACTTTTTGTAGGACCTGCATTTTCAAATCTTCCTATATCTGCTACATAATTATGTTCACAAGACATTTGATCATATAGGCATTTTATTTACATACATAAATCAATAGTGAAAATACTTAGAAGACCACGTTTAAATTCCACAGTGAGTACAAACTTAAAGGGTTAAAAACTGGTATGAGCTTCAGTTTGAAGTAATTAACTTAGTAATTGTCAGGGTTGAATAAGTAGAGCATGAGAAAGAATATTCATTATGTGCATAAAGGAAAGCTCTGGATTCCCAATTAACATAACAGCATCAGCGTAAAATGAGCATTAATATTCCACAGGATAATTGGCAACCTTTGTGGTATTATTTTTTTGTTTGTTTGCTTTTTCCCCACTTTAGCTGTTCTCAAGAAGGTGCCATTATTCCTGGCTGACTGAGAGGGATCAGAGTTTATGTTATGTTCTATTCTTATTCCTACTGATAGTTACAGGCTTTTGTTACATACTTAATATAAACCATGCTGAAAACCTTCTATGGATTATCTTGTTTAATCTTTAGTATAGCCCTATGACATAGTGTTTTTATATTCATTTTGCAAACAGGATATTATATGGCTTTTGTAAGGTCATTGGACAAGTGGCTGTGTTTCCATGTTTTATTTCTATGTTATATTCTATGTAACTCATATTTTGAATAACATTTTACCATTTACCAAACACTTTTGTGTTTATTGTCTCAACATCAACAAAACAGCCCTAAGTAATAGTTATTACCTGGATTTCACATGAGGGAACAAAGCCTCAGAAAAATTAAGTTGCCACAATGACAAAATTTGCAAGTAATTCACTTCCCAAATAAACACACCTCTCTTTCTATTATTTAATGCCTCAAATATTAGCTGTTTTTATTTAAAGATACACAAAATAAAGCAAATTTTAAATAGCTTAGTTGTTGGTGGTAGCCCCCACAATTTTCTAACTTTGAACTGATTTTATGTAGATAAAATTGAGGTTCAAAATAAAAGTTTGTATTCCAGTTTATTTATAAAAATTAAGAAATCTAACCACATAGCAGCAACCAGATGAGACTGAAGAGGGCTGCCTCCTCAGAAGGGGCATGAGCTGTTGAGTTCACAGTCCCCCACACTTCATTTGTTTTACACTATGCTACTGCACTTATTAACTTGCCTGCATCTGGGTTTATTTGAACCTTATATAGTTGAATCTTTGTGTCAGAAGAAACTCTCTGCACTAGATTGCACACTGTTTTTTAATCTGGAACGTGAATCTCTGTATCCTTCCATTTATGAAAGTCCTACTAAACTTTTAAGACACAAGTCAATTCCTTCTCCATGAAGATATCTTCCCAGATATCTTGGCTCTCTCCTAATCTGTCAAAGCAAAAATTACACTGGACAGTGTTAAAACAGGGAAGGGAGACTTTGTTCAAGGCAACTGCAGTGGGATAAAGAGATAAAAGCACAGTCTGAGCTCAACTCCACTAGACAAACAACAGAGGTTAAGCTAGTGTAAAAGTACTGGAGAATGATAAGAGTTAGATCAGTGGGACCTGTGGATCTCATTGAGTTAGTTCTGGTTTGCAGATGCTTTTCTCTGTGATTAGGCTATCTGTGTTTGTTCACAGCACTGGCCCATTGAAGGCCCTTACCCTTTCACAGAGACTGGGAGATAAGGGGTCTATTTTCCTTGATGATTATAGTTCAAAGGGATGGTTCCTACATACTAGAGAAAGATATTTTTGGCTTGTAGATCAGGCAAGAGGCTTTTAAAGAGGTTTATATCTAAAGGGGTAGAGAAAGAATTTACAGTTATACATTTTCTAAATTAAGTACTCTAAGAAAAGGGGAATCAGGTGTGTAGATTTAGGGAGAAGCCTGTCTGAAGATTAGTGAAGCCAAAGAGAACATTAAGGCCATCTTGGTCATTTGCAGTACGCGGGTCTCTCATTGTTGTGGCCTCTCCCGTTGCGGAGCACGCGCTCCGGACGCGCAGGCTCAGCGGCCATGGTTCACGGGCCCAACCGCTCCGCGGCATGTGGGATCTTCCCGGACCGGGGCACGAACCCGTGTCCCCTGCATCGGCAGGCGGACTCTCAACTACTGCGGCACCAGGGAAGCCCGATAAATGAATTCTTGATCAAAAGAATAATTTAGGAAATTCCCAACATATTCTGACAGAATGGATGGTGTAAATTGAAAATATGTATTCCATAATCATCCTCTTTAAATGTTTTCCAATTGTGATTTTTTAATTTGAGAAAAAATATTTACACGTAATGTTAAGTTTTCAAATTTTGCTGAAGCGTTTTCTCAATACTTTAATCCTATTTTTCATGGCAAGATTTAATTATGGAAAATCCAAAATGTAAAAGTAAGAAAATCATTTAAGTTCTTCTCAATGCAAGAAATTGATTTCTAATTCACACCATATATTGCACAAGATAATGATACAAAATGAAAGCAGAGCTATGAATCAAAATAATTAATAGAATGTGTATGGCTGATTCATTTTGTTGTGCAGTGGAGGCTAACACAACGTTGTAAAACAACCGTACTCCAATAATAATTAATTTTAAAAATTAATAGAATCATAGAGAACAAAGAAAATAGAACAATTTTAGAGCCGACAGAAAAAAAAAAGACTCACCTTTCCGAACTGTTCTGATTCTGAGAGTTGTTGCCTTTCTTCTGCTGAGTCTGGACCTTGAGGTAGGCTGGGGCTGAAGGCCATGAGATCTGCCTTGGGCGGCCCCTCCTCAGAGCACACCCTTTGCCGCCTCTGCTGCGAGTAAGACCAGCTCCCCACCGCGCTGGAGCACACCAGCGTGGGCTTCCCGGGCCCGCACGCGCCCTCGCTGGGCGGCGCCGAGCACCGCAGCGCTGTGTACAGCAGCAGCGTGAGCACCAACAGGCTGGACACCGCGCAGATGGCGATGATCAGGTACACGTTCACATCCACTAACGCCGTCTCCGCTCCAGCGGCGCCGGTCGACGCCCGCGAAGAGGCCTTGAGCGCCTGGCCGCTGTCCTCCAGCGACAGCAGCACGGTGGCCGTGGCCGTCAGCGCCGGCTCGCCGTGGTCCTTCACCAGCACCAGCAGGCGCTGGCGCGGCGCGTCCGCCTCGTCCAGGTCGCGCGTCGTGCTGATCTCGCCCGTGTACAGCCCCACGCGGAACGGGCTGCGCGCGCCACCCACCGCCGGCTGCAGCTCGTACGACAGCCACGCGTTGTAGCCCGAGTCCGCGTCCACCGCGCGCACCTTCGCCACCACGTGGCCCGCGCCCACCGACCGAGCCACCAGCTGGCTCAGCGCGCCCGCCCCGCCGCCCGGCCCGGGCAGCAGCAGCGCGGGCGCGTTGTCGTTCTCGTCCAGCACGAACACCTGCAGCGTCACGTTGCTGCCCAGAGGCGGCACACCCGCGTCGCGCGCGCTCACCTGGAACTGCAGCAGCTCCAGCTCCTCGTGGTCCAGCGGCTGCAGCGCGTACACCTTGCCGCTCTCCGCGTGCACCGACACGTAGCTCGACAGCGCTCGCTCGCCCACCCGCCGCTCCACCAGCGAGTAGGACACCAGCGCGTTCTCCCGAGCGTCCGCGTCCCAAGCCGACACCGTGAAGATGTGGCAGCCGGGCGGGTTGTTCTCCTTCACCAACACCGTGTACTCGGGCTGCGCGAACGCGGGCGCGTTGTCGTTCACGTCGGCCACCTCCACGGACACGCTGGCTGTGGCCGATAGGGAAGGCGAGCCCGCGTCCCGCGCTTTTACCACCACCTCATAGTTCGCCAGGTTCTCGCGATCCAAGGCGCTGTCCAGCACCAGCGAATAGTAATTCTTGAACGTGGACACCAGTTTGAAGAAGTCATGGGGGGTCAGGGTGCAGGTCACCTGCCCGTTGGCACCGGAGTCGCGGTCAGACACCGTGATGAGGGCGATGACTGTTCCCAGCGGAGCATCCTCTCGGATGGGAAGTGAAAGAGACGTGATTGAGACTTCTGGTGTGTTATCATTGATGTCCACAAGTTTTACTGAAATTTTACAGTGCCCAGACATTGGTGGAGTCCCTTTGTCATACGCAATGACTTGAATCTCATAAGATTTCACTTCCTCATAATCTAATTGTCCCTTAGTTCTGATTTCCCCTGAGCTGGGATCTATTTTGAACTTGGTTTTTATATTGGGGGACACATCACTACTAAATGAATACACAATCTCGCTGTTTGATCCTTCATCTGCATCAGAAGAATTTAATTTAATCACCAAGGATCCCTTTGCGATGTTCTCTAACAATTGTACTTTGTAAACTGATTGGTCAAAAGTAGGTTCGTTGTCATTCACATCTAATACCTTAATAAGTAATTGAACGGTGCCTGTGAGCTCAGGTTTGCCCCTATCAATAGCCACCAGTAACAAATTAATCTCGGCAGTTTCCTCTCTGTCCAGAGATTTCCTCAGCACAAGAGACAAAGACTGGCTTATTTCATCATTTGTCTGTATATCTAGAAAGAAAAACTCACTGGAGCTGAGCTTGTAGGAGAGAAGAGCATTTACTCCGACATCTGCATCAAACGCCCCCTCTAGAGGAAACCGCGAGTCTAGCAGCCTCGATTCGTGAAACCGGATAGTCTTTTCTGTCGCTGGAAATACTGGCGGATTGTCATTAATATCCTTTATTTCCACCTCCACATGGAACACCTGCAGCGGCTGGTCCACGATCACCTCCAGGTGGATGCTGCACTCCGCGCTCCACCCGCACAGCTCCTCCCGGTCGATCCGAGAATTCACAAACAAAATGCCATTCTGCAGATTTACCTCCAGAAGGTCCCCGCGGCCTTTGGACGCCACCCGGAACAGGCGCGGCACCAGCTCCGCCAGCTCCAGCCCCAGGTCCTGGGCGATGCGGCCCACGAAGGTGCCGTGTTTGGCCTCCTCGGGGACGGAGTAGTGGACCTGGCTGCTCCTGGCCTCCCCTGCAGCGAAGAGCAGAAGCGAGAGTAGCAGACACCCGACCTCTCCGCCCCTACTCTTAGAAGACACCATCACCAATACTCAGCCAGATGATCAAATTAGAATATCATGTTTTGCAAAATTTTAAATATTGTCCTCTAGTCTCTGCTCAAGTCCTGCTGCTTCTCTTATTGTTCTGTCTCTCTGGAGTGACAATAGGGCCCTGGGTATTTTTCTTCCTACAGAATACACTGTAGTAGACAGCGACATCATGTGGCCAAAATGTAGGCTCTACTATTTATTCTGTAGATTTAAAATTAAACAATTGTCTAGTCTAAGTTTATTGATAGCTTTCATTTAGGGAAAATATTTATTTTAAACTCTGAAATATATCATTCCCTTTAATTGTGTTAAAAGCATATAACAAAATTTACCATCTCATCCACTTTTAAGTATACAATTTAGTATGTTAAGTATATTCACATTGTTGTGAAACAGATCTTGAGAACTTTCATCTTGCAAACATGAACCTCTATCTATACCCATTAGAAAACAACCCCCCTTTCCCACCACACCACACCCCTCTAACCACCATTCTACTTTCTGGTTCTATGAATATGACTACTCTAGGTACCTCACATAAGTGGAATCTTACAGTATTTGTCTGTAACTGGGTTATTTCACTTAGCATAATGTCCTCAACGTTCATCCATGTTGTAGCATGTGATGGATTTCCTTACTTTTTAAGGCTGAATAATATTCTGATGCATGTATATACCACAGTTTGTTTATCCATTCATCCATCTGTCCATGGATATCAGGGTTGCTTCCACCTCTTAGCTATTGTGAATAGTGCTATTATGAGCATGGGTGTGAAAGTATCTCTGAGACCCTGCTTTCAGTTCTTTTGAATATAACAGAATTTTTTCTCGGTTTCTTCACATAAAACACACAGGAATCAAAGGGTATTTATTTTATACTTTATAAATTGAAAATATATTTATATATTCCATTTTTAGTTTGCTTTCTGAACTGTTCACAGATGTTTGTAAATTAACAATTCATTTGTTCCTCATTTGAATAATGTATTCTTAATTAAGAATGTTCCCTTTTCTACTACATTTGGATTTTCATTCAAAAACAGTATAATTGACCTCTTTTTAGTGTTAATTATTTGAGAATATTTTATTTTAATAATTCTAAGCTGTCCCGTTCATACATAAAGAATATGAAAATATGATAAAGATAACATAGGAATAAAATAAAATTAATTGAGGGTGGGTCAGTGTTCAAAATGCATAAGTTATTTTCAGTTACTCTAAGGAGGTCACAAACTTTGTTTTCAGCAAAGAGGAAAACAAAATTAGCTGCAAGATTTATAGTGTCCGTAAAAGAAAAGAAAAATCTCTGCTAAAGAAAAACTAGCTTTTCCTAGTACTGAAAACCAATGCTAATTTCTCCCTTTAGCCCAATATCTTAAGATACTTATTCACACCATCTATAAAGTATATACTTATATTAATCATACTCTAACAATGAACCCCAAGTAAACTGACTTAAGCAAAAAAGCAGAGCATCATTTATTGTCTTATGCATGGAAATAGACAATTATTTAGCAGTTTCAGAAGAGCAAAAATGGCCAAATAGGCTACCTATTTTCAGGCCACATTTAGTGACTCTCAGCAGAAAAAAAATGCCCTTTTCCTAATATCCCCAGCAAAAATCCTAGAATATCACTTCCTTTGACCCAGTTTAGATGGTGTATCTTTCCTTTAGTTAATAGTTGCGATGGTTCTCACATTGGCCAGACATTGGTTGCTTATTCATTCTTGAAGCCAGGAGATGAAATCAGGCATGCCTAAATTATGTGGACTGAAAATGAGGAGGTTGGTTCTCATGAAGACCAGTGCAAGAACTCATGTACCCAATTTCTCCTGGAGCTTAAACTGCACATAGCTGCAGACTGGCCATTATATCATTACACAGTTGCAATGCAACTGCATATTTGTAACACCCCGTAGTTTTTTTTTTTTTTTTTTTTTTTTTTGCGATAGGCCGCCCTCTCCCCGTCGTGGCCTCTCCCGTTGCGGAGCACGGGCTCCGGACGCGCAGGCC
>NW_006788200.1:8352846-8446860 GCF_000442215.2 Lipotes vexillifer | reverse complement strand
GACCGGGGCACGAACCCGCGTCCCCTGCATCGGCAGGCGGACCCTCAACCACTGAGCCACCAGGGAAGCCCCACCCCGTAGTTTTTTTTATAATCAGTGGCCACTCTGGCTACTGTAGACATATTAAGGAATTATGCTTAGAATCCAGATATTAGCTCTAGGAAACACGGCTCGCTTAAGGGAATTTTTGCAATCCTATAAAGTAATTTTGCTAGATTTTGAGAATGACATGTCTAAAGGTATGAAGTACATTCTGCTGTTATTCAGGGTTTCTGAGGACCTAGAATGCCTCTCTCTCTTCCCTCAGAGAGATAGAGTACCATTGCCAGAAATCCATGAGAAGCCATGCTCAACAAATACCACCAAGCTTGTATCTGTAGTGGTTGGAATAGTAGCCCCCAAAAGATATATCCACTCAGAACCTTAAAAATGTGTTTTTATTTGGAATAGAGATCTTTACAGATATAAATAAGGTAACCCTAACCCTTGCATTATACTAGATTTGGGTGGGCCACAAATCCAATGACAGGTGTCCTTATAAGAGACAGGAAAAGAGAAGATGCACAGAGACACACGAAAGAAGGAAATGTGAAGACTGAGGCAGAAATTGGAGGTATGCTGCCACAAGTCAAGGAATGACAGGAGCCACCAGAAACTGGAAGAGGCAAGGAAGAAGTCTCCCCTAGAGTCTTCGAAGGAACGTCACCCTGCCAACACCTTGTTGAACTTTTGGCCTCTAGAACTGTGAAAGAAAAAATTTCTGTTGTTTCAAGCCCCCAAGTTTGTGGTAACTTGTTGCAGCAGCACTACAAAACTAATATACTATCCATTGCTACAATTATATGCTTTGCCCTTATCAAAGCAAACTGTCAATTCCTTAAGATTTATGTGTCTGAGCATTTATTCTTGAAAAATCCTCATTCAGGTCTTTCACAAAACTACAACAAAGCCCCAGAAGGAAAAAAACAAGAAGGGGAAATGGATGCTAGATAAGAAAATCAAAAAAAGAAGAAGAGGTGCCAAAAACATTTTAAATTCCATTTATTATTTTTCTTCTCCTGCTTTTTATATAAAAATAAATCACTACACAATAATTTTTTCCATGGAATCCAAGTTACCTCATCTACTTAATGGTCAGATACCTTAGTGCAAGGGTGAATAATAATGTTCTCCTATCAGTTGTGTTACCTGTTGTAATGCTCTCCTCTTAAAATGTATTCTATTCAAATTAGCTTAATGGCAATGGAACCCAATAACCATGTTGCTGTATATTGACTATTTCCATTTTACCTCTAAAGTAAACACAATTTTATTTCTGACTTCTGCAAAGTCCTCTGTGGTTATGGAAGACTGCCTAGGACAGCTTTTCTCTACATGCTGGCTCAGCATCCCAGAATGCTTTGATCTTATGGCCTCTCAACATCAACCTGTACTTCCATAAATGCTGCAACGGGAAAAGACAGCAGAAGACAGTCTTGCACTGGCAATTATCTACTTCTGCTTGGAAGTGATATACATCATGCACATTTCATTGATCAAAGAAAATCACAGCTCAGGGTAGCAGGGAAGTGAAATCCTCCAGTGTTCCCAGAAAGGGGAGAACAGAAATATTAATAGTGGCTACCAAAATAAACAAATATTTCTCATTCTCATCTATTTGTATGCTTGAGTGACCACAAGTCTCAAAGATACTTGAAGTGATACCTAACTTCTCTAATCACTTATTGTTATACTAGAAAATAAAATTACAGTTCTAATCTTAGAAAGGAAGTTTTCTGAAAAAGAAGGAACATATCAAGAAATAGTCTTCTCAGGTGTTCTTTCTTGTACTTTAGGCAATGTAAATGTAATATTCCCCTACAAATGAAATTAGATTAGTATCATCATACCAAGGTAATTTGATAATAAAATTGCAACTCCTAAAATCATAGTCATGCAACTGAAATTCATTACTGAAATTGAATAATCAAAAGATAATAATATATGTTTTACTAATATTTTACTGAAAGCAATCATAGTTTTTGTTTCCATTGGGATGTTTTACGGAGCCTTCATAGAAAAATGAAAATAACATTGTTATTTTCAGTATTAACAGCATGATGATTTTGCCTAGTTTTTCAGATGGACAGCAAAGGTGTGAAGCTGCCAACTTTAATATATAATTAATATTAACCAAAACTAATCCAATTGCATAACAATGATTATAACCTGGTAATAAGATTTCAGCAAATATAACTTCACCTTTTGAGGATTTGACAATTTTAAAGTCAATAAATTTTCTAAATGAATGACTAGTTTGAATTGTAAACATACCATGAAATAAATACCAAAAAATAAATTATCCATAAATTTATATTAGTCTAAGTTTTTATTACTACTAAATTGTTCAACGAATACATATTAATGATAGCAAAGAATGGTGGAAAAGTAGAAAAATATGGCAACTAGGTTGTCTTTATAAAGAAGAAAAGAGGAAGAAATACATTTCCTGGAAGAAATCTAGTAAAGGAAGACAAAACTATTTAAAGTTGGCACAAAGATTCTGAATGGCACAAGAATATTAACTACCAATGGGAAATCCATTCATATTTATATAAAAATAAATATTAAGTAACAACACCACTCCACAATCATCTTTTCCTCCATCCTAGAAGTACCTTTTCATTTAAAAAAATCACTTTTTTTTTTTTTTTTTTTTTTTTTGCGGTACGCGGGCCTCTCACTGTTGCGGCCTCTCCCATTGGAGAGCACAGGCTCCGGAAGCGCAGGCTCAGCGGTCATGGCTCACGGGCCCAGCCACTCCGCGGCATGTGGGATCTTCCCAGACCAGAGCACGAACCCGTGTCCCCTGCAACGGCAGGCAGACTCTCAACCACTGCGCCACGAAGGAAGCCCTAAAAAATCACTTTTCAAACTTTGTAACCTTAAACCCCCTTTTTTGGTTTAGTAGTCATTAACTAAAATTTGAGATTCACCTCCAAGTTAATACCTCAAATAACCCAGAAAATTTTAACCTTTACAACAATAATAATAATACAGAAAGAAATGTTTGTCTGTTCTTAGATCCATAATGCATCATCTAAAAATTTTTTTTGACAGTGATCCCAGTGTAGCTGTGTGAAGGCATGCCTGAATCTCTTCAGGCCAAATTTAAAGGGCTATTGGTATTTATCAAGTGATGTCCAATTCCATTAGAAATCTTATTATTAACCTCTCAGTGAAGTACTGTTAGATAATTGATTTTTCAACCTATATAAATTCTTGAAGAAACAAGTTGTGCCATTCTAGCTTCAAATGTCAACCTCTAACTCAAGTTTTTTTGGCTTGATAAAAGAAATATATGTTTACATTCTCCATACTGTTCATGATTTTTCAGTTTGGCCTTAAAACGTAGTTTCCTCTATCCCTCCTAATTTTTTGATCATTTTAGTTCCCCTTTCCAGAGAATTTTCCATCTAATTGATTATATTTTCATTAGCTGAGGCAATGAGAATTACATATAATTTTCTGAGCACAAATCACATAAAGAAGGAAAGCCCACATCTGCTTTTTTCCAGAAAACTCGCTAATAACAGTCAGCATTATACCGCCTATTTTTAAAAAGTCATGAATAGAATGAGATCCTCCTTTATAGACACCTTGTTTAGACAAAGAAAACTGAAAAGGCAATATTATACCAATGTAAGTATTTTCATAACACAATTGTTATTTTAAACAGGTTACAATGTGGTCCCCTTGAAGCCAAGGACCTCTCCTATCTTGTTTCACTCTTGCTAGGTCCCTAGTTTCTACAGCAGGACTTAGTTTGTAGTAGGCTCTCCATGTGTGCTTGTGTACTGATCCATCAGTAAATATATTCAGTGTCCCTAGAGAAACTTCTAAGCCTGGACATAGGGACATGTGAATTAGGGAACAGAAATTATTTTTGTGACTCCTTAATTTATCTTGCCCAGTTTTATAATCTTGCAAAGTTTATCTCATATTGAAAGGAGCTGGAAACTTTTCTTGGCAATGTGAAATCTAAAATTATTATTATTATTATTTGCTGATGTTTGCCAAAAGCCTGGGTATGATAATTAATATTTGAAAAGTTACAGAAACATATTCACTGCCTGTTTCTTGAAACACTCTAAGCAACAGCACTATACCAATTCAAATATCTAGAAACTTAACTAATAAATTATACTAATTTCTTATAGAATGCTTTCACAAGGGGACTTTCAAGGGACTTTTTCTGCATGTTTATTTAAATGTTTGCAAACAAAAATGTGTTCATTTAATACTTGTGTAGTTTCAGAATTAAACATAGGAAATAAAATTTAATATTATGCTCTTGACTTAATGACTAGCATATATAATAATATTTATAACAAATATGTTTCAGCTGGTTTTGCAAAACTGCTGTCAAACATACTGTTCAGGATATTGCTAAACCCTTACATAATGACCAGTAATCAACTCTGAATTTACAGCAGGAAGAGAAGAGTTTTTTCTCTCTTGAAGAGTTGGTACAGAGAATTTCCTTTTATTCTTCTTTTTTATATTTCTGTACTTACTTCCAGGAAGGTGAGTATTAGGATTTGCACTCAGTCTATGATTGATAAATTGTTCCCACTCTTCTCTTGATCTTTTACTTTGGCTTTTAAACAGAATTTTTTAAATTGCTCTTGTAAATATCTTCCACTGTAAGCTACCTTAAATCTTTTATAAAAGGCAATGAAGTTAGAACAAGCAAGTTCTGGATATCCTTGGGAAATCTGGAGAAAACTTAGTAAAAAATACTGAACTTAGATTTTCTGAGCCTCAGCACTTTTATCCACAAAGTGAGACTAAAGTATGCACTTCACAAAGTTATTGGAAAGGTTGAGAGAAGTAAAAATAAAGTGTCTTAGGGCTTCCCTGGTGGTGCAGTGCTTAAGAATCCGCCTGCAAACGCAGGGGACACGGGTTTGAGCCCTGGTCCAGGAAGATACCACATGCCACGGAGCAACTAAACCCATTCGCCGCAACTACTGAGCCCACACTCTACAGCCCGCAAGCCACAACTACTGAGCCCACGTGCCACAACTACTGAAGCCCGCATGCCTATAGCCCGTGCTCTGCAACGAGAAGCCACCGCAATGAGAAGCCCGCGCACCACAACCAAGAGTAATCCCCGCTCGCCTCAACTAGAGAAAGCCCGCGTGCAGCAACGAAGACCCAACGCAGCCAAAAATAAATAAATTAAATAAATAAATTTAAAAATAAATAAATAAAGTGTCTTAGAACATTTGTGAGTAAATGGAAGGTGCTAAGTGTTTCCTAGCCAGATCCTATACTAAAATATTCATTCCATGCTAAGCTTTCTAGAACCAGGAGAACTCAAAGTCGTTGGCATCAGGATACTGATCATAAAAGCAACGAAAAAATAGTTGTATATTTTAACATAAAAATTAAAATGTCACCCTACAAATATCTTTTTTTTTTTTTTGCGGTACGCGGGCCTCTCACTGTTGTGGCCTCTTCCGTTGCGGAGCACAGGCTCCGGACGCCCAGGCTCAGCGGCCATGGCTCACGGACCCAGCCGCTCCGTGGCATGTGGGATCTTCCCGGTCCGGGGCATGAACCCGTGTCCCCTGCATCGGCAGGTGGACTCCCAATCACTGCGCCACCAGGGGAGCCCTACAAATATCTTTTAAATTACTTTTATTTAAAACAATTTTTTAAATCGCCCACTTTGAAACGTAAAACCTTAAGGGAAGGCAGATAGTTTCTGTAAATCTGCCTATAATTTTTTGTCCAGGGCTTGACATTTCATTCCAAGCTACAAATAAACTTGAAAATGACAATGTATTTGACTACGTTAAGATTCTGTGTTAAATATGATCAAGACTGCTTAATATTTCAGTATTCTTTCAAAAGTATCCTACTATTTGATCCAAGGAATATGGCAATTTGTTCCTACATTAGTTTTTTTGTTGTTTGATTCCAAGTTCTATTCAAGATGCAGCTATAAGTAATAGAATAAATATCTACAATAAATGGTAAGATTTGTTGAGATTTTAGTGAACACTTGGAATATATCTTTTAAAGTGACATCTGAAAAGATGGTTAGATAAGTAAAAATTAAAAAAAAAAACTAAAGCCAAAGCTTGGAAGTTAACTTACATTATCGAATTTGTTTCTGGATGTTCATTTCTTCCCGACGTGCTCAGACCTGGACAAAGACCGGGGCTGAAGGCCCATGAGGTTGGTCTTGGGCGGCCCCTCTCCAGAAAACACCCTTTGCCGCCTCTGCTGCGAGTAAGACCAGCTCCCCACCGCGCTGGAGCACACCAGCGTGGGCTTCCCGGGCCCGCACGCGCCCTCGCTGGGCGGCGCCGAGCACCGCAGCGCCGTGTACAGCAGCAGCGTGAGCACCAACAGGCTGGACACCGCGCAGATGGCGATGATCAGGTACACGTTCACATCCACCAGAGCGGCCTCCGCGCCAGCGGCGCCCGTCGACGCCCGCGAAGAGGCCTTGGGCGCCTGGCCGCTGTCCTCCAGCGACAGCAGCACGGTGGCCGTGGCCGTCAGCGCCGGCTCGCCGTGGTCCTTCACCAGCACCAGCAGGCGCTGGCGCGGCGCGTCCGCCTCGTCCAGGTCGCGCGTCGTGCTGATCTCGCCCGTGTACAGCCCCACGCGGAACGGGCTGCGCGCGCCACCCACCGCCGGCTGCAGCTCGTACGACAGCCACGCGTTGTAGCCCGAGTCCCCGTCCACCGCGCGCACCTTCGCCACCACGTGGCCCGCGCCCACCGACCGAGCCACCAGCTGGCTCAGCGCGCCCGCCCCGCCGCCCAGCCCAGGCAGCAGCAGCGCGGGCGCGTTGTCGTTCTCATCCAGCACGAAGAGGCGGCACACCCGCGTCGCGCGCGCTCACCTGGAACTGCAGCAGCTCCAGCTCCTCGTGGTCCAGCGGCTGCAGCGCGTACACCTTGCCGCTCTCCGCGTGCACCGACACGTAGCTCGACAGCGCTCGCTCGCCCACCCGCCGCTCCACCAGCGAGTAGGACACCAGCGCGTTCTCCTGCGCGTCCGCGTCCCAAGCCGACACCGTGAAAATGTGGCAGCCGGGCGGGTTGTTCTCCTTCACCAACACCGTGTACTCAGGCTGCGCGAACACGGGCGCGTTGTCGTTCACGTCGTCCGCTTCCACGGACACGCTGGCTGTGACCGACAGGGAAGGCGAGCTCCGTCCCTCGCGGTCACCACCACCTCATAGTTCGCCAGGCTCTCGCGATCCAGGGCGCTGTCCAGCACCAGCGAATAGTAATTCTTTTTTTTTTTTTTTTTTTTCTGCGTTACGCGGGCCTCTCACTGTTGTAGCCTCTCCCGTTGCGGAGCACAGGCTCCGGACGCGCAGGCTCAGCGGCCATGGCTCACGGGACCAGCCGCTCCGCGGCATGTTGGATCTCCCGGATAGGGGCATGAACCCGTGTCCCCTGCATCAGGAGGCGGACTCTCAACCACTGCGCCACCAGGGAAGCCCCGAATAGTAATTCTTGAAGGTGGACAGCAGCTTGAAGGGGACATGAGGCGTCAGGGTGCAGGTCACCTACCCATTGACAACAGAGTCACAGTCAGACAAGGAGATGAAGGCGATGACGGTGCTGAGTGGAGACTCCTCTCTTACAGGCAAACATGGATGTGACCACCAGTTCCGGAGCATTATCATTTACATCCAACACTTTCACTAAAACCTTGCAGTGATTTGACATTGGAGGACCTCCTTTATCAAGTGTTTTTACCTGAATTTCGTAGGACTTCGTTTCTTCATAATCCAGTCTACCAATTAGCCTAATTTCCCCTGAGCTGAATCAATTTTTAATTTTTGTTTTTGTTGTTTGTTTATGTTAAGAGAAACATCATTGCCAAAAGAAAGACAATTTCGCCATTTACACTTTTGTCAGCGTTAGAGGCGTTTAATGTGGTCATTAATGTTCCAGTTGCTGGAACATTAGTCGTATCTAATAAGTGTACTCTGTACACGGCCTGGGCAAACCATGGGGCGTTATCATTAACGTTGAGCACCATGATCAGCAGCTGAACTATACCTTCTAGTTCTGGTTTGCCCCCATCAGTGGCTGTCAATAATAAATGAAGTTCTGGTGTATCTTCTCTACCCACAGACTTCTTCAATTCAGGCGAAAGTGACTTACTCAGTTCATCACTTGCCTGTACATCCAAAGAGAAATAATCACTGGAGCTGAGAGTGTATGTTAGAAAAGCGTTGGTACCAATGTCTGCATCAGCAGCGCCCTCTATCAGGAAACGTGAATCCAGCAGCCTAGATTCAGGAATAAATAACCTTTGTTCTCTCACTCTAACTAAAGACCTGTGGATTATCATTAACATCCTTCACCTCCACTTCCACATGCAACACCTGCAGCGGCCTGTCCACAAGCACCTCCAGGTGAATACTATATTTCGTGTTCTGTTCGCATAGCTCCTCCAGGTCAATCCAAGAATTCACAAACAAAATGCCGTTCTGCAGATTTACCTCCAGAAAGTCCCCGTGGCTTTTGGACGCCACCCAGAACAGGTATGGCACCAACTCGGCCAGCTCCAGCCCCAGGTCCTGAGCGATGCGGCCCACGAAGGTGCCATATTTGGCCTCTTCAGGGACCGAGTTGTGGATCTGGCCATTGCCAGCCCCCCAGGCTGTGAAGAGCAGAATCGAGAGCAGCAGGCACCGGCCTCCCTGGCCACCTCTCCTTGGAAACAGCATCACAAAAGCACTACTCCTTTCCTACCGTTCTCACTTTACTTTAAAATATTGCCTTTTTTTCCCCTTCATATTTGAAATAATTTATCTCCTTACCATTTTTGTCTTCTCTCCAGCAGTGACAAAATGGGGCTTCCTTCTTTAGTTTTTGGTAATCAGTATATGGAATCTCAAGTGACCCTAAATGCCAAAAGAATCCTGAAAGAGAAGAACAAAGTTGGAGGACTCATACTTCCTGATTTCAAAACTTGCTACAAAGCTACAGTAATCAAAACAGTGTGGTATTGTCATAAAGACAGACATATAGACCAATGGAATAGAACAGAGAGCCCAGAAATAAATCCTTACATATATGGTCAGACAATTTTCAACAAAAGTGCTAAGACTATTCAATGGGAGGAAAGACAGTCTTTTCAACAAATGGTGCTGGGAAAACAGGAAATCCACATGCAAAAGAATGAAGTTATACCCTTACTTAACACCACATACAAACATTAACTCAAATAGATCCATGACCTAAATGTAAGACCTAAAACTGTAAAATTCTTAGAAGAAGATAGGGAAAAAGCTTCATGACATTGGGTTTGGTGATGATTCCTTGGATATGGTACAGGCAACAAAATTTTAAAAACAGACAAATTAGACTTCATAAAAGGTGAAAATTTTTTCTATCAAAAGACACTGTCAAGGACTTCCAGTTTCTAGTTCTGAATGTAAGGGGATTTGAAATCACCACTCCAACAAATAAAAAGCTGAGCAGACTGAAAAAAATCAACAACTCTTCTTGGCTGTGTAAGAGAGGGGAGGACACAGGGCAAACCACTACCCCCAAAATTAAAGCGACAGGGAAATACAGAAAGTCACAGATTACTTACTGGCACAGAGACCCAAGAGCAGAAGCCACTGTGGAAACCAGAGCTGGAGCAGGAATATCTGAACTGCAATAGACAAATTGCTGGAGGCTCAATGTAGATGGGGGGGAAGCAGTCATGAGGGCGGCTCAAAATATTTTGAAATTTACCTCCAGGAGCTTGACCAGATTCCCACAGTAAATATCAGAGAAAAATCCCCCTCATGCTTCTGGCAGTGGGAGGTGGAAATGAACCATTTTGAAATGTATTCTGTTCTTCTTAACAAGGCCTTCCCTCAGGGAAGCGAATTAATGGAAGACTAATTGTTGGCTTATTATCAGAGCCAATTCCAGCAGACTCTAGATTTCTGTGAGGGAGAAGAAAAATACCAAATTCCAGGGCATTCTAGCCATTCTGTCTGACATGGGGTGGAGGGGAATGAGAAACACTTGTGAAGTTCATAGTTCAGAAGTGTAATATCAGTAAAAGACTGAGACCTAACCATAGGACTATAGAATGCTTCCCCTCTTCCCACACCTCAACATCTCATTATTACTAGGCTTTTTATAGCAGTTCCTTCTGCCTGGTATATCATGTCCAGCTATCAACAAAAATTATGAGGCATAGCAAAAGGGGCGGGGGGAACTCCACAATTTGAAGAGCAGAGCAAATATCAGAACCAGATTTGACAGGGATTTTGGAATTATCAGACTGGTAATTTAAATCAGCTATGATTAATGTGCTAATGGCTCCAATGGATAAAGTAGAAAGCATGTAATAAAAGAAGAGATGGTCAATGTAAACAGAGATGGAAATCCTAAGAAAGAACCAAAAAGAGTGGGAGGGAGGGAGACGCAAGAGGGAAGAGATATGGGAACATATGTATATGTATAACTGATTCACTTTGTTATAAAGCAGAAACTAACACACCGTGGTAAAGCAATTATACTCCAATAAAGATGTTAAAAAAAAAAAGAAATATTAGACCCCATTTTTGAAAAAAAAAAACCCATTTAAAAGAAAATGTAACAGAAATGAAAGATGACTTTGATGGGCTCAGTAGTAGATTGGACATGGATGAGGAAAGAATCTCTGAGCTAGATGATATATCAATAGATTCCTCAAAAACCAAAAAGCAAAGAGAACAAAAATTGAAAAAATAGAACAGAAAATCCAAGGACTGTGGGACAACTTTAAAAAAGATATAGCATTAAAAAAAGGGCGGGGGTGTATAACATACTCATAGTGGGAATACCAGAAGAAAGAGAGAAAGGAAAAGAAGAAATATTTGAAATAATAATGACCGAGAATTTCCTCCAAATTAATTTCAGACATCAAATCACAGATCCAGGAAGCTCAGATAACACCAAGCAGAATAAACACCAAAAAGTCTGCACCTGGCATATCAGTTTCAAACTATAGAAAATCAAAGATTAAATAAAAATCCTGTTATTTTACTACAGCTTTATGTTACCATCAGGGGAGACTGGGTGAAAGGTATTATTTCTTACAACTGAATTTGAATGTACAATTATCTCAAAATAAAAAGTTTAATTGAGGGCTTCCCTGGTGGCGCAGTGCTTGAGAGTCCGCCTGCCGATGCAGGAGACGCGGGTTCGTGCCCCGTTTCGGGAAGATCCCACATGCCGCGGAGCGGCTGGGCCCGTGAGCCATGGCCACTGAGCCTGCGCGTCTGGAGCCTGTGCTCCGCAAATGGGAGAGGCCACAACAGTGAGAGGCCCGCATAATGCAAGGAAAAAAAAAAAAAAAAAAAAAAAAGTTTAATTGAAAAAAAAATCCTGAAAGAAGCCAGAGGGAAAATACACTTTACCTATAGAGAAACAAAGATAAAAATTACATCTCACTTCTCCTCAAAACCCATAAGAACTTTCTCAACTTGATAATGAGAATCCATGACAAACATATAAATAACATTATACTTAATTGTGAAGGACTGAATGTCTTCAACCTCAGATTGGGAACAAGGCAAAGATATCTGGTCTCACTACTCTTATTTGTTTTAGCATAGTGAAGGAAGTTCTACTCTGTGCCATAAACCAAGACAAGGAAATAAGAGGCATATAGATGAGAAAGAAAGAAAACTGTCCCTATTTACAGGGGCAGTAAAAAACCTCCTAGAAAAAAACCTCCTAGAAAAGTGAATTCAGCAATGTCACAGAAAACAAGATAAACATACAAAAATGAATGTATTGGGCTTCCCTGGTGGCGCAGTGGTTGAGAGTCCGCCTGCCAATGCAGGGGACACGGGTTCGTGCCCCGGTCCTGGAAGATCCCACATGCCGTGGAGTGGCTGGGCCCGTGAGCCATGGCCACTGAGCCTGCGTGTCCGGAGCGCGTGCTCCGCAATGGGAGAGGCCGCAACAGTGAGAGGCCCATGTACTGCAAAAAAAAAAAAGAATGTATTTCCATATAGTAACAATGAAAATATACATACCAAAATTAAATTTAAAATACAATACCATTTACATTAGCTCAAAAAAGATACTTAGGTGTAAGTGTATTCTGTATTCTGAAAACTACAAAACACTAATGAAAGAAATTGAAGAATATCTTAAGTGGAGAGACCTACTGTGTTCATGAATTGGATAACTCGACACTTCATGGAGAGATGTCAATTTTCCCTGAATTAACATATAGATTTAACACAATTCCTACCAAAATCTTAACAAGATTTTCTATAGATATAGACAAGATTACATGGAATAACAAAGGAACTATAATACTTGAAGCAATTTTTAAAAACAATAAAAAAGTAGAATGAATCAGTGTATCCTATTATTTATTATACAGCTACAGAAATCAAGACTGTGTTATTAGTAGATAAATAGACAGGTAGATCAAGGGAACAAAATAAATAATCCAAAAATAGACACATGCTAATGTGCTGAACTAACTGAATCTTGACAGAGTTGCAAAAGCAATTAAATACAGGAAAGATAGCTTTTCCAGCAAGTAGTGTTAGAGCAATTGGACTTTGTTAGGAAAACAAACAAACAAAAAAACCCCGCCTAAGTCTCATATCTTATACTAAAATCAATTCAAAATGGATCATGAACCTAAAACATAAAACTCTAAAACTTTTAGAAAAAAATATAGGAGAAAATCTTTAGGATCTAAGGGTAAGCAAAGAGTTCTTAGACTTGACACCAAAAGCACAGTCTGTAAAAGAAAAAAAAGTGATAAATTGGAAGTCATCAAAATTTAAGAACTTTTACTCTGTGAAATATTTAGAGTATGAGAATAAAAGCTAAAATTTTGGAGAAATTGTCTGCAAGCACATAACTGACAAAGAACTTGTATCTAGAATCTATAATGGATAATCAAAACTCAATAGCAAAAAATCAAACAGCCCAATTAGAACATGGGCAAAAGACATGAAGAAACATTTCTCCTGCTGGAGAGGGTGTGGAGAAAAAGGAACCCTCTTGCACTGTTGGTGGAAATGTAAATTGATACAGCCACTATGGAGAACAGTGTGGAGGTTCCTTAAAAAACTAAAAATAGAACTACCTTACAACCCAGCAATCCTACTACTGGGCATATACCCTGAGAAAACCATAATTCAAAAAGATTCAAGTACCACAATGTTCATTGCGGCTCTGTTTACAATAGCCAGGACATGGAAACAACCTAAATGTCCATTGACAGATGAATGGATAAAGAAGATGTGGCACATATATACAATGGAATATTACTCAGCCATAAAAGGAAATGAAATTGAGTTATTTGTAGTGAGGTAGATGGACCTAGAGTCTGTCATACAGAGTGAAGTAAGTCAGAAAGGGAAAAACAAATACCATATGCTAACATGTATATATGGAATCTAAAAAAAAAAAAAGTTCTGAAGAACCTAGGGGCAGGACAGGAATAAAGATGCAGACATAAAGAATGGACTTGAGGACACGAGGAGGGAGAAGGGTAAGCTGGGACGAAGTGAGAGAGTGGCATGAACATGTATACACTACCAAATGTAAAATAGGTAGCTAGTGGGAAGCAACCACATAGCACATGGAGATCAGCTCGGTGCTTTGTGATCACCTAGAGGGGTGGGAGGGAGACACAAGAGGGAGGAGATATGGGGATATATGTATATGTATAGCTGATTCACTTTGTTATAAAGCAGAAACTAACACACCATTGTAAAGCAATTATACTCCAATAAATATGTTTAAAAAAAGAATTCTAGGAAGCACACAGGAGGGAGGGAGACACAAGCTGGAGGGGAGATGTTGGTTGAAGGAGAGTTATGTTTTCAGTGGAACAGACTCTCAAGCATGTTTAAAAGCTGTTGGAAAGAGTGTGGTTTAGACTATGAATAAGAGAAACAGGATAACTGATAATGTAAGACCCCTGAGAAGCTGGGAGGGGCAGGCGTTCAAGCATGGGGGGAAGGCTTGGTCTTGGTTGTGAAGAGGGATCACTGCTTTCACTGAATCAGAAGAGGGTGCAGAGAGAATGAGTTCAAATGGGTGTGGACGTGCATACCTGGTATCCACTTGCTCCTCAAATGAATTTACCTTGCTCCTCAAATGAATTTACCTCCAGATCAAAGCAATAGCTTTGAGCCAAGCCCTGTCTTAGGTGCTTGAGATGTGTGAGTGAATGACACAGACAAAGATCTTGTGGAGTTAGAGTCAATTTTGGTTATTTTTTCCTTATTATATTTTTTCATTTTATTTCGTGTTAAAGGGTAATGTGGCTGCAAGTTTTTCTGAGAAGGTAAAGGTCAGGCTACTGCTGTAAGGAAGCTGGCAGGAAGTTGGGGAGGCCCAAAGGGAAAGTGTAAAAACCTTGTCATTGAGGGCAGGACAGAGAAACTTACCCCATTTTGGGGGGCACTGGGGAGGTCCTTTTAAAGTTCAACCTTTGCCTTTATGAAAAACCATTGGGTGGACTCTTGTGCAGCTCTCTCCAGCCAAGCTTGGCTCCTAGGCAAAGATCTAGAGAAAGCAACAAAAAGAAGGTTTAGCTACAAGAAGACTCTTAAATTAATTTTCTCCCTGTGCATTTGTGCCCAATTTTATGTCTACTTGTTTATGCTTTATCTCCTTTACCTTCAGTGCACTTGACAAAAGTTAATCTATTTTATTGATATGTTCAAATAATTTTTTTCCCCTTTTATCTCTATTATGGTTACCTTGATTAATTTAACTCTCATTTATGTTTGTTCATTTCAATGCTTTTTTTCTCAGCTTTTCCCCCATGAATACATAGTTAATTTATTATTTTTCTTGCTTAATACCAAAGCATTTAAGACTATACATTTTTCTGAAGATAGTTTTGGATCCATGCATTTGATTTTGGTATATAATGTTCTTTAATTTCTAAAATGTTTGTAATTTAATTGTAATCTTTCATTTTCTCTTTTTTTTTTCCCAAGAGTTACTGAAAATAGAGTTTTTTAGATTTCCAGTGGGTTAGAGTCAATTATTATATATTTGATTTTATTACATTGTGGTGAAAGAATGTGGGTTGTATAATTAACACTATTACTGATTTAATTAAGGTATATTTATGTCCTTATATGTTATCAAATTTTATAATCATTCCACAGACAGACACTTGGAAATAATGTACATTGTTAATAGGCTTAGAAAATTTGATAATCATTCCTTTGTACAACTATTGCTTATTGAGTTTCTAATATGTGCAAGGAATTACGGTAGGTACTGGGAATGTAGGGAGAACAAGATAGTCAGGGTCCCTGTCCTGATAGAACTTATGTACTAGTGCAAGAGACAGGGAGAAAAAATTACATATCAAATAAAATGTTTATAAGTTGCCATGAGTGCTATAAAAGAAGCAAGGAAAAGGAATTGAGGTAGAGATAGCAGACTGCACTCTGCATAGGGTGATCAAGAAAGGCCACCAGAAGAACTTATACTCAGGCAAAGTCCTAGAGGATCATAAGCTACTGGCCAAATAAAGCTTTGGAGGGAGATCTTTCCCTGGAGAAAGAATAGGAGAGAACAAGGGAGCTAGCGGTACTTGCAAGGGAATGATTACAATGAGAAGTTATGGACTTCAGGTTAGACAGTGAAGGGAGGAAGAAATAAGCAGTCAGAAAGTTACAGGGCCAGTAATTTGGCAACCTCCTAAGAGCTGAAGAATTTGGGGATGTAGGGGTTTGTGATTTAACGATGTAGGTAGAACAAGGGTGGAGGACAGAGAGTAGGGTGTTTAAACTCAAGATTTTAGAGACAATGCAGTTTTTGGTGATGACTATCTAAGATGTGACCAGGGGAGGGGGTGACTGAATTCAACATTGTTGATGAAAGGGTAAGGATCCAGGGATCTGGAGCACTGGAAAGTTCATCTCTATGGACATTGTTGTAGGACTTTGGGCAGAGAAGAAAACTAGAGGCCAAAATCAGTTTATTGTACTTTATTGTTAGATTACCTATATTTTAAATAAATTTAATCTAACTGAAAAAAAATTTTGACCAAAGAAGAAATACAAATGGCAAAGAAACATATGAAAATATTTTTAACACCAGTAGCATTTGGGGAAATGCAAATTAAAACTATAATGAGATATCATTACACATCTACCAGAATGGCTAAAATATAAATTTCTGACATCAAATGTTAGCAAGAATGCAGGAAAACTGGATCATTCATATGTGGCTGATGAGAATACAGAATATGACAGACATTCTGGAAAACAGATTGGCCAATTCTTTTGGAAAAAAATAGACTTAAAATTGCACTCCTGGGCATTTATCCCAGAGAAGTGAAAACTTATGTTCACACAAAAACCTCTAGACAAATATTGATAGCAACATTATAATATTCAAAACACTGAAAACAAAACAAAACAAGATACTCTTCGATGAGAGAATAGGGGGAAAAAAGCTGAAAAATACAGTAACTGAAGTGAAAAATTCACCAGAGGGGTTCAACAGCAGATATGAGTAGGCAGAATAAAGAATCAGCACACTTGAAGATATAGGACAATGGAAATGTTTGAGTAACAGAAAGAAAAAAGATTGAAGAAAAGTAAAGGGAGCCTAAGGGACTTATGAGACACCATCAAGAATAAGAATATATGTATTATTGGAGTCCAAAAATGAGAAGAGAAGGAGAAATGGGTATAAAGATTATTTGACAAAATAGTAGTCAAAAACTTCCCAAATTTGATGAGAGACGTGTATCTACAAATCCAAGAAATTCAAGGAACTCCAAGTAGAATAAATATAAAGAAACGGACACTAAGACACATTATAACCAAACTGTCAGAAGACAACGGGAGAATCTTGAAAGCAGCAAAAAAGAAATTACTTGGCATGTACAAATGATGCTCAATAAAATTATCAACTGGCTTTTTATCAGAAAACTTGGAAGCCACAAGGCAGTAGAATGATATTTACAATTCTGAAAGAAAAATTTGTCAATCAAGAATTTCATATCTGGCAAAAATGTCCTTCAAAAGTGACATTCCAAAATAAACAAAAGCAAGGGAGTTCATTACCACTAGACCTGCCTTAAGGAAATGCTAAAGAGAGTCCTTTGGGTTCAAATCAAAGGATGCTAGATAGTAACTTAAATTTGAATGATAATATAAAGATCTCCAGCAATGTAAATACATGGGCATATATAAAAGCCAATATTATTGTAATTTTGATTAGTAAGTCTGCTTTTTGTTTTCTACATAATTTAAAAGACAAATGCATAAAAATAATTTAAATCTGCTATTGGACACACAATGTATAAAAATGTAATGTGTGATGTCAAACATAAAGATGGGGAGATGAAGCTGCATAGGAATAGAGTTCTTGTATGTGACTGAAGTTAAGGTGGTATCAATTCGATGAGATTGTTATAACTTTAGGATGTATACGTAATCCCCATGGTAATCACAAAAATAATATCTATAGAAAAACACAAAAGGAAATGAAAAGGGAATCAATACATGTGATTACAAAAAATCAACTAAACACAAAAGAAGGTGGTAATGGAGTAAATGAGGGACCAAAAAGAGCTATAAAGCATACATAAAACAAACAGAAAAATGGCAGAAATAAATTCTTCTTTATGAGTATACTATTATTCTAAAGGTACATGGATTAAATTCTCCATTCAAAAGGCAGATATTGGCATAATGGATTAAAAACATAATCGTATTCTGTGCTGTCTACAGAAGACATAATTTAGATTCAAAAATTGAATCAAGATTCAATACAAGACTGAAAATAAAGGATTGGAAATTATGCGTACACACCCACACAGCAAACAGTAACCATACAAAAGCTAGAGTAGCTATACTTATATCAGACAAAACAGACTTTAAACTAAAAATGATACTAGAGAAAAAAGAGTAACTTTATGTTGATAAAAGGGTCAATGCATCTTTAAATTATAAAAATTATAAACATATACCCACCTAACAACAGAACGCCTAAACACATAAAGCAAAGACTGATAGAAATGACTGCAGAAATAAACAATTCCACAATAGTCAGAAACTTCAATACTCCACTATCAATCCTATATGAAACAACCATGCATAAAATCAACAAGGAAACAGAAGACTTGAACAACAGTCTATACAAACTAGACCTAACAGACTTTTACAGAGAACTCCATCAACAGCAGCAAAATATACACTCTTCTCAAGTACACATGGAACACTCTCCAGGTTGAGACATAAAGCAAACCTCAATAAATTTAAAAAAGATTTAACTCACTAAAGGATGTTCCCCTTTAATGGAAATTAGAAATTAATAACAGAAAGAAGTTTAGGAAATGCAAAAAATATGTAAAAATTAACAATACATTACTAACTAACCACTTGGGAAAAGAAGAAACATCAAGAAAAATAAAAAAATAGTTTGAGGTAAATGAAAATATAGCACAACATACCAAAACTTAATGGGAGACAAGTGCTTAGAGGGAAATTTACAACTGTAAGTTCAAAGAGAAGAATGATCTTAAATTAATAAACTAAACTTCCACCTTAAGACACTGAAGGAAAAAAAAAAGAAGAGCAAACTAAACCTTAATCAATCAGAAGGAAGTAAATAATAATGCTTACAAAAGATACTGATGAACTAGAGTACAGAAAAAGAATGCAATAAATATCAATAAAACAAAAGGACAGTTCTTTAAAAAGATCATTAAAATTGACAAACCTTTCACTAGACTGACAAAAAGAAAGAAAGAGAGAGAAAAGAATCAAATAACTAAAATTGGAAATGAGAGAAGGAACACTACTACTGACCTTATAGAAATAAGAAGAATGCTAAGTTTATACTATGAACAAGTGTGGGCCAACAAATTAGAGAATATAGACGAAATGGAAAAATTCCTGGAAAGATAGAAACTAACAAAATTGAGTTTAGAAAAAATATAAAAATCTGAATAGACCTATAACAAGTGAAGAGATTGAATTAGAAAAAAAAAAAAAAAAAAAAAAACAACTTCCCACAAGGAAAATCCCAGAACCAGATAGTCATTTTAAAAAGGTTCTTCAGGGCTTCCCTGGTGGCGCAGTGGTTGAGAGTCCGCCTGCGGATGCAGGGCACACGGGTTCGTGCCCCGGTCTGGGAAGATCCCACATGCCGCGGAGCGGCTGGGCCCGTGAGCCATGGCCGCTGAGCCTGCGCGTCCGGAGCCTGTGCTCTGCAACGGGAGAGGCCACAACAGTGAGAGGCCCGCGTACCGCAAAAAAATAAAAAATAAAAAAAATAAAAATAAATAAAAAGGTTCTTCACCAAGCCTTCCAAAGAACAGAAAAGGATGGAATATTTCTCAGCTTTCTATGAGGCCACTGATACTAAAACCAGACAAGACACCACAAGAAAAAAAAACCTACAAACAAATATCTCTTATGAATACACACATTGTTGAATATATCAACAAAATACTAGCACATTGAATCCAGCAAAATTTTGAAAAGATAAAGCATTATGACTAATGGTGATTTAACCCAGTAATGCAAGGTTGTTTTATCATCTGAAAATCAATTAATGTAATACTTCATTTCAATAAAAGACAAAAACCACATGATCATCTTTATAGACATTTTTCTCTTTTTTATTTTGGGATACGGGAAGTCCAAACAATGGCACAGTGATCCAAACATGACTACATGTTGAAGCCTTTCCCAAGTGGGAATATCAAATTTAAGATGCATTAAGGTAGTTTTGTGAGTTAAGAGAAAGGAGGAGGAGTAAAAGTCAGGAATCAATGAACAAGGAACAAGGTCCTGGAAGTAGAAGACGGGTAAGGGAAGAGTAGGAGAGATATGGAGGGGAGTATAACGAAGTTTTGTGGATCTATAAATAAGGTATTTCTAACTTTCTCATAATTTTAATTTGCTTTATCTAAGTAATTATTTAGTGAGGCAATTTTAAAGTCCAATTTCAAGGCGGAAGGCTCCTCACAGCAACTAAATAAAGCACTCCATTGGAAAGTAGAAATATTTCCTTTGTGTTCTAAGGTACTTCAAAATGTACAATCTAGTCTATATCAAAAGTTCTCCAAAGTAAGCACTATAATTCCAAATTGTACCTGGTAAAACTGTACCAGTTAGAGACATATGAACTTAAATTAGCATATAGAGTTTATACAGTCTCCAATTTTTTTCTAGGATATTCTGATTATCTAAAAACAGAAATATAAAACATGAAGGCTTTCTTAGTTAATTAAATTATATTACGAATTCTCCCAATCTGAGAAAGATGTAAATGTTGCCTAAAATTCTTCCTAAATTCCTAAAATTTGTTCTTACCCCCATGAATTATTTGATGAAAACTAAGATCTCTAACATGAATAAAGGTCTTACCACATACCTTGAATTCATAGAGTTTCTCCCCTGTATGAATTCTCTGAAGTTGAGTGATCTGATAGCCACTATTTAAGGCCTCTCCAAATATTTTATATTTATAGGATTTTCATCATTATGAATTCTCTTTTGCATATTAGGGTGTCTTCCTTTGTTAAACATTTTCTCACATTCCATATATTCATAATAATTCACACAAGTATAAATTCACCAACATATATTAAGGTTTGAATTATATCTAAAAGCCTTCATACATTCCTTACACTCAAAGAGCTTCTTACCAATATGAATATTATCAAGGAACCTACTGATGCATACTAATGGTTTTCCCACTTTGACTAAATTTATAGGATTTTTTAAAACCAATATTAATAATCTGATGTTGATTAAGTTGTTCACACACAGTAAAGGCTTTTTTGGAATATTTTATAGGCATAAAGCTTCACAGCAGTCTCTAACATATAATAAGGACTGAATTAAGTCTAAATATCTTCCCACATTTAAAAAAATTTTTATTTTATACTGGAGTATAGTTGATTTACAATGCTGTGTTAGTTTCAGGTGTAGAGCAAAGTGATTCAATTATACATATACACATATCTATTCTTTTTCAAATTATTTTCTCATTTAGGTTATTATAGAATATTGAGTAGAGTGCCCTGTGCTATACAGTAGGTCCTTGTTGGTTATCTATTTTAAATATAGTAGGGTATATATGTCAATCCAAAACTCTCAATTTATCCCTCCCCCAACACCTTGCCCCTTTGGTAACCATAAGTTTGTTTTCCAAGTCTGTTTATGCTTTGCAAATAGGTTTATTTGTATCATTTTTTTAGATTCCACATATAAGCAATATCATATGATATTTGTCTTTCTCTGTCTGACTTACTTCACTTAGGATGATGATCTCCAGGTGCACCCATTTTGCTGCAAATGGCATTATTTCATTATTTTTAATGGCTGAGTGATATTCCACTGTATATATGTACCATATCTTCTTTATCCATTCATCTGTCGATGGACATTTAGGTTACTTAGGTTACTTCCACATCTTGGCTATTGTAAACAGTGCTAAAATGAACATTGGGGTGCATGTATCCTTTTGAACCATGGTTTTCTCCAGATATATGCCCACGAGTGGGACTGCTGGATCATATGGTAGCTCCATTTTAGTTTTTTAAGGAACCCTCCATACTGTTCTCCATAGTGGCTATACCAATTTACATTCCCAACAGTGAAGGAGAGATTCCTTTTCTCCACACCCTCTCCAGCATTTATTGTTTGTAGACTTTTTTGTAACAGCCATTCTGACTGATGTGAGGTGGTATCTCATTGTAGTTTTGATTTGCATTTCTCTAATAATTACCGATGCTGAGCATCTTTTCATGCACCTCTTGACCATCTGTGTGTCTTCTTTGGAGAAATGTCTATTTAGGCCTTCTGCCATTTTCTTTCTTTCTTTCTTTTTTTTTTTTTTTTTTTTTTTTGTGGTACGCAGGCTTCTCACTGTTGTGGCCTCTCCCGTTGCAGAGCACAGGCTCCGGACGCGCAGGCTCAGCAGCCATGGCTCACGAGCCCAGCCGCTCCACAGCATGTGGGATCTTCCCAGACCGGGGCACGAACCCATGTCCCCTGCATCGGCAGGCGGACTCTCAACCACTGTGCCACCAGGGAAGCCCCTTCTGCCCATTTTTTGATTGGGTTTTTCTTTTTCTGTTGTTTTGTTTTTTTACATTGAGCTGCATGAGCTGTTTGTAAACTTTGGAGATTAATCCCTTGTCAGTTGCATCATTTGCAAATATTTTCTCCTATTCTGTGGGTTGTCTTTCCACATTTCTTATATTAATCAGTTATCTCACCAATATGAATTATCTGATATTAAGTAACTTGTACAAACACAATCATGGCTTTCTCACATTCCTTACATTCATAATGATTATCATCAGTATGAATTCTCTGCCTTGAAGAAAAAAACTCAATTCAGTCTAAAGACCTTATTTATATTCCTGTGATTTCTCTCCTGTATGAATTCTCTGATGTTGAGTAACTCATCCACACATAAATGCTTTCCTTCACTCCTTACATTCATAAAATTTATCACCAGTATGAATTCTCTGCCTTGAAGAAAGAATGCAATCAGGTCTAAAGACCTTCCCACATTCTTTATATTCCTATGATTTCTCACCTGTATGAATACTCTGATATGGATAAATTGTCCACACACAGTTAAGGCCTTATTGCATTTTTAATATTCATAAAGCATCTCACCAGTATGAATTCTCTAACACATAGTAAGGACTGAATTAAGTCTAAACATCTTCCACATTTCTTACATTCATTGGTTTCTCATCAGTATAAATTATTGATGTTAAGTAACTTGTGCGCACACAAAAAAGCCTTCCCCACATTACTAATAGTCATAAAGTTTATCACCAGTATGAATTCTCTGGTTTGCAAAAAGAACTCAGTTAGTTCTAAACAACTTCCTACATTCCTTATATTCACAGGATTTTACATCAATATGAATTCTCTGGTATTGACTATATTATCCGCACAAATAACGACTTTCTCACATTGTTAACATGTAAGTTTCTGACCATTATGAATTCTCTTCAGTGTGGTAAATACTGACTTAAATTGAAACATCTCTTCACATTCCTTACATTCACTGTGTTTTTTTTCACCAGTATGACCTCTCTGATGTTGAGTAAACTGATATCCGCTACTGAAGGTCATTCTACATTCTTTCTGATAACATCATTTCTAATTAGAGCATGTTTTCTCTCAATTTTGATAAAGGTTGGATTTATGTTATTGGTTAAACAGATTTTCTGAGTTATATGTTAGAAAATGAGGCAATGTGGTCATTTTGGTAGATAATAATTTGGGTAAACTATTTCTTTTGAGTTACCCAACACCTCTTAAGCTCTCACACTTTCAGTCATTTCTAAAAATAGAGGGCTTAAGGGCAAGTGTATTACTTCTTAAACTGATACCCTAATTCTTGGAGCACTTATTTAGTGTATTCTCTCCAAAATTCTGGGCACAAAGGCTATTCGGTGATAGAGGAAGCTCCAGAACTAGACTGGTGTATAATGGAATTCTCAGAGGAAACTGTTTTACTAGTTAGTTTTGTGCAGCTTACTACTTAAACCCTACCAATAATCTTTTAAGCATGTAATTTTCCTTTTGACTATCCTCCCAAAATAAAGTACCTGCAATTGTTTGATTCTGGCCTTGAAAATTGATTACATAAATTAAAGATAAAAACCAAATAATGTAGAAAAGCATTTGTATTAATTTCCTAGGGCTGCTGTAACAAATTACCACAAACTTGATAACTTAAAACAACAGAAATATATCTCGCACAGTTCTAGAGGCCAGATTATAATATCAAGGTGCTACCAATGCTTCACTCCCTCCAAAGACTCTAGGTGAGAATCCATTCCTTACCTCTTCTGGTGGCTGTCAGCATTTGTGGTGGTTGTATCACTATAATCTCTCTCTCTCATCTTCACATGGATCTCTCCCCTTCTCTGTGTTTTCTTCCATCTCTTATAAGGAAATTAGCTGTTGTATTTAGGGTCTATCTCAGTAAGCCAGGATGTTCTCATCTTCAGATCATTAATTTAATTTAATTATATATAAAAGGACTATTTTTCAATATAAGGTAATATTCAGAGGGTCCAGGTATTAAGACATGGACACATCTTTTTTTGGGAGCTACAATTCAACCCACTACAACATTCAGTAAAATTCAAATTTTAAAATTCTGATTAAAAATAACTCAGGAAAATTTCTTTTCTTTTTCTTTTCTTTTTTTTTTTTTGGAGGTCATTTGTAGGAAAGACCAATATTCTCCTTTTTAAATTTATTTTTATTTATTATTATTTTTATTAATTTATTAATTTATTTTTGGCTGCACTGGGTCTTTGTTGCTGCACACGGGCTTTCTCTAGTTGTGGTGAGCAGAAGTTACTCTTTGTTGCAGTGCACAAGCTTCTCATTGTGGTGGCTTCTCTTGTTGAGGAGCAGGGGCTCTAGGTGCACAGGCTTCAGGAGTTGTGGTGCACGGGCTTAGTTGCTCTGTGGCATGTGGGATCTTTCCGGACCAGGGACTGAACCCATGTCCCCTGCATTGGCAGGTGGATTCTTAACCACTGTGCCACCAGGGAAGTCCCAGAAAAACTTCTTTATCTGGAAAAATTACGTATTAAAAACCTACGGGAGGGAATTCCCTGGTTGTCCAGTATTTAGGACTCTGCGCTTCCACTGCAGGGGGCATGGGTTCAATCCCTGGTCAGGGAACTAAGATACCACAAGCCACGTGGTGTGGCCAAAACAAACAAACAAAAACAAAACTACAGCAGAAATTACACTTAACATAGAAATTTTACATGCATTATTATAAAGAAAAAAAAGATAGAAAAAGGAAGAGATAAAACTATCATTTTTTACTACTGATGAAATAATCTACCTAGATAAACCAACATAAACAAAAGGCAAATATCAGCAAGTGTTCTATAACCAAGATCAACTTTAAAATATTAATAGTATTTCACTGCATCTGGCAGTATCCTTGTCCTGGAAAATCCAAATGAAAGGTACTCCAGTCAGTCACAGTTACTTAGGATACTCTACCCACTATCAGGGAATAGTTTGAGTCTGAGACCCCTGCATGAACTGTAGCAGATGGATTTCCATAATGTTTTTCTTGGTCAACAGCCACCATCAGTTTGACTTTGGAGAAATGACCTGGATTTGCTTTCAAATTGAATTCTGCAAAACTTTTGCTTGAAAGAGTAGAAGTACTGCTATTTGTAAAGATTACACTTCTATTGCTTAACAAAATTTAAAGAAACAGGAATTTTTAAAGCTTTGGATTTGATTTTAAGACTTGTTATTGGGGAATTCCCTGGCTGTCCAGTGGTTAGTACTCCATGCTTTCACTGCTGAGGGACCTGTGTTCAGCCCCTAATTGGGGAACTAAGATCCCACAAGCCGCATGGTGTGGCAAAAAGAAAAAAAGAAAAATAGACTTAAGTTATTAGTATTATCCAGTTCAAGGCAATTCTATTTAGAATCTCAGAGCTGAATGAGACCTAGAAGATAATGTAGTTTAGTCCCTTTTTTATAAATGAAGAAACTCATTCCCACACAGGCTGGGTGAGAGTTGTAAGGTCTGTGGCTCACTAGTGCAGAGGTTTAGAATCTAGTTTTTCCAGTAGTTTGTATAAGAATTCTGCTTTAAGTTTATTTTGATTAACTGCTTATTTTACTCTCTCATTTATACCTATTGTCCATTTCTTCTTAAATTCCTTCTATTTCTTTGGTACTCATCTTGCTTTATTTTCTCCATGATTTTTGGTTAATGAGGTCCAGTCAGATGGAGTGACTCTAATATTTTTTTCAAGTATTTCACTACCTTATCAATAAGCAGAAAACATTTTACTATATCTTTCACAATATTTTTTAAAAGCTAAAAAGTATCTAGGAATTAGCTAAGAATATACAAGATGTCATGAAGAAAAATATAATACACCATTAAAGTACAGAGAAAATTATAGAGAAACATTCTATGCTTAGATGACATTCATTAATATAAAATAAAAATTCCCCAAATTAATCCATGAATTAAAAATCATTGACATCAGGGACTTCCCTGGTGGTCCAGTGGTTAAGACTTTGCCTTCCAGTGCAGAGGGTGTGGATTCGATCCTGACTGGGGAGCCAGGATCCCACACGCCTCATGGCCAAGGAACCAAAACATTAAAAAAAAGCAATATTGTAACAAATTCAATAAAGACTTTAAAAAATGGTCCACATCAAAAAAAAATCTTTAAAAATTCATTGACATCAACATTTTAGTTGGATTTTTAAGAAAACTAGATAATCTTAATCTAAAATTTAAACAGAAGAATAAATAAAAAATAACAAGGAGTTGGCTCCTGTGATTATGGAGGCTGCAAACTCCCAAGGTCTGCATTCTGAAAGTCTGAGAACCAGGAGAGCTGCTGATGGTGTGAGTTCCAGTCTCAGTACAAAAGCAGAAGACCAATGTTCCCACATCAAAGGTCATCAGGCAGAGTGTAATTTGGCTCTTGCTCAGCCTTTTGTTCTACTGAGGACTTCAATAGATTGGTAGAGACCCACCCATGTTGGGGAAGGCAATCTGCTTTACTCAGTCTACCAATTCAAATGCTAACCTAATCCAGAAATACCCTCACAGTCATACCTAGGATAATGTTTAATGAAGTATCTGGGCACCTCATGGCCCAGTCAAGTTGACACGTGAAATTAACCATAACAGTATGCCTTTGTTCTTAGGAGTCAGGTATGTGAGGTATTGCAGAAAATTGTTATTATGTCTTTAATTAACTATAAAATAGTTTAATATTTGTAAAATTTGTGTAACATTGTAAAACTCATTTAATATTTCTCTCTCTCTCTCTGCTATATCTGTATAGCAATAGAGAGGTGGATAGATAGATATGGAGAGAGAGAATGTGGCAAGTGTTAACAATGAGGGAACCTAAGTTGAAAATATATGAATATTCATTGGTCTTTTCTTCCAAGTTTTCTGTAGTTTTGAAATTTTTCAGCAGTTGAAAAAATATTGAGTATCTGACTATTTTATTTTCTTTACCACTACCACCCTGGTTAAAGTAATCATAATTTCTCATTGGGATTACTGAAACAGATTCTTATCATATCTTCCTGCTTTTACCCTTCCCTCCCTATATTATATTTTCAACATGGCATCGAGACGGACCTTAGCCATGTCACTCCTGTCAGAAAAAGAGAAGATTTAGGGCTTCCCTGGTGGCGCAGTGGTTGAGAGTCCGCCTGCCGATGCAGGGGACAGGGGTTCGTGCCCCGGTCTGGGAGGATTCCACATGCCGTGGAGGGGCTGGGCCCGTGAGCCATTGCCGCTGAGCCTGCGCGTCCAGAGCCTGTGCTCCGTAACGGGAGAGGCCACAACAATGAGAGGCCCGCGTACCTCAAAAAAAAAAAAAAAAAAGAAGAAGATTTAGCTTCCCGTTTCACTCAGAGTACAAGGCAAAGTCTTACCTTAACAAAACCGAAAGTATCTGGTTCTCCCATTACCACCCTGACCTCATTTCCTACTGCTCTTCTGACCATTCTTTCTCAATTACACCAACCTCTGTAATGTTCATTGAGGACACTAGGCACCTATCTTCCTTAGGGTTTTTGCTCTAGATTTTCCCTCTGCATGAAATGCTTTCCTCCTGAAAATCACTAAGCTAACTCCCTCACATGCTTCAAGTCTTTTTATATTTAACTTCCTAATGAGACTTACCATGCTTATCCTATTTAGCTATTTAATATTGCAATATGTGCCTCCCATTCCTCACAGATTCTTTATCCTCTTAATCTGTTCCACTATTTCTTTATGCCAAAGCACATATTATTTTCACCTTTTTAAATATAGTTCACTTCTTATTTTCTTATTTTTTTGCCTCTCTTCATAATATAAGTTTCTCAGGAGTTGGGCTATTTGTCTATTTTGTTCAGTAATATACAGTAGTCTCCCATTTATGATAACATGGTTTCACTTTCTGCAGTTTCAGTTACCTGTGGACAACCATGGTCTGAACATGTTAAATGGAAAATTCCAGAAATAAATAATTCATTAAGTTTTAAATTGTGCACCGTTCTGAGTAGCAGGAGGAAATCTTGTGCCAACCCACTCTGTCCCACCCAGGATGTAAATCATCCCTTTGTCCAGTGTATGCTCTATATAGTATCTGCCTATTATTATAGGAAAAAACATACATATAGGGTTTGGTACTATCTGAGGTTCAAGACATCCACTGGGAGTCTTGGAACATATACCCCACAGATGGTAGGGAGGACTACTCTATATCCACTACCTAGAAGAGTGTCTAGTACATAGTATGTGCTCAATACATACCTGTTGATGAAAAAATTATAATAAAATTTATATATTAGTTTTGGCCTAAGATCTGAAAGAAAATGAGCCAAGAATGACTTACTGCTTCAGCAATGAAGATGACAGAGTTATCTTCACACCAAATGGGGAAAAATGTGAGAACAGCAGATTTGTGGGAGAAAAATCGAGTGTGTAATCCAAATATATTAAGTTATGGATATCTATCAGTCATTTCCACTGGAAATGTCTAGTAGGCAGTTGGATATATTTGTTTGAGAGAAATGTATAGACTGGAGTTGTAAATAAGAGAATTGTTGACATATAAATACCATTTAAAATCATGATACTTGGGCTGCCTCCACACCTCCCACGGTGGTACATGACTACTGCAGTCCTAGGACATGACTTCAGTGGTGCTGCACTGGTGCTCTTGTGAAAACAATGCTTGAAGGACACCAGGGTAGATTGCCAGCATTCTCATGGTTGAGGATGCCCAAGGGCAGTGACATCAACAGTGTACTTTGTGAGCCCACACAACAGTTGACAGGTGACACAACAGAGTGCACTCACCAGTGGACAGCTCTGGCAGAAGAATAATCAGTTGCTCCTCTCCCAGCGAGAGTGCTCCAATCCTGCCTACCTTGCACCACAGCTCAGAGACAGCTCAGAAATGGATCTGGGGGCTTCTACTCCAACAACTAGGGAGCAAACCCTGCCCTCGACAGAGCTGTGACAACCACAGAGCAAAGAGGAAGTCCTGCTAAACAGCGTAGGCTGTGGTCACCACTACACCAGTCACACCCTGTACCAAGGGGATAACAGCCAGGACACACTGAGGAAAGAGGCAGCAGGCATCCATACTAAAAAGAGCCCTTGCACCAAAAATATTAAACCCACACAGGCTATACAGGGATCTGCTGACATAAAAATGGCCCTCCAAGCCCGCAGTAGATAATTGTTTCTCCTAAACACACAGAGTAAGAGAAACAGAAGTAAAATGAAGAAGCAGAGGAACAACTCCCAGTTAAAAGATCAAGAGAACTGCCCTAAAAGAACAAACAGTGAAACAGACCTCTTCACTCTGATAGACATCAAGCTCAAAAAGGAGATAAGGAAAATACTGAATGGATTAAGAAAGGTTATCAATAGAAATGCAAATTACTGTAAGAAGGAACTAGAAACTATAAAGAGGAGCGAAGAAAAATTAGAAAGCTCATTTGCCAAGACAAAAGCTGAGCTAAATGCAATGAATAGCAGACTGAATAATGCAGAAGAATGGATAGTGATTTGGAAGATAGACTAATAAAAATTACCAAATCAGAAGAGCAGACAGAAGGTCAAATGGAAAAAAAAATGAAAGCAATATAAGAGACCTTATGAGATAATATAAAGCATGCCAATCTATGCATAATAGGAATTCCAGAAGGATAAGAAAGAAAAGGGGATCAAAAATGTATTTGAAGAAATTATGGCTGAGGACTTCCCAAACCTAAAGAAGGAAACAGATACCCAGGTACAGGAAGCACAGAGGGTCCCAAACAAGGTGCACCTAAATATACCTACACCAAGACATATTACCATTAAAATGGCAAAAGTTAAAGAGAGGATTCTAAAGGTAGCAAGAGAAAAACAAAGAGTTAACTACAAGGAAACCCCCATAAGACAATCAGCTGATTTCTCTACAGAAATGTTGCAGGCCAGAAGGGAGTGGCAAGATATATTCAAAGTCCTGAAAGGGAAAAATCTGCAACCTAGGATACTTTACCCAGCAAGATTATCATTTAGAAGAGAAGGAGAGATAAAGAATTTCTCAGACAGGCAAAAACTAAAAGAAAAAAGCAATACTAGGGCTTCCCTGGTGGCGCAGTGGTTGAGAGTCCGCCTGCCGATGCAGGGTACACGGGTTCATGTCTCGGTCCAGGAAGATCCCACATGCAATGGAGCGGCTAGGCCTGTGAGCCATGGCCTGCGCGTCCGGAGCCTGTGCTCCGCAACAGGAGAGGCCATAACAGTGAGAGGCCCGCATACTGCCAAAAAAAAAAAAAAAAAAGCAATACTAAACCTATCCTAAAAGAAATACTGAAAGGTCTTTTCTAAATAAAAAAGAAGCAAGAAGCTATAGGAAAGAGGAAATCACAATTGGAAAATAAATCACTTCAATAAGCCAGTATACAGATTAAAAATAAAAATAAATTTCTTGTGAAAACAATGATAACCAAAATGAATAGCAAAAGGATAAACATGAAGATGTAAAAGAGGACATCAAAATCATAAAATGTGGAGGATGAGAGTAAGAAAGTGTAGGACTTTTTAAATAAATGTATTTATTTTTGGCTGCATTGGGTCTTTGCTGCTGCGTGTGGGCTTTCTTTAGTTGCAGTGAATGGGGGCTACTCTTTGTTGTGGTGTGCAGGCTTCTCATTGCAGTGGCTTCTCTTGTTGCAGAGCATGGGCTCTAGGTGTGCAGGCTTCAGTATTTGTGGCTCACAGGCTCTAGAGTGCAGGCTCAGTAGTTGTGGCACACAGGCTTAGTTGCTCTGGGACATGTGGGATCTTCCTGGACCATGGCTTGAGCCCATGTCCCCCGCATTGGCAGGTGGATTATTAACCACTGAGCCACCAGGGAAGCACAGAAAGTGTAGTTTTTTTACATGCCTTTTTTTTTTTGGGCCACACTCTGTGGCTTGTGGGATGTTAGTTCCCTGACCAGGGATTGAACCCATGTCCTCAGCAATGAAAGTGCAGAGCCTTAACCACTGGACTGCCAGGGAATTTCCAAAATAGGAGTTGATTTTTAGAATGTGTTTGAGCCTATATGAATATCAGTTGAAGGAAAGCAGATATAGGAAGGTGTTAACATACTTGAAAAACAGGGTAACCACAAATCAAAAACATACAATAGATTCACAAAAATCAAAAAGAAGAAAACACTAGCATAATATAAAAGGAACACATCAAACCACAAAAAGAAAAAGAAAGGAACAAAGAAGAAATATAGAATCAACTGGAAAACAAGGTTTAAAATGGCAATAAATACATATCTATCAATAATTACCTTAAATGCCAATGGACTAAATACTCCAATCAAAAGACACAGACTGGCAGATTGGATTAAAAACAAGAGCCTACAATCTGCTGCCTGAAAGAGACCCACTTTAGGGCAAAGGACACACATAGATTGAAAGTGAGGGGATGGAAAAAGATATTTCATGCAAACAAAAATGACAAGAAGATGGGGGTCACAATACTTATATCAGACAAAATAGATTTCAAAACAAAGACCATCAAGAAAGATAAAGGACACTATATAGTGGTAAAAGGATCAATACAAGAAGAGGATATTACGCTCACCAACATATATGCACCCAATATAGGAGCACCCAAATACACAACACAAATACTAACAGACATAAAGGGAGAAATGGATGGGAATAAAATAATAGTAGGAGACTTTAATACCCCACTCACGTCAATGGACAAATCTTCTAGCCAGAAAATCAATAAGGCAACAGAGATCCTAAATGATAAATAGAACAGTTAGACTTAATTGATATTAATATTTTCAGGACATTACATTCCCCCAAAACCAGAATACTCATTCTTTTCAAGTGCACATGGAACATTCTCTAGAATTGACCACATACTAGGGCATACAACAAGCCTCAATAAATTTAAGAGTATAGAAATTATTTCAAGTGTCTTTTCTGACCACAATGGCATAAACTAGAAATCAACCACAGAAAAATAAGTGAGAAAAAGAGATTACATGGAGACTAAACAACATGCTACTAAAAAGCCAATGTGTTGATGATGAAATCAAAGAATAAATTTTAAAAATACCTTGAGACAAATAACAATAAAAACACAATCATACAAAATCTATGGGGTGCAGCAAAAGCAGTTCTTAGAGGAAAGTTCATAGTGATACAGGCCTTCCTCAAAAAACAAGAAAAATCTCCAAAACACAACCTAACGTACTTCTTAAAAGAATTAGAAAAAGAAGAACAAACAAAACCTAAAGTCAGCATAAGGAAAAAAAATAGTAATGATCAGAGAGGAAATAAATAAAATAGAGAGTAAAAAACAATAGAAAAAATCAGTAAAACCAAGAGGTGGTTCTTTGAAAGGGTAAACAAAGTTGACAAACCTCTGGCCAGGCTCACCAAGAAGAAAAGAGAGAGGACCCAAATAAACAAAATAAGAAATGAAAAAGAAATAACAACCAATATCACAGAAATACAAAAAAACCATAAGAGAATACTATGAAGAATTATATACCAACAAATTCAACAACCTAGAAGAAATGGACAAGTTCCTAGAAATATGCAGCGCACCAAAAATGAGTTAAAAAGGAATAGATAATTTGAACAGACTGCTCATTAGAAGTGAAACAGAATCTGTAATTTTAAAACTCGCTACAAACAGAAGTCCAGGACCATATGGCTTCACAGACTAATTCTACCAAACATACAAAGAATAACTTATACCAATCCTTCTCAAACTCTTCCAAAAGACTGAAGTGGAGAGAACACTCCCAAAGATGTTCTGTGAAGCCAACATCACCTGGATACCAAAACCAGACAAAGACACTACCAAAAAAGAAAATTACAGGCCAATATCTTTGATGAATATAGATGTTAAAATTCTCAACAAAATATTAGCAAACCAAAGCCAACAACACATAAAAAAGATCATACACCATGACCAAGTTGGATTCATCCCAGGGTCACAAGGATAGTACAACATATGCAAATCAATGTGATACACTACATCAATGAAAGAAAAGACAAATGATCATTTCAATACACGCAAAAAAAGCATTTAATAAAATTCAACATCCATTCATGATAAAAACTCTTACCAAAGTGGGTGTAAAGGGAACATATCTCAACATAGCAAAAGCTATCTAAGACAAACCTATAGCCAACATAATACTCAATGGTGAAAAGCCAAAAGCCCTTCCACAAAAATCTAGAACAAGACAAGGATTCCCATTCTCACCACATCTATACAACTTAATATTGGAAGTCCTAGCCACAGCAATCAGACAAGAAAAAGAAATAAAACGTATTCAAATTGGAAGGGAAGAGGTAAAATTGTCATTAAATGCAGATGACATAATACTATATATAGAAAGCCCTAAAGACTCCACACAGGGACTTCCCTGGTGGCATAGTGGTTAAGAATCTGCCTGCCAATACAGGGGACACAGGTTCAAGCCCTGGTCTGGGAAGATCCCACATGCTGTGGAGCAATGAAGCCCATGCACCACAACTACTGAGCCTGCGCTCTAGAGCCCGTGAGCCACAACTACTGAGCCTGTGTGCCACAACTACTGTAGCCCGTGTGCCTAGAGCCTGTACTCTGCAACAAGAGAAGCCACCACAATGAGAAGACCACGCACAACAATGAAGACCCAACACAGCCAAAAATAAATAAATAAATAAATTTATAAAAAATAAGAAATAAAAAAAAGACTCCACACAAAAACTACTAGAATTGATACATGAATTCAGCAAAGTAGCAGGATACAAGATTAACATACAGAAATTGGTTGCATTTCTTTACACAAACAATGAAATATCAAAAGGAAATGTAAAAAAAAAAAATCTCTTTTAAAATTGCATCCAGGGCTTCCCTGGTGGCGCAGTGGTTGAGAGTCCGCCTGCCGATGCAGGGGACTCAGGTTCGTGCCCCGGTCCAGGAAGATCCCACATGCCGTGGAGCGGCTAGGCCCGTGAGCCAAGGCCACTGAGCCTGCGCATCTGGAGCCTGTGCTCCACAATGGGAGAGGCCACAACAGTGAGAGGCCCGCGTACCGCAAAAAAAAATAATAATAAAAAAAATAAAATAAAATTGCATCCAAAAAACAAACAAACAAACAAACAGACAAAAAAATCCCTTAGGAACAGACCTCACCAAGGAGGTGAAAGACTTATATACTGAGGACTATAAAACATTAATAAAGGAAACTGAAGGTGATTCAAAGAAATGGAAAGATATCCTATGCTCTTGGATTGGAAGAATTAAAATTGGTAAAATGGCCATACTTCCCAAAGCAATCTACAGATTTAATGTGATCCTTATCAAATTATCCATGACATTTTTCACAGTACTAGAACAAATAATCCTAAATATTATATGGAACCATAAAAGACCTGGAATTGCCTAAGCAATCCTGAAGAAAAAGAACAAGGCAGGAGGAGAACAACCCTCCCAGACTTCAGACAATATTACAAAGCTACAATAATCAAAACAGCATGGTATTGGCACAAAAACAGACATATGGATCAATGGAACAGAATAGAGAGCCCAAGAATAAACTCACACACCTATGGACAATTAATCTTTGACAAAGGAGGAAAGAATATACAGTGGAGAAAAGACAGTCTTCTCTTCAGCAAGTGACGTTGGGAAAGTGGGACAGTCTCATGTAAATCAATGAAGTTAGAACACACCCTCACACCATACATAAAAATAAACTCAAAATGGCTTAAAGAATTAAATATAAAACATGATACCATAAAACTCCTAGAAGAGAACATAGGCAAAACATTCTCTGAAATAAATCATACCAGTGTTTTCTTAGATCAGTCTCCCAAGGCAATAGAAATAAAAGCAAAAATAAATGGGAACTAATCAAACTTACAAGCTTTTGTACAGCAAAGGAAACCATAAACAAGTGAAAAGACAACCTACAGCCTGGGAGAAAATATTGGCAAATGATGCCACCAACAAGGGCTTAATTTCTAAAATATACAAACAGCTCATACAGCTCAACAACAACAAAAGATAAACAACCTAACAGAAAAATGGGCAGAAGACCTAAATAGACACTTCTCCGAAGAACATATACAGATAGCCAACAGGCACAAGAAAAGATGCTCAACATCACTAATTATTAGGGAAATGCAAATAAAAACTACAATGAGATACCACTTCACACCTGTCAGAATGGCCATCATTAAAAGATCTACAAGGGACTTCCCTGGTGGTCCAGTGGTTAAGAATCTGCTTTCCAATGTGGGGGACGTGGGTTCGATCATTGGTCAGGGAATTAAGATCCCACATGCCACAGGGCAACTAAGCCCACATGCTCTAGAGCCCACACACCACAACTAGAGAGACTGCGTGAGGCAACAACTCAGCCCGCGCACTTTGGAGCCAGCGCACTGCAACAAAGAGCCTGTGTGCCACAACTAAGACCCAATGCAGCCAAATAAATATTTTTTTAAAAAGGTCTACAAATAACAAACGCTGGAGAGGGTGTGGACAAAAGGGAACCCTCCTATATTGTTGGTGGGAATGTAAGTTGGTATAGCCACTATGGAGAACAGTATGGAGGTTCCTTAAAAAACAAAATAGAGTTACCATATTATCCACCAATCCCACTCTTAGGCACATACCCAGACAAAGCTATAATTCAAAAAGATACACGCACCCCTATGTTCATAGCAGCACTATTCACCATAGTCAAGACATGGAAACAACCTAAGTGTCCATTGACAGATGAACAGATAAAGAAGATATGGTATATATATACAATGGAATACTACTCAGCCATAAATAATGAAATAATGCCATTTGCAGCAACATGGATAGCCCTAGAGATTATCCTACTAAGTGAGGTAAGTCAGAAAGACAAATACCGTATGATGTCACTTATATGTAGAATCTAAAATATAACACAAATGAACCTATCTTTGAAACAGAAACAGACTTACAGACATAGAGAACAGACTTGTGGTATCCAAGGAGGAGGGGGAGTCGGGGAGGGATGGATTGAGAGCTTGGGGTTAGCAGTTACAAACTATTATATGTAGAATGGATATGGATACAACAAGGTCCTACTGCATAGCGCAGGGAACTATATTCAATATCCTGTGATACACTGTAGTGGAAAAAAATATAAGAAAAGAATGTAGGGGACTTCCCTAATGGTGGAGTGGTTAAGAATCCACCTGCCACTGCAGGGGACACGGGTTTGAGCCCTGGCCCAGGAAGATGCCACATGCTGCGGAGCAGCTAAGCCCATGTGCCACAACTACTGAGCCCGCGTGCCACAACTACTGAAACCCGTGTGCCCAGAGCCTGTGCTCCACAACAAGAGAAACCACCACAATGAGAAGCCCTCACACCGCAACAAAGACCCAACACAGCAAAAAAATAAAAAAATAATAAATAAATAAATAAATTTATTTTTTAAAAAAAGGACCATAGGGACTTCCCTGGTGGCAGAGTGCTTAAGAATCCACCTGCCAATGCAGGGGACATGGGTTCAATCCTTGGTCCGGGAAGATTTCACATGCCAGGGAGCAACTAAGCCCATGTGCCACAACTACTGAGGCTGCGCTCTAGAGCCCATGAGCCACAACTACTGAGCCCACATGCCACAACTACTGAAGCCTATGCACCTACAGCCCGTGCTCCACAACAAGAGAAGCCACCACAATGAGAAGCCCGCGCACCGCAATGAAGAGTAGCCCCCCTGCTGGCCGCAAATAGAGAAAGCCTGCGCACAGCAATGAAGACCCAGCGCAGCCAAAAATAAATAAATAAATAAAATTTAAAAAGAATGTATATATACATATAATTGAATCACTTTGCTGTACAGCAGAAATTAACACAGCATTGTAAATCAACTCCAATAAAAAATAAATTAAAATTTTAAAAATCATGAGTCTAAATGATATTGCCAAAGGAATGAGTATAGATAAAGTAGAAAATAAAACTAAGGACTGAGTCCTAGAACACACAATAATGAAGAATTTTGTCCAATGAAGAAACCATGGCAAAGTTAACAGACAGCAGTTAAGGAGAATATAGTTGCAATGTCTGAAAAAACAAGCAACTAATATCTGAAAAAATAAAAGAAAGCAACAACGAAAAGACAGGAATGGCAGTGGTGATACAGACAACTGACCAAAACAAAAAAAAAAATCCAAAGAAAATATGTAAAATAAAATACAATCTTCCCATGTAATCCTCTTTACTAATATTAATAATCACATATATGAAAATTTGAATAAAATGATAGAACACTTTACATCTACCAGAATGGCATAAAGATGAAATCTAGTAACTACCAACATGAGAAAGAATGTGGAGATAAAGGAAACATCATGAATTGCTGTTGAGAGTCTGATGCAGCCATTCTGATAAAGATCAGCTGGAGCTACTTAATCAAATTGAATAAAATATTCTATGAGCCATCAGCTTTATTCCAGCATTATATATAAAAGAAATTCTTATACAGGTACATACAGGGATACAAGTATAAGGATGTTAATTTCTGCATTTTGTCAAATAATGATTCTCAAAATGTTAAAAACATAATTCTTATACAAACTGATAGTAAGCTGGTCAGTTTTATTTAACTCATTGATAATGGAACCCGTAACATGACAAACCCAGCCAAAGATAATATGATAAGTGTGAATTTTATAATCAGGGGATGGGAAGAACGCTAAAATAAGATTTCTAAGTTAAATTCCAAACTGGTTGGGCTTCCCCGGTGGCGCAGTGGTTGAGAATTCGCCTGCCAATGCAGGGGACACAGGTTCGAGCCCTGGTCTGGGAAGATCCCACATGCCGCACAGCAACTAAGCTCGTGTGCCACAACTACTGAGCCTGTGCTCTAGAGCTCGTGAGCCACAACTACTGAGCCCGCGTGCCGCAACTACTGAAGCCTGCGCGCCTAGAGCCCATGCTCCACAATGAGGGAAGCCACTGCAATGAGAAGCCCGCGCACCGCAATGAAGAGTAGCCCCTGCTCGCCGCAACTAGAGAAAGCCCACGCGCAGAAACAAAGACCCAACACAGCCAAAAATAAATAAATAAGTAAATAAATAATTTTTTTAAAAATTCCAAACTGGTTAATGTCCAAGAAGACCAAAAAACCTTTGGTGATTAATTGTTCTGCTTGACAGATAATAAATCATCATATAATAATTGGTTTTGCAGAACTGAAAAAATTCTGAGCCCTAATCAACTGTGCAAACATCCCTATACAAAATAGGGAACCTTAGAGACTTCCCTGATGGTCCAGTGAGTAAGACTCTATGTTCCCAAAGCCAGGGGGCCTGGGTTCAATCCCTGGTCGGGGAACCAGATTCCGCATGCATGCCGTAACTAAAAGTGTGCAGTCTGCAACTAAGAAGTCTGCATCGGAACTTCCTTGGTGGTCCAGTGGTTAAGGCTCCGCACTTCCAATGCAGGGGATGTAGGTTCGATCCCTGGTCAAGGAACTAAGATCCCACATGCCATGTGGTGTGGCTAAAAGATTCAAAAAAAAAAAAAAAAGAAGTTCGCATGCCACAACTAAGAAGTCTGCATGCCGCAACTAGAAGATCCCACATTCCGCGACTAAAAAAAAAAGATCCCCCATGCCACAACGAAGATCTCACATGCCACAACTAAGACCCAGAGCAGCCAAAATAAATAAGTTAATTAATTATAAAACAAAACAGGGCTTCCCTGGTGGCGCAGTGGTTGAGAGTCCACCTGCTGATGCAGGGAGCGTGGGTTCGTGCCCCGGTCCGGGAGGATCCCACATGCCGTGGAGCGGCTGGGCCCATGAGCCATGGCCGCTGAGCCTGCACGTCCGGAGCCTGTGCTCCGCAACGGGAGAGGCCACAGCAGTGAGAGGCCCACGTACCGCAAAAAATAAAAAAATAATTAAAAATTTAAAAAATAAAACAAAACAAAATAGGGAACCTTATAGAAAGTGCTCAAAAATTATTTTTAAAGGTTATCTTTTTGCTTTGTTGCCATGTTTTGGATATTTTTCTTAATCCCTCCATGTGATTATGAATAATTCTAAAATACTGTTCATCATTAAAAGGTGGTTCAATCACAGGTTTTGTTGTGATGATGGCTTGACCAAATGCATAGATAAAGCAAAGGGTATTTACTAACACACATTAAGTCTTTTTGGATGGTCAATAAATTCAGAGCCATACAGTGCTGAGCAACTACTAGGTCCACAGAATTAACTGCTGTTTGGACATTACATAAGGAATCTAAAATTGCATTTCCAATAGCCTCTGTCTTTCAGAGATGTTATTACTCTTGCTTGCTCATCTATTCCAATGCTAGAAAACCAAAACCAAGATGTTTATCTCAATCAAGTTCTGTCTTTAGCACCAGTAAATGTGAGTAAATTCTCCTTTCCTCTAGATTTCCAAAATTTGCTAAATTCCCAGCCTGCCAGTAAGTAACATTCCTTATTCTTTGTGAGGTTAGGATCCATAGGCCCAAATGAATAGACCTCAGACCAGATTCTTAGATGAGCTTCTTAGGCACTAATTCCACATATGAAATACAACTCATGTTTCTTTTTTTTTCTTTTAATATCTATTTATTTTTGGCTGCATTGAGTCTTAGTTGCTGCACACAGGATGTTTCATTGTGGGTGCACGGGCTCTTCCTTGCAGCACACGGGCTTCTCTCTAGTTGTGGCATGTAGGCTCCAGAGCACGTGGTCTCTGTAGTTGCGGCATGAGGGCTCAGTAGTTGTGATGTGCGGGCTTAGTTGCTCTGCAGCATGTGGGGTCTTAGTTCCCCAACCAGGGATTTAACCCACGTCCCCTGCATTGGAAGGTGGATTCTTAACCAATGGACAACTAGGGAAGTCCCCAACTCATGTTTCTTGATGATAGTATTGTCAAACCTAATAAAATTAAATCTGATTTCAAATATGATACTTTCAGTGTGGTATTGATTGCACAAAATTTTTGTCAACATAATTTGATTTGTCCAGTTTTTAAAAATCATATTTTTTAAAAGACAGATTCTGATGGAAGCTATTGCATAAAAACTAAAAGGAAATTCTGGTTCCAGGGAAGGTGAAGTAATCACATTCCACCTTGTACAGATGCATTCTCCCACCAAATGAAACTATAAATGCTATATAAAATGCATGGAGTAGCTATCTTAGATTTCTGAAAAGTTAATAGTAGCAGGCAGATTTGTGAAAATACCAAAACTCTGAAGTTCCACTGAATCGCTAGTGTTTGTCATTTTCCTCCTCTGATACTGCCCAGCCTGGACTCAAAGGCAGCCTGAAACTCAGAAATGCACACCAGCTGTAGACAAAGGGTTCCATTAGAATCTTTCTCTTTCTAGTCTTGGAACCAGAATTAAGAGGACCACACCTCAGAGACAGTAGGGGAATTCTCTTGTTTTTCTTTTTCCTCTCTTTCTTGCTTCATCCACAGGTGTCAAAAACTCTGAGGAAGGGGAAAACTTCGCTGCAATGAAAGGATCTGTGATCCCAAGAACATGGAGCAAATCCCTGTTGCTTTTTACAAATCATTCTGTCATCTGTCTACTTGGTCCTGAATGCAGCAGACACCATCATTGGAAATATGTGGCAGAGAAGGGAAACTGAAGCCTCAGCTTTCAGACTGAAGGTCCAGAAATAGAGGCCCCATAGAGCCATGGAGACCAAGGGAGATCAGAGGGGTGATCCCATAAGGTCATGTATGGATCTCACTCTAAACAGCAAACAACATGGTTTAAGAGATAAGCTACAGAGTAGAGGGACTGTTCAGTTCCAAGACTGACCACAAGGTGCAAGGTGGCACACCTGCAGGCACTGCAATCACTTTTAAACAACTGACTTTAGAACCATAGCCAACAGAAGGCAGGTTAATACTTGAGGCCTAAACCTAACCTGGTCAATCATCTGCTAAAACAAAGCAAAACAAAAACCCCACAATATTCTCCCTATGCTATAAAAAAGACCAAGAGTCTCATAATATAATATCCAGTGTCTAGGATAGAATCCAAAATTATATGGCTTACAAAGATCCAAAAAACTCTCAAATCACAAGGGAAAATTCAATCAACAGACACCAACTCAAAGATGACTCAGATGTTGGAATTATCAGACAAAGATATTAAAGCAGAAATTATAACTGTACTCTCGGAATTACAGGTGAATACTCTTGTAATGAATGAAATGCTACAGCAACAAAATATAAGATATAAAGAAGAACCAAATGCAAATACTAGAACGGAAATACAATAACCAAAATAAATTCGCTAGATGGGCTCAATAGCAGAAGGGAGATGATAGAGAAAAAAGCCAGTGAACATGACGAAGACCAAGGGAAATGATCCAATCTGAACAACAGAGAGGAAAAAAAGATTGAAAAAATAAGAAAACAAAAATTCAGAGACCTGAAGGGTAATACCAAAATATCCAACATTAGTGTCATCAGAGTTCCAGAAGAAGAGGAGAAAAAAACACGAAGTAGAAAAATATTTGAAGAATTCATGGCTGAAAACTTCTCAAATTCGTCAAAAGACATAAGTTTATATAAACAAGAAGTTTAGTAAACCACAAATGGAATAAGCTCAAAGAAATACATTCCGGGACACATCATTATCAAACTGATGGGAAAAACAAGCAAACAAATCAACCTGAAAGCAATGAGATAAAAAAGTGTATTTTACTTAGGAGAACACCTATTAAGTGGCTGTGGATTTCTCATCAGAAACAATGGAGGTCAGAAGGAAGTGAAACACTTTAAAGCACTGTAAGAAAAGAACTTTCAACCCACATTCCAGTACCCAGCAAAAATATTCTTCAGGAAGGAAGGTGATATAAAGACATTATTAGATGAAGAAAAACTAAGAGATTTCAATGCCAGTAGACCTGCTCTAAAAGAAATACTGAAGAAAATTCTTCAGATGGAAGGAAATTATACCAGAGAGAAATGTGGAACATCAGAAAAGAAGTAAAAGTAAAAGAAGGGTTAAGTATCTGCGTAAATATAATAGACCACTAATCTACACTGAAGGTCCCGAGACTATACATGACGGCTGAGAGCAATAGTTAATTTTTTCTGCCTCTATTTTTAAAATATTTCAATTAATTTAAATTATATCTGCTTCTTGAAAATAAACAAGATATAAATTAATATAGAGGAAAATTTTATTGACAAAATTTATTTTGTCAATTTCTACTTCCTTCTCCAGAGTTAACCATTGTTAACATTCTACCCTTTATCCCTTTAGAACTTTTAAAATCCAATTATATACATAAGTAGGTAAGTGTACAACCACATTATACAATATTATGATTGTTTTTTCTAGTCTCTTGGTTGGTTTGTATTATATTTATAGAACTTTCCACTTATCAGTAGTACCTGGAAATCGTTTCATGTCAGTGAGTTCTTGTGTTTTCATGACTGCATTGTAATTCACACTGTAAGCCTAACACAATTTACTTGGTGAAGAGTTATGCTGTGTCCAGGCTTTTGCTATTCAAAAAAAAAAAAAGGTCGCAATGAAAATTATTATACATAGTTGTACGTGTGTGCCTGTATGACTTTAGGATGCATGCTTAGGAGTGGAGTTATTGGATAGGGAGCTTGCAGATTTGAATTTTTTGATAGGGCTACTGAAATAACTTCCAAATAAACTTGTAATCAATCTATTTGAATTTTCACCATATAGGCAAAAGAATGAGACTATTATTTATGATTTCCTTATTACTAGTAATGTTGAAGAGCCTTTATAGATTCATTAGTCAATTGTAATTGCCCTGTGAATTTGGTGCTCATTCAACAATTATTTACTGAACACCTCCTACTTGCCAGGCATTCTTCTAGACCCTGGGTATATAGGAATGAACAAAAAAGACGTAAGTCCATGTTGGCTTTTTGTTGTCATTGTTTACATTGTAGGATTTATATCCTTTGCCCATTTTCTGCTGGTTGCTTGTTTTTATCTTATTTATTTTCAGGAAGTATTAATATGTAGTTATTATAAGTCCTCCATATTTAGAGATATTGCCCAAGGTAGTTAAAAATTACATACATAGTCAAGAAAACCCCAAAATATTATGGGCTAGTGTGGAAATTTTCCTGAATATTTACCAATTTAACCATAAAATAAATCTGGTTCCAACCCACAGCATCTAAAGTACAGGACCACATTCTGCCACTGAGATATTTCCTTGGAAAATCTGAGCAGCTCATGCCTTTCCATGCTGTGCATACCCAAAATGCCCTTTTTGTGGGAGATACAGGGAGACCTGAGTTTTTGTGATTGCCCTGAGCCTCCAAGCCCTGTCTTAGCTCTCTATCTCTCCAGGACTCGAGCTTCTCCGGGGGCTCATGATCCAGAGTGGCCACTCACCCTCTCACCTGCTCCTCACTGAATAGTTCCCAAGGCCATTAGGAGAAATTAGGATTCGTGTTTTTTTGAAAGGAGGAATGGAGTCCACTGTAATCTGTAGTGGTCAATAAGTTGTAAACACAGTTGGATCCTCAATTTGCAGAGTAGTCTGAGAGGACCTCATAGACTCTTTCTGCGCCAGCTTGTGGCAGCAGTGACCTGAGGAGAGTCCCTGGTGCACAGACAATGTCTTGCTACTCAGAGTGGTTCTCAGACCAGCAGATTCAGCTCCACCAGGGAGCTTGTTACAAATGCAGAATCTTAGGCCCCAGACCTACTAAATCTGAATCTGCATTTTTAACAAGATTCTCAGGTGAATCATTTTTCTATTAAAGTTTGAGAAGCACTTGTATAATGGTAAAAAGAAAGGATTCTAGAGCCACCCGGGCTCCACAATTCACTTGCTATTTAACCCGGGAAAATTTCGTTTTCTATGCCTCAATTTCCCCTTCTACAAAATGGGACAAATAATAATACTATACCTATGCTATAGGTTTGTTATTTGGGTTAACACACGTAGTATTAAGAACAATGTCTGGCACTTAATAAGCTCTATAATTGTTTGGTTTTGTTAACATTAACTGTTTCCAGAGCTCTACCAACCTGACTCCATTCATTCAACAAGCCTTCTTGAGCACTGCTTAGAGGGAGACAGAGGTAGCAATAAATTCCAGAAAGTCAATCTCATCCCAATGTGCCAGATTTTTATAGCCCTATTCTTTTTTTCCTTTGCTCTTCAACAGCCCTTGAAGGTCTCTTACTTCAGTTCCTTCCCCTAAAATATTTTTGCCTTACTCTTACTTCTTCAGGTACAGGGATCTCTGCCTTTTCCGACCCACCTCATATCCACCCATAATGTTACTCTGCATACTCTAAGAAGCAAACATCAAGATGGAATTGAATGTGCAAGTGTTTTTAGATAAAATGCTTATAAGGAAAAATAAGGAGAGAGCAAGGAAACTGGAAGGAAAGCTGTGAGAATACAACATAACTGACCCCAAAAGGAGAGGCAAGGAAGGTTTGGTTGGAACCTCCACTATCCCCCTGATGTCTAAAGAAAGTTCACCAGGGTGGTGGGAAAATTCTCAAACTAAAGTTAGTCACAGAGGAGCCCCATGTCTCCCAGGGATGGACTTGCTTTAGTATCTTTGCTCAGCTCGATCCTTGGGTGGTAACAGCATGTGGGAAGCATGGCTTCTGTATGCAAACTTCGTGATGGATCTCAGAACGCAGAAGCTGGGTTTCTTGATCAATTACATACCATGTATTTGGAGATCCATGAGCACATTTTCATGGCTGCCACAACCTATAACCCCGTCTCTTACAGGAGACAGTAAAACTGTCCCACAGGCTTAGAACCATCTTAAAAATAGTTGTTTATTCTTGTGATTGGGTTTTTCAAAAACCAACTCATATCAGATCCATCAGAGAAGTGAGGTCGCAGGGTAAATCACTGGTCCCCAAAACTGGAGATGGAGAAGGATACAGAGAATCATGGCTTATCTGGAGCAGAAGCCCTGGAGCAAAAGCCCCTTGCTGGAGCCAGTAGCAGTAGGAACACGTAAATTGCAACTGATGTATTGCTCAAGGCTCAGTATGCACTAGACTTAGAGTTAAAAACTCTGGGCCCCCAGTTTTAGGGAACCCACACACTTTCCTGAGTTTTACCTCCAGGAAAATCCGATTATGCTTCCAACAGGAGGAGGGGAAAATTAACAATTTAGAGATATACCCAGAGGGTTATATTCTCTTTAACAAGGTCTACCCTCAAAAGAAATTATTTCACTTAACACAATGTGGGTGAAGAAAAATACCCCAACTCCAGCTCCTTGTAGCCTTTGACATGCGAGAAGGGAAATACCCAAATCCAGCTCCACCAGCATTCTTATCTCACCTAAGAGGAGAGAAAAGTGATGTCACCACCATAGTGGAGTAGGAGGCCCCAGCCTCCATCGCCCCACAAAAATCAACAATTAGACAGCTATACAGGAGTAAACACAGCTCTGGAAGAGCTCTGGAGTCCACTTAAGAAACTCCCACAACACAGAAAAACAAAACACTTAAGAATAACCACACAAAAAAGGAAGGAAGAACAATTTCATTTTGCCTGAATCATCCCATTTCCCAAGCAGCATTACTCAGCACCAAGAGGGAACTCCTCAGCTAGAAAGAGTTCCCCTAACTGGGAAAGGGAGAACAGGGTGAGTGACCAGCTTTCCTAGCCTTTTGGGAAACTGTAGGAAGGACCCGCTTTGATTTCACCCTATCCAGAGACTGGCAAAGCTGAGATGTATAGAGATGGCTAAGTATAAGGAAGAAGCCCATGCACCACAATGAAGAGTAGCCCCCGCTCGCCGCAACTAGAGAAAGCCTCTGTGCAGCAACAAAGACCCAACGCAGCCAAAAATAAAAAATATAATAAATTTTTTTAAAAAAAGAGCCAGTAGCTGTGGCAGTGCACATCAATAGCCAGGACCCCACAACTGTCAGCATATCCCCAGTTGGTGCCAAACCTTGTTGCTTGCCCTAATCCCCACCACTACATGTGTGTCTGCAACTGGCCCCTTCCACTACACAAGCACCTGCAGCTTATGCCCCAGCAAAGTGTGTGTATGCCAACAGCTCTAGTCACCAATGCTGCCTGCCCTGGTCCCTACTGCTGGACTGGGAAGCACTGCTGAGGATCCCAACAGCCCCTGCAGTCTCTGCAGACCCCCCACAGTGCTTATCAAGAACCATGCAGTTGTTGATGCTGTGGGCCCAAGAAGCCTGAGCCAAAGAGTCTCCACACACTCCTGGACACCGAGCTACCACACACCTCTGTACTTGGCACCCTACCCCACTAGACCCAGGACCACAGCACGGTCCAACATATCCACATCTGCAGGTGAAGGTCCTTCCTTACTGAAATCAGTCCATAAAGTCTGGAAGAATTGACTGCTTCAAATGTGCAAACATCTATGCAAGGCTACAGAGGTCAGGAAGAATTAGGGAAACATGAATCCACCAAAAGAACACAGTTAACTTCTAGTACCTGACTCCAAAGAAATGGAGATACAGTAATTCTTTGACAAAGAATTCAAAATAATATTTTTAAAGATGCTCGGAGAGCTACAAAACAACACAATTTAATGAAATCAGGAAAACAATACAAGAGCAAAAAAAAAGAAGTTCAACAAAGAGATAGAAAACATTAGAAAAGAACCAAACAGAAATTTTAGAATGGAAGAATACAATGACTGAACTGAAGAATTCGATAGAGAGCTTCAACAGCAGACTAGACGAAGTAAAAGAAAGAATCAGTGAATTTGAATATGTATCACTTGAAATTATCCAATCAGAGGATAAAAAAGAAAAAAGAATGAAAAGTAATGAAGAAAGCCTATGGAACACCATTAGGAGAAATAATCCACATATCATTGAAGTCCCAGAAGGAAAAGAGAGGTAGAAAAGTGTAGAAAGCTTATTTAAAGAAATAATGACTGAAAACTTCCTAAACCTGGAGAGAGATTTGGTCATCCAAGTTCATGAAGCTAATGGGTTACCCCAAAATTTCAATCCAAAATGATCTTCTCATAGACAAATTATAATAAATCTGTCTAAAATCAAAGACAAAGGGAGAATTTTAAAAGAAGCAAGATTAAACAAAATTCTCTCATACAAGGGAACCCCCATAAGGCTATCAGTGAATTTCTCAGCAGACACCTTGCAGGCCAGGAGAGAGTGTGATGATATATTCAAAGTGTTGAGAAGAAAAACACTGCCAACAAAGAATACTTCATGCAGCAAAGTTGGCCTTCAGAAATGAAGGTGAGATGAAGACTTTCCCAAACAAACAAACACTGAGGGAGTTAATTGCTTAGACCTACCTTACAAGAAATGTTGAAAGGAACACTTCAAGCTAAAATGAAGGGAAAAATATAGGTAGAAAAGGTGGATAGATAGATATAGATATAGATGTATGTATATATTACAAAATGTTTACCACAGTAAAGTTATTTAACACATTTTTCATCTTACATAATTAACATTTTGTCGTTGTTGTTATGGTGAGAACATTAAAGCCATACTCTCATAGAAATTTTCAAGTATACATACATTATTGTTAACTCTAGTCACCATGTTGTACATTAGATCCCCGGAACCTGTTCATCTTACACCTGAAAGTTGATGCTCTCCAAACAACAACTCCCCTTTTCCCTTACTCCTCAGCCCCTGGCAACCATCATTCTACTCTGTTTCTATGAGTTCAATGTTTTCAGACTCCACATATAAAAGAAATTATATAGGATATATATATGCATATATATATATATCTGAATCATCTTGCTGTACACCTGAAACTGACACAACATTGTAAATCAACTATACTTCAATTTTTAAAAAAATTTTTAATGAGATGAAAGGATGCTAACTAATAACATGAAAAAATACCATACCCTGGTAAAGGTGAGTATATAGTCAGATTCAGAATACTCTAATACTGTAATATGATGGCATGATAACCACTTAACTCTAGTACAAAGGTTAAAGAACAAAAGTATTAAAAATAGGCATAGCTAAGGACTTCCCTGGTGGTCCAGTGGTTGTGAGTCAGCCTTCCAATGCAGGGGACGTGGGTTTGATCCTTGGTCTGGGAACTAGGATCCCACATGCCATGGGGAAACTAAGTCCACGTGCCACAACTACTGAGCCCCTGTGTTCTAGAGCCCACACACCACAACTAGAGAGGAGCCCTGCACTACAACGAAGAGCTCGTGTGCCACAATGAAAGATCCCACATGCCTCAATGAAGATCCCACGTGCCACAACTGAGACCTGACACAGCCAAATAAATACATAAATAAATACTTTAAAAATAGCTATAGCTACAATAATTTGTTAATGGGTACACAATATAAAAAGATGTAAATCGTGACATCAAAAACGTAAAATGTGCAGGGCAGAGTAAAAAGGTAGAGTTTCTGCATGTGATCAAATTTAAGTTGTTATCAGCTTAAACTGTTATATCTATGTTTTGAGTAAGCCATGGGGTAACCACAAAACAAAAACCTATAGTAGATACAGAAAAGATAAAGAAAGTGAAATGAAAGTACAGTTGACCCTTGAACAACACAGGTTTGAACTGCGCAGGTCCACTTATTCACAGGTAGTTTTTTCAAAAGTAAATACTACAGTACTACACAATCCACAGTTGACTGAATCCAAGGATGCAGAATCACAGGTACAGAGGAACCATAGATATGGAGGAACTGTAAATACAGAGGGCTGACCATAAGTTATATGTGGACTTTGGACTGCATGGAGGGTTGGCACCCCTAACCACCATGTTCAACTGAACACCACTGATATGGAAAATCATCAATTCACAAAGGGTGATAGCAACAGAGGAGGAAAGGAACAAAGAAACTACAAAACGGTTAGAAAACAATTAACAAGATGGCAAAAATAAGTTCTTCCCTACCAATAATTACTTTAAATAAAAATGGATTAAAATCTCCAATCAAAATGTACAGAGTGGCTAAATGGATTTTTTTTTAAAAAGACCTTGAATATATGCTACCTACAAGACTCCAGCTTCAAGGAAACACCTAGGCTCAAAGTAGAGGGATGGAAAAAGCTACCCATGATAATGGAAACTAGAAGAGAGCATGGGTAGCTATGCTTATATCAGACAAAATACCTTAAGTCAAAAACTGTAACAAGAGACAAAGAAGGTCATTATATAATGATAAAGGCATTAATTCATCAAGAGGATATAAAAATTATAAATATATACATACCCAACATCAGACCACCTAGATATATTAGGCAAATACTAACAGATCTGAAAGGAGTAATCGACAACAATACAACAATAATAGGAGACTTCAATACTCCACTTTCTTCAGTTGATAGATCATCTAGACAGAAACACTGAATTACACTTTAGACCAAATTGACCTAATATACAGAATACTCCATTGAACAGCAGCAGAATACACATTCTTCTTAAGCACAAATGGAACATTCTCCGGGACAGATCATGTGTTAAGTCACAGAACAAGTCTTAGCAAATTTTAAGATTGAAATTATACCAAGTATCTTTTCTGACCACAATGGCATGAAACTAGAATTCAATAACAGGAGAAAAACTGGAAAAATCACAAATATGTGGAAATTAAACAACACACTCCTGAACAACCAATGGGTCAAAGATGAAATAAAAAATATCTTGAAACAAGTGAAAATGGAAACACAACACACAAAAAACTTATGGGATGTAGCAGAAGAGTTCCAAGAGGGAAGTTTATAGTTATAAACTAAATGCCTACATTAACTTAAAAAATGAATGCTCTCACAAAACAACTAAATTCTACACCTCAAAGAACTAGAAAAACAAGAACAAATAAAGCTCAAAGTTAGTAGAAGGAAGGAGATAACAAAGATCAGAGCAGAAATAAATGAAATAGAGAAGAGAAAAACAACAGAAAAGATCAAGAAAACTTTAGTTATTTTTCTAAAGATTAAATGAAATTGGCAAAACTTTAGCTAGACTTACAAAGAAAAAAGAGAGAGGGTAAAATAAATAAGATTATAAATGAAAGAGGAGACACTACAATAGATACCCACAGAAATAAAAAGGATTTATAAGAGATTACTATAACCAATTATATGTCAACAAATTGGACAACCTAGAGGAAATGAATATATTCCTAGAAACATACAATCTACCAAGTGTGAATCATGAAGAAATAAAAATCTGAACAGAGCAATAACAAGTAAGGAGATGGAGTCAGTAAAAAACCTAACAAACAAAAGACCAGGACCAGATGGCTTCTTGGGTGAATTCTATGAAACAGTTACAGAAGAATTAATACCAATTCTTCTCAAACTCTTCCAAAATTTGAAGAGAAGGGAACACTCTCAAACTCATTTTATAAGGCCAGCATTACCCTGATGTCAAAGCCAGATAACAATACTTCAAGAAAACTAGAGAATAAAAAAAAAAGAAAGAAAACTACAGACCAGGGGGCGGAGTCAAGATGGAGTACTAGGAAGACGCAGAATTCCCGTCTCCTCACAACTACCAGGCACCAGTGGGGGACCATGGACCCCTAAGGAGACGGGAGGAACCCCCAGCGACTGGGTAGGACGTGGGGCATGGGGAGAGTGAAGGGGGAGGAGAAGTGGAGGCGGGATGGGACTGGCACCCCTGAGGGGCAGCTGGGGGAGGGGAAGGGATCCCACACACAAAGGGGGAAATTGGGGACCATTGGGAGGGCAGAGGATCAAAAGGGAATGTGGCCAGGTTTCCCCTGCCCACTTGGGCCCCCAGAAACCTGCTGAGATCCTGGGCCTGATCCTCGGCCCACAGAAGCCCCCTCCAGCCGCGTGGGTCCTGAAGGAGTGGGAGGGAGGGAAGGGGGAGCAAAAGTAAAGGCCAGACCTCTGGACCAGCACCCCTGAGGGGTGGCTGGAGGAGGGGAGGAGTTCCTACACCCAGTGGGACCCACCCATGGTTAGGGGTTCAGTGGCAACTGGGGAGACCCTGGGGGAGATGGTGGGGGAGGGGCGTGAAGGAATAGAAGGGAACAGGGCCAGTGCGTTCCCTGTCTGCTTAGGCACCAGGAAGCCTGTTGGGCTCCTGGGCCTAATCCTTTGCCCCAGAGCCTCCCTCCTGCCACAAAGAGCCCAAGCCCCACCCCTACACCCTCACCCAGGGCCCTACTTCTGCACTCGGAGACCGCCTCCAACAAGCTGGGCCTAAACTCCACCCACACACCCTCACTCAGGGCCCTACCTCTAAACTCCGGAACTCCACACCCCAGAGACCCTCCTTTTGACCTGCTGTCTGTCCCCTTCTGAGCGCAGGTCCTAAGCAGAGGCCCTGCCCCACGCTTGAACGTTGCCCCACCTAGGCCCCACTCCACGCTCAAATGTCACCGCCCCCACCCACCTAGGTCCTGCCCCACACTAAACCCCACCCTAAACCCCACCCCTGACTAAATTCCATACACCCCCCAGACTCCACCCCCATAGCCAACGCTTTTTTTTTTTTTTTACTATTTTACACTGGGGTCTGTTTTACCTTGGTGATTCACTGCTGTTGATTCTTTTATATTTATATTTTTCCTAATAAATCTTTTATTTTTCTAATTTTCTTTTATTCTTTATAGTTTGTTAGTGATCTCTCCTTTTGGCTTGTTCGCCCCCCCCCCTTTTTCATTTTCTTTTTTCTGTTGTGGTTTTATTTTACCTTGTTTTAGTTGTTTCAATTATAGTTTTATTTTTCCTAATATATATTTTATCTTTCTAATTTTATTGTTTTTTAATCTTTGATATTGTACTGCTCCTTTTTTTTCTTTGTTTCTTCCTTTTTTTTAAACCACGCCACAAAGTTTAAAGGACCTTGGTTCCCAGGCCGGAGGTCGGACCCGAGCTCCTGTGGTGGGAGCTCCGAGTCCAAGCTGCTGAACTAACAGAGATCCTCAGACCCCAGGGAATATCAATCAGAGTGAGGCCTCCCAGAGGTCCTCATCTCAGCACCAAGACCTGGCTCTATCCAACTGCCTGCAAACTCCAGTACTGGACATCTCAGGCCAAACAACCAGTAAGACAGGAATACAGCACCACCCATCAAAAAAAAAAAAAAGAAATGATAAAACATATGCTACAGATGAAAAAGCATGGTAAAAACCTACAAGACCAAATAAATTAAGATGAAATAGGCAACCTACCTGAAAAAGAATTCAGAGTAATGATAGTAAAGATGATCCAAAATCTTGGAAACAGAATGGAGAAAATACAAGAAACACTTAACAAGGATCTAGAAGAACTAAAGAGCAAATAAACAGTGATGAACAACACAATTACTAAAATTAAAAATACTCTAGAAGGAATCAATAACAGAATAACTGAGGCAGAAGAACGGATAAGTGAGCTGGAAGATAAAATGGCGGAAATAACTGCCAAGGAGCAGAATAAAGAAAAAAGAATGAAAAGAATTGAGGACAGTCTCAGAGGCCTCAGGGACAACATTAAATGCACCAACATTTGAATTATAGGGGTCCCAGAAGAAGAAGAGAAAAAGAAAGTGTCTGAGAAAATATTTGAAGAGATTACAATCAAAAACTTCCCTAACATGGGAAAGGAAATAGTCAATCAAGTACAGGAAGCACACAAAGTACCATACAGGATAAACCCAAAGAGAAACACACTGAGACACATATTAATCAAACTATCAAAAATTAAATACAAAGAAAAAATATTAAAAGCAGCAAGGGAAAAGCAACAAATAACATGGAAGGGAATCCCCATAAGGTTAACAGCTGATTTTTCATTAGAAACTCTGCAAGCCAGAAGGCAGTGGCAGGACATATTAAAAGTGATGAAAGGGAAAAACCTACAACCAAGATTACTCTACCCAGCAAGGATCTCATTCAGATTCGATGGAAAAATTAAAACCTTTACAGATAAGCAAAAGTTAAGAGAATTCAGCACCACTAAACCAGCTTTACAACAAATGCTAAAGGAATTTCTCTAGGCAGGAAACACAGAGAAGGAAAAGACCTACAAAAAGAAACCCAGAACAATTAAGAAAATGGTACTACAAACATACATATTGATAATTACCTTAAATGTAAATGGATTAAATCCTCCAACCAAAAGACATAGACTGGCTGAATGGATACAAAAACAAGACCCGTACATATGCTGTCTACAAGAGACCCACTTCAGACCTAGAGACACATACACACTGAAAGTGAGGGGATGGAAAAAGATATTCCATGCAAATGGAAATCAAAAGAAAGCTAGAGTAGCAATTCTCATATCAAATAAAATAGACTTTAAAATAAAAACTATTACAAGAGACAAAGAAGGACACTACATAATGATCAAGGGATCAATCTAAGAAGAAGATATAACAATTGTAAATATTTATGCACCCAACAGAGGAGCACCTCAATACATAAGGCAAATGCTAACAGTCATAAAAAGGGAAATCGACAGTAACACAATAATAGTAGGGGACTTCAACACCCCTCTTTCCTCAATGGACCGATCATCCAAAATGAAAATAAAAAAGGAAACACAAGCTTTAAATGACACATTAAAGAAGATGGACTTAACTGATATTTATAGGACATTCCATCCAAAACCACAGAATACACTTTCTTCTCAAGTTCTCATGGAACATTCTCCAGGAGAGACCATATATTGGGTCACAAATCAAGCCTTGGCAAATTTAAGGAAATTGAAATCATATCAAGTATCTTTTCCAACCACAACGCTATCAGACTAGACATCAATTACAGGAAAAAAAACTGTAAAAAATTACAAACACATGGAGGCTAAACAATACGCTACTAAATAACCAAGAGATCACTGAAGAAATCAAAGAGGAAATTAAAAAATACCTAGAAACAAATGACAATGAAAACACAATGACCCAAAACCTATGGGATGCAGCAAAAGCAGTTCTAAGAAAGAATTTTATAGCAATCCAATCCTACCTCAAGAAACAAGAAAAATCTCAAATTAACAACCTAAACTTACACCTAAAGCAATTACACCTAAAGCAAAGTTAGCAGAAGCAAGTAAATCATAAAGATCAGATCAGAAATAAATGAAAAAGAAATGAAGGAAGCAACAGCAAAGATCAATAAAACTAAAAGCTGGTTCTTTGGGAAGATAAACAAAATTGATAAACCATTAGCCAGACTCATCAAGATAAAAAGGGAGAAGACTCAAATCAATAGAATTAGAAATGAAAAAGGAGAAGTAACAACTGACACTTCAGAAAAACAAAGGATCATGAGAGATTACTACAAGAAATTATATGCCGATAAAATGGACAACCTGGAAGAAATGGACATATTCTTAGAAAAGCAAAACTTCCGAGACTGAGCCAGGAAGAAATAGGAAATATAAACAGACCAATCACAAGCACTGAAATTGAGACTGCGATTAAAAATCTTCCAACAGGCTTCCCTGGTGGCGCAGTGTTTAAGAGTCCGCCTGCCGATGCAGGGGACGCGGGTTCGTGCCCCGGTCCAGGAGGATCCCACACGCTGCGGAGCGGCTGGGCCCGTGAGGCATGGCCGCTGAGCCTGTGCGTCCAGAGCCTGTGCTCCGCAATGGGAAAGGCCACAACAGTGAGAGGCCCACATACCGCAAAAAAAAAAAATATTCCAACAAACAACAGCCCAGGACCAGATGGCTTCACAGGCAAATTCTATCAAACATTTAGAGAAGAGCTAAACCTACCCTTCTCAAACTCTTCCAAAATATAGTGGAGAGAGGAACACTCCCAAACTCATTCTACGAGGCCACCATCACCCTGATACCAAAACCAGACAAAAATGTCACAAAAAAAGAAAACTACAGGCCAATATCTCTGATGAACATAGATGCAAAAAACCTCAACAAAATACTAGCAAATAGAATCCATCAGTACATTAAAAGGATCATACAACATGATTAAGTGGGGTTTATTCCAGGAATGCAAGGATTCTTCAATATACGCAAATCAATGTGATACAGCATATTAACAAATTGAAGGATGAAAACAATATGATCATCTCAATAGATTCAGAAAAAGCTTTTGACAAAATTCAACACCTATTTATGATAAAAACTCTCCAGAAAGTAGGCATAGAGGGAACCTACCTCAACAAAATAAAGGCCATATATGACAAACCCGCAGCCAACATCATTCTCAATGATGAAAAACTGAAACCATTTCCTCTAAGATCAGGAACAAGACAAGGTTGCCCAGTCTCACCACTATTATTCAACATAGTTTTGGAAGTTTTAGTCAGAGCAATCAGAGAAGAAAAAGAAATAAAAGGAATCCAAATCGGAAAAGAAGTAAAGCTGTCACGGTTTGCAGATGACATGATACTATAAATAGAGAATCCTAAAGATGCTACCAGAAAACTACTAGAGCTAATCAATTAATATGGTAGAGTAGTAGGATACAAAATTAATGCACATAAATCTCTGGCATTCCTATACACTAATGATGAAAAATCTGAAAGAGAAATTAAGGAAACACTTCCATTTACCACTGAAACAATAAGAATAAAATACATAGGAATAAACCTACCTAAGGAGACAAAACACCTGTATGTAGAAAACTTTAAGACACTGATGAAAGAAATTAAAGATGATACAAACAGATGGAGAGATACACCATGTTCTTGGATTGGAAGAATCAACACTGTGAAAATGACTATACTACCCAAAGCAATATACAGATTCAATGCAATCCTTATCAAACTACCAATGGCATCTTTCACAGAACTAGAACAAAAAATTGCACAATTTGTATGGAAACACAAAAGACCCCGAATAGCCAAAGGAATCCTGAGAAAGAAAAATGGAGCTGGAGGAATCAGGCTCCCTGAATTCAGACTATACTACAAAGCTACAGTAATCAAGACAGTATGGTACTGGCACAAAAAGAGAAATATAGATCAATGGAACAGGATAGAAAGCCCAGAGATAAATCCATGCACATATGGTCACCTTATCTTTGGTAAAGGTGGCAAGAGTATACAATGGAGGAAAGACAGCCTCTTCAATAAGTGGTGCTGGGAAAACTGGACAGCTACATGTAAAATAATGAAATTAGAACACTCCTTAACACCATACACAAAAATAAACTCAAAATGGATTAAAGACCTAAATGTAAGGCCAGACACTATAAAACTCTTAGAGGAAAACATAGGCAGAACACTCTATGACATAAATCACAGCAAGATCCTTTTTGACCCACCTTCTAGAGAAATGGAAATAAAAACAAAAATAAACAAATGGGATCTAATGAAACGTAAAAGCTTTGGCACAGCAAAGGAAACTATAAACAAGACGAAAAGACAACCCTCAGAATGAGAGAAAATACTTGCAAACGCAGCAGCTGACAAAGGATTAATCTCCAAAATATACAAGCAGCTCATGCAGCTCAATATCAGAAAAACAAACAACCCAATACAAAAATGGGCAGAAGTCCTAAACAGACATTTCTCCAAAGAAGATATACAGATTGGGAACAAACACATGAAAGGATGCTCAACATCACTAATCTTTAGAGAAATGCAAATCAAAACTACAATGAGGTACCACCTCACACCAGTCAGAATGGCCATCATCAGAAAATCTACAAACAATAAGTGCTAGAGAGGGTGTGGAGAAAAGGGAACCCTCTTGCACTGTTGGTGGGAATGTAAATTGATACTGCCACTATGGAGAACAGTATGGAGGTCCCCTAAAAAAATAAAAATAGAACTACCATAGGACCCAGCAGTCCCACTACTGGGCATATACCCTGAGAAAACCATAATTCAAAAAGAGTCATGTACCACAATGTTCACTGCAGCACTATTTACAATAGTTAGGACACGGAAACAACCTAAGTGTCTATAGACAGATGAATGGATAAAGAAGATGTGGCACATATATACAATGGAATATTACTCAGCCATAAAAAGAAATGAAACTGAGTTATTTGTAGTGAGGTGGAGGGACCTAGAGTCTGTCATACAGAGTGAAGTAAGTCAGAAAGAGAAAAACAAATACCGTATGCTAACACATATATATGGAATCTAAAAAAAAAAGAAGTTGTGAAGAGCCTAGGGGCAGGACAGGAATAAAGATGCAGATGTAGAGAATGAACTTGAGGACACGGGGAGGGGGAAGGGTAAGCTGGGACAAAGTGAGAGTGGCATCGACATATATGCACTACCAAATGTAAAATAGATAGCTAGTGGGAAGCAGCCGCAAAGCACAGGGAGATCACCTCGGTGCTTTGTGTCCACCTACAGGGGTGGGATAGGGAGGGTGGGAGGCAGATGCAAGAGGGAGGAGAAATGGGGATATACGTATATGCATAGCTGATTCACTTTGTTATGCAGCAGAAACTAACACACCATTGTAAAGCAATTATACTCCAATAAAGATGTTAAAAAAAAAAAAACTACAGACCAATATCCCTGATGAATACAGATGCAAAAATCCTCAATAAAGTACTGACAAATTGAATTCAACAGCACATTAAAAGGATCAAGTGGGGGAATTCCCTGGTGGTCCAGTGGTTAGGACCCCGTGGTTTAACTGCTGAGGGTGTGGGTTCAATCCCTGGTTAGGGAAATAAGTACGATCCCACAAGCCAAGAGGCATGACAAAAAAAAAAAAAAAAAAGTCAAGTGGGATGTACCCCTGGGATGAAAAGATGGTTTGTCATATGCAAATCAATAAATGTGATACTCCATATAAAATGAATGAAAGACAATGTGATCATCTCAATAGATGCAAAAACTTTCTGAAAAAATTCAATATATTGGGCTTCCCTGGTGGTGCAGTGGTTGAGTCCACCTGCCGATGCAGGGGACACGGGTTCGTGCTTGGTCCAGGAAGATCCCACATGCCGCGGAGCGGCTGGGCCCGTGAGCCATGGCAGCTGAGTCTGCGCGTCTGGAGCCTGTGCTCCGCAACAGGAGAGGCCACAACAGTGAGAGGCCTGCGTACCACAAAAAAAAAAAAAAAAATTCAACATATTTTCAAAATAAAAACTCTCAACAAATTGAGTATAGAAGGAACATACTTCAACGTAATTAAAACCATATATGACAAGCCAACAACTAACATCATACTCAATGGTGAAAGAGTGAAAAGTTTCCCTCTAAGATGAGGAAAAAGACAAGGTGCCCACCCTCACCATTCCTATTCAACATAGTACTGGAGTCCAGCCAGAGAAATTAGGCAAGAAAAAGAATCAAAACACATCCAAACTGGAAGAGAAGAAGTAAACTTGTCTCTGTAGATGACATGGTCTTATATATAAAAAACCCTAAAGACTCCATTCAAACACTGTTAGAACTAATCAACAAATTCAGTAAAGTTTCAGGATACAAAATCAACATGAAAAATCAGTTGCATTTCTATACACTAACAATAAACTATATGAAGAAGGAAAAAAATCCCATTTAAAATAGGGTCAGGGACTTCCCTGGTGGTCCAGCAGTTAAGATTCTGTGCTTCCAATGCAGGGAGCATGGGTTCGATCCCTGGTCAGGGAACTATGATCCCACATACTGTGTGGTGTGGCCAAAACATTTAAAAAAGAAATCAAAAACAATAAAATACTTAGGAATAAATTTAACTAAAGAAGTACAAGACCTATACACTATAAGTTATAAGACACTGATGAAAGAAACTGAAGAAGGAAGAAGACACAAATACAGTAAGTGCCCTGCATACGAATGAGTTCCATTCCGAGAGCACATTTGTAAGTCCAATTTGTTCCTAAGTCCAACAAGTTAGCCTAGGTACCCAACTAACACAACTGGCTATATACTACCCTACTGTGATAGGTTTATAGTACTTTTCACACAAATTACATAAAAAAAAAACAAACACAAAAAAATAAAGAAAACATTTTTAATCTTATAGTACAGTACTCTGAAAAGTACAGTACATTATCAGCTACATCACGGCTGCTTTTATGCTTGCTTCCGGACATCCTGGGCTTGAGATAAAGATACTGTACTACTATTACTGTAAAGTACACAAAAGCACAACCACTTGTAGAGGATGCACACACGTGACAATGTACACCAGACACATGAACTAATTTATGTGACTGGACATGCAAACGCATGTTCGCATCTTTGAAAGTTCACAACTTGAAGGTTCATATGTACGGGATTTACTGTAAATGGAAATACATCACATGTTCATAGACTGGAAGAGTTAATATTGTTTTAAGATGTCTATACTACCCAATGTAATCCCTATTAAAATTCCAATGGCATTTTTCACAGAAATAGAAAAAACAATCCCCAAATTCATGTGGAACAACAAAAGACCCCAAAAGTGAAAGCAATCTAGAGAAATAACAAAGCAGGAAGCATCATGCATCCTGATTTCAAACTATATTACAAAGCTATAGTAATCAAAACAGTATGGTACTGGCATTAAAACTAACATACAGGGCTTCCCTGGTGGTGCAGTGGTTGAGAGTCCGCCTGCCGATGCAGGGGACACAGGTTCGTGCCCCGGTCCGGGAAGATCCCACATGCCGCAGAGCAGCTGGGCCCGTGAGCCATGGCCGCTGAGCCTGCACGTCCGGAGCCTGTGCTCCACAACGGGAGAGGCCACAACAGTGAGAGGCCCGTGTATCGCAAAAAAAAAAAAATTAAAAACAGAACTACCATATGACCCAGCAATTCCATTCCTGGGTATTTATCAAAAATTAAAAAAACCTACCAATTCAAAAAGATATATGCACCCCTATGTTCACTGCAGCATTATTTACAATAGCCAAGAAATGGAAGCTAGGATATATATGCAAAGGAATATTACTAAGCCATAAAAAGAATGAAATCTTGCCATTTGTGACAATATGGATGGATTTAGAGGGTACTATGCTAAGTGAAACAAGTCAGACAGAGAAAGATACATACCTGATTTTATTTATAAGTGGAATCTAAAAAGCAAAACAAATGAACAAACACAGCAAAACAGAAACAAAGTCATAGATACAGAGAACAAACAGGTGGTTGCCAGAAGGGAGTGGGGCAGGGGCATGTGGGAAATAGGTTAGTGAGATTAAGAGGTACAAACTTCTAGTTACAAAATGAATGAGTCACGGGTATGAAATGTTTAGTGTGGGGAATACAGTCTAATAATATAATATCTTTGTATAATGACAGATGGTAACTAGACTTATGGTAGTGGTGATTATTTTGTAATGTACAGAAATGTTGAATCACTAAGTTGTGCGCCAGGAAATAAAATAGTGTTGTAGGTCAATTATACTTCAAAAGCAAACAAAACTCATAGAAAAAGAGGTCAGGTTTGTAGTTACCAGAGGCAGGGGTGGAGTGAGGGGAATTGGATGAAGGTAGTCAAAAGCACAAACTTCCAGTTATAAGACAAAAAAAGTACTAGGGATGTAATGTACAACATGTTAAATATAATTAATACTGCTTTATGTTATACATAAAAGTTGCTAAGAGAGTAAATCCTAATAGTTCTCATCACAAGGAAAAATAATTTTTCCGTTTTCTTTTATTTTTGTATATATGAGATGTAGAAGTTCACTAAACTTATTGTGGTAATCATTTCATGATGTACATAGGTCAAATCATTATGCTGTACACCTTAACCTTATACAGTGCTCTATGTCCATTGTATCTCAATAAAACTGGAAGGGAAAAAATGACCTGGCTTCCAGGTCCCTGCAGAATGCCAGTGACCTAAATTTGAATCTCTCCACCCATCCTAAAAACAAACAAATGAACAAAAAGGAAAGCTAGGGAATTCCCTGGCGGTCCAGTGGTTAGAACTCGGTGCTTTCACTGCCAGGGGCCGGGTTCAATCCCTGGTTGGGGAACTAAGGTATCCGGTAAGCCATTTGGTGCAGCAAAAAAACCCCAAACAAACAATAAAACCACCTATGACTGCAGCATAATTTGGAGACAGAGAATATTATAAACTTCATTTTATATATAAACTGGTAACTATACAACCCAAATCAGCAGATCCAGTTACAAAGCCATGCTACTGAAGAGAGGCCAAGATGGTAAAGATTAGAGAGCAGCAGAATCCTACCAATGGTGGAAGACAGATAAAGTCACCACCAGAAAAAGAGTCCCAGCTTGAGTGGAGAAATGCTGACAATAGGTCTCAGACCTGGTGGATGAGAGGAATTGAGGACTCTAAAAGAAATTCTTGAAAATGAGACTGGAAACGGAAATCTTTGAAAGGCATCTTGTCCAGAGGAAAGAGATGATTTGAAGGGCAGGTATCCCTTGAGGGCTTGACGGTGAAGAGAAAGAAGGAAACAAGGAGTAAAAATGAAGACTACCAGGGAAATGAAAGAGAGTCACAAAATCAGAAGACACATCAACCTGGGCTCCACTTGCAAAAAAGTGCCTTCTATTTGGAAAAAATGCACTCCATTCTACCAACAGAAGAGGGCACTCTCAAACTAAGAAACCTGATAAAACACCCAACTGCCTGCCTCATTTGCAATTGCTGAAACTGGAAAGTAGACATTTCAAAATGAACAGAAAATAGTAGGTATAATATTACATAAAGACAACAAAAAAAGAGAATAATTTTTTTTCAAAACTAATCATGAGACAAGAAAACTCCAACCTGATTTAAATAACCTTAAACAGTCATTTGGTGATATGAAAAAATACTGTGAATCAGAAAAATAACTCAGAACAAAAATGGACAAAAACAAAAAGATATAAGACAAGGGTTAGTCAAAATCAAAAGAAACTGATCAAAAAGAAAAATCATCTCAGGAAAAAAAAAGACTAAATTATAAGATGTCCAAGGGGAAGAGATTTTACTTAAAATACAATAACTGGTTTTGACAGAAGGAATTAAAACAGCCAAGAAAATAAAAATAAAATTAAGAAATCAGTAAGAAGGATCAGAGAGAAAGTGCTAGATAGAGAGGCAATTAGAAGATCCAGTATATATTACAGTCCCTGTAGAAAAAGACAAAATAATGAAACCGATGTTAATATTCAAGAAAACTTCCTGGAAATAAAACTTCAATCTACACATCGAAAGGGTCTCCCAAGGACCAAAGAAAATTGATATGGAATAGTCAACTGTGAGGTATCTTAGAAAATCAATTAGATTGGAAAGAAAAAAATCCTCTGGGCCTCAGGCAAAACGACCAAATCATTTAGGAAGGAAAAGAAAAGAAGTGAGAACCAAGATTTTATATCCAGCCAATCTGTCCTTTAAGTACCAAGGCTATAAAAAAAATCAGTATTAAATATGCAAGAACTCAGAATACTGTACTCAGGAGCCTCGTTTGAGGAATCTACTATAGAATGAGTTTCATCCAACTAATACTCATCATGATGGTATTAAATATACTAATGAGTTGTAGATCTGCAAGTAAAATAAAGGTGGTGACAAGGGTGGGAAAAGAGTATGCAAATTGTTTTCTAAAAACAATATGACTCAAACTGGAAGGGAGGAAAGGGAAAAATGGAATAAAATAATTGATCGTTATAATAAGCAATAGGCGGGAGTCAAGATAGAGCTGACAAACGAAATAATACAGCCCACCTATGGAAAAGTTATTTGAGGACTTAGAAAAAATTCAAGTATAACTGATAACTATTGGAACAAAAACGCAAACATTACTTAACGTCAAAAGTAATTTTAAAAGTGGGTTTTTTTTTGGGGGGGGGTAGGTTGTTTTTTAGCACTTCCTTACTTCCTGGAACTACTAGGTGAATCCAAAATGCTCTAGGCTCATCTCTGTATTTCCTGCCCCAGTCCTAGCACCAGCCATTTCTCCAATGAACCCTGGTTCCTAGTCGAATGGGAGCTGAACACCTGCTGGAAACCTGGTCGCTTTGGTGCTCTCGTCAGAGGAGGAGTCTCAAAATGCTTTCTCGAAGCGGGATCACTGGGAAAATGAAGAAAGCTGGTATAGCAAAAAGGGATTAATGGGAAAATGAAGAAGGCTGGGACAGGGGCAAAAGGGCTGGAGAGCGCCCGCGGGTCTCGAACCACCCTCGAAAGGGTGATTGGATCACAATGCAGTCGAAGGAACCGCTGAGCTATAGCCAGCCCGAGTTAGAACTCTGGATTATATCCCCTTGGCTGTTGAGAAAGAGGTGCGTCACAACAAACCAACCAGAGCAGATACGATCCAGGCTGATTTAGCGTGCTCCCCACCCCCAATCCAGACACTCGGAGAGTGCCCATCTGACAACACACAACAGTGAGAAGGACCCAGGTCTCCCCTACCTCTTAGTGAGCTCTTCCTTAGTTGCTTCCGGGCTTATTCCCTCCTACCACGCGGCAGTCACCAGGTCCACCAGACTCTGGACTTCTAGTCCAGCCTCTACGCTCTCCCGACAACCACACAGGGCCGCTCACTCTGTGGTCTAAACAACTTTCATAGTGCCTTGAGTCAGGAGAGTGAAATCTTTACAAGCTGCTAATTGTTACTTCAGGCCTTATCTTGGAACTTTGCAGCTAAACCCCACAGCTCCTCTCCCAGGTGTTATAGTTCCCAGGTGTCATATAGTGTCACTCCTTCTATTACTATTTTTAAAAAATTATTCTAAACTGCACAAAAACACCCTATTCCTTTCATGTATACTGTAAACAGCCACAATTCCTACCATGACTATGATTTCAGTGTGTACTCCTCCAGTTTTTTCCCTCAATCTACGTATTTAACTGTATACACAACAGTTTTGACTGGCAGGGGTGAAGGGTGGGCTTATTGGGGATTGGGTTGTTGGGTATTGTTCTGTTACACTTAACAGAATGTCTTGGAGATCTTGTCAGTACATACACTAGATCTAATTCATACATATTGTAATGGCTGCATTATACTCAAGTATAAATGTACCGGTTTTATTTTAAATGTTTCACTGTTATAAACATAGCTGCTGTAAACCTCCTTGTATGCATATGTACACATAAGCAAGTCTGTTTTTAGGATACTTATATGAGTGGAATTGCTGAATTAAAGACTTCACATTTAAATTTTTGGAGGTTATGGGAGAGATGTGAGAGGCCCTAGGACGCCTGAAGTCACAAAATCTGAAGCCATACAGATCTTTTGTTCCCTAAATACTTTAACTGGCAATTCCACCAGAGTGTAAATTCCATGACACTTGGGACTTTGTTGCCTTGTCCCAGAAGATACTACCAGGGTCTAGAACATGTTCAGCATCTCAGCACTCACTAAACGAACTCATGTAGGCCGGTCACAGGCATATGACTAACCAGAATGCAAAATTTCCTTGGATTTTTAGAAAGACCACAAACATCAATAAAGCTTCTCTTCCAGAGTTTGGAGTTATCTAGGATTGCTCTGGGGTCCTAAATTTCCATCCCATCTCCTTCCTTCCCCCGCTTTTTTTAATTCACCAGCTTGAACCACTCCAAACACCCATGACCTAGACAGACCCCTTGGAAACTCAAACCACTTGCCAGTCCCAAGATAATTTAGAGAAAATGGACTTCAGAATTGCTTTTTAGTAGAGATGACCAGAAGTCAGATTCCACCGGTACCAAAGAGGGAAATCGCTTGAAGCCAAGTTGAATTAGCTACCTGAAGAATGAACACTGAACCACGGAAGGAACTCAGCTCATTGTTACATTCTCTAGCCTGCCTTGACAGGGGGAACAAAAGGACCCAGTTGACTAGGGTAGATTCTTACCCAAGGACCTGTAGAACACATAATCCTGCCAAGGAAAGCACCAACTAATATGTCCGCAACTGGCCAACGAATATTGTATGAGAAATTTTGAGCCAGTCCTTGAACCAGTAGATAAAGACACATTCAGTGTTTCCATTGGCAAGATTCAGCATCAGAAATAAAATTAGGCAGGGAATTCCTGGTGGTCCAGTGGTTAGGACTCCGCTTTCACTGCTGAGGGCTCAGGTTTGATCCCTAGTCAGGGAACTAAGATCCCACAAGCTGCGCAGCACGCTGCCCCTCACCCCTGCCCCCCAAAAAGAAAAGTCAGCAAAAGAGATGCCTAACAGCAAGGGAATTTTGCACAAAAGTCCAAAGGAAAGGGTATGGTGCTTTGGGGGACCCACAAGTGGTTCAGATGCTACATAAAGGTGTCCAAAGGGCTAGATAAGGCAGAAAATGTCAACAAGCCATATGGTAGCAGCCTTGTTAGCCCAAGCAGAGCCCACTTTTCAAGGAACAGAAGCAACTAAAGTTGTTACACAATTCACCTGTTTGAAGCTTGTGTAACTACCATTTGTTTTTTTACTTTAAGGAACTGACTTTTTTTTTTCCATCTGCATCCCTGGGGCCTGGCACAGTACCTGATGTAGGGAACATCAAAGTCGTTTTTGCTTTAGTTAGCCAGTCTGTACCATCTAATTCTCAAGTTAGACCCAACTTGAGGCAAGGCAGCTTCTCAATAGTTCTCACTGGGGCTAGGGGGGAGGAATTATGCCCCGCCCTCCTCCAGGGACACAGACATCTTTCATTGTCATAACTTTGGGGAGAAGGTGCTATTGGCAACTAGTGAGTAGAGGCTTGAGATACTCTAGACACCCTACAATGCACAAGGGAGCCTCCACAACAGCCCAAAATGTCAATGGTGCAAACACCGAGTAACCCTGTGCCTAGCCTAACTGCAGAGTCAGGAAAACACTAAGTTTTCAACCCTGAGCTCTGCTGTTCCAGAAACAGAAGATCAAAGGAGGCTAAAATTACAGGAAAAGTTATATTCAAACTCCTCCAGACAAAGATCACATCAGAGTAAAGTATAACTCGTGTTGAAGGCACCTAGAAAAAAAGTGACCGGGCTCAAATGAAGGGAGAATAATAAGTATGGGGAAGAAAAAACAATACACAGGGAAGAATATGGGATGTTCCCACCAAATGTGAAATAGGCCCAGTCAATGCTATTTATTATACATGTTGAACAGCCTCTGAGACCCAAGGGCTCCCATATGAGGTTTTCTCCTTTTTCTTTTTTGCATCAAACAGGTTCTTCCAAGAGCCTGCTTACAAGGAAGACAAAAACAGAGTAATCCTCAATAAAATGAAACAAATAGGAAAAGCTGAACAGTTTACATATGAAGAACAAAGGTTAAAAAACTCACCAGACAAAAACCACACCAAACACTCATCCCATTTAATTTCCTGTTACATGCTCTGAGGAAGCTGAGAACACCAGGCCCCAAGGCAGCAATGCTCCTGAGGCTCTAGCTTAGGCTCCCACTATGTGACAGTTTCATGCACACGCACCCGCACATACCAATGACCCAGGCAGAAGTACACATGCATGCACAGGTGGCCGGAGAACCACGGGGCGGGACTGGGGGAGAATGGCAAAAGGAGGGGCCAGTCAAGGATATGCTATCAACTGGAAACTGGGGACCCAGAGAACCCTTCTGCTGTAGGCTAAGCAAGAGTAAAAATTAAAACAAAGGCAGAACACAGGGTAAATGCAGGATGCTCAGATGAGATGGACAGATGAAGAGGGAAAGATGCAAGGGGAGTTTCGGGAAAGCAGCCTCAGAAGAGGTGGTTTTTCTTTATTGGGAACTCAGATGATCAGACGTCCTCTGTCTCCAGTGAAATACTGAGGCTGAAGGAACATGCCACAGCACATTCCTTTGCATCCTGTGCTCTCTCCCAAGGTAGAGGGAAACCACAAACACCCACCCTCTAGCCCTCCCCACTGCCACTCTTAAGGACTTTCCCCAGTACCTCCCAAAAGATGACGCCCACACACACAGTTAGGCCTGGCAAAAAGCCAAGCATAGAAAGCCTCAGTAACTCTTCTTGGTGGAACCAAAGCCAGAGAAGCCCATCACAGCTGCCATCTCATCATCCTCCTCAAATGTCAAGTCCTCCTCAGCCCTCCTTTTCTTCTCCTTCTGTTTCTCTTTCTTGTAGGCTTTGGCCTTTTCCTCCTAGAAGGGAAATCACTCAGAATCAGTTCAGACTCGTGAGCCAAATGTTGAAAGAGATAGGTGAGCTTCCTTTCTATCTTTAGAATAAAATAATTAAAGACAAGTAAAATTTCAAGAGCAAAGGAAAAGCCACAGTAAAGATCATAAGGGACAAGAAAGAGAAGTTTTAGCCTGTGGAAAGCATTTCTCAATCCTACATCCCAGTTCATCTCTAGTTCTTAACAAGGTGATGGGAGTAAAGCCACATAATAGGAACTAACATTCTGGGGCGTAGAGTACAAGCCAGGAACTGGTCTAAGTGCTTTATGTATATTATATACTAAGATCTTGAATATGGGGAAACAGAGGCACAAAGAGGTTATATAGCTTATCCAAGATTCACAGCCAGTATGTGAAGGAAACAGAATTCTGACCCAGTCAGCCTGGTTCCACGGGCCTGCTGGGGACTAGGTGCATTTAATTAATCACTCCTGCAGTTAAAAAAAAAAAAAAAAAAGTATGGCCCAGAGAGTCCAGAAAAAAAGGATAGGTTTAGAGCCATTTCCTTCAGATTACGAGAGTCCCAAACAAGGGCAATAAATGTTCCCCTTAATGTACAGAAATTCAGGAGATACAACTCTCCTCTGGAGATGGGAGTGGAATGAGGAAGAGAGCCTACCTCTTCTCTGAGTTCCTTCATCCTTTCCTCAAAATCATAATCCTTCTGCTTCTCTTCCATCTTCTTCTTGTTGACTTCAAACCGTTTCTTCACCTGATCCAAAGTGGAACGTTCCACACGCATAGACATGCCCAGGTTTCGCTGATCTGGGTAGGGTCAACAGTGAAGAAGGTAAGGTTGTTAAGACATCCTAAGTCCCTCAAAAAGTCTTTTCCTGACATTAAAAAAAAAAAACAAAAAAACAGACTCATAAAACACAGTAAAAATAATTAGGGCTAAAAAATACTTCCCCGGCAGCAGCCCCAGATAACAAGATATACGCAGCTTTCATTACCCTTACTGAGCAGACGCACACCAGTGGGGACAGCTGGGCCCTGGAGAAGACCATGGTCTGGGCTTGTTGACACCTTAGAACAGATACTCACCTCATGGACTCCAGAAACTTTAAATAATGAAGTAAAGAATGACCTATGCTGAAGCAACTAGAGAATTCCCCAGACACTGAAAAAGAGGCCCAATAGTAACTACCCTTTCCCACACCCCACCTCTAAAACTCAAATCCAGCCCCAATCACAAACTACCTCCAAGTCTTACGTTTCTTTCCATTAATGTGATCCAGGAAGTTGATGGAGTCTTTCACCACACAGTCACAGACATTGCAATAGTATCTAGAAAACAGAAAGAAATAGCACTATGGTCACATCTGGTTGTAAGGATTTTATCGTTTTCAACCAAAAAATTCATTATTTTTAGGTAAAATTTCTTTTTAGAAGAAGCATTCTCATTTCCACAAAGCCTTGGCTCTTGAAGAGTGTGGCTGCCAACTTCCAAGATGGCCCCCACAATGATCCCACACTCCTGGTATTCCTACCCTATATAGGCCCTTCCCAATTTGCACAAGCGTTAGTCTGTGTGATCAACAGAATGTATCAAAGGTAATGCTATGTCACTTCCAAGATTAGGTTATTAAAAAACATGGATTCTGTCTTAGGCTGTTCACGAGGATCACGTGCCCTGGGGAAGTCACTTGCTTTGTTGTGAGCAGCACTATGGAGCGGCCCATGGAGCATAGAACTGAGGCCTCCAAACCACAGCCACATGACAGAGCTTGGAAGCAGATCCTCCAGCCCCACTTATACCTCAGATGAATGCAGAACCAGCAGACACCTTGATGACAGCTTTGTGAGAGACACTTAGCCAGAACCACCTAGGTAAACCTTTCCCAGGTTACTTCCCCACAGATACTGTGAGCTATCCATTGTTTTATGCTGCTAACTACTGGGTTAATGTATTAATTTAAACAGCAATAGATAACTAACACAAAGAGGAAGGACAACAGTGGATTTACTCAGAGAAGCAGCTCAGAAAAGTGTCACTCATTGTTATCTGTGTTATGCTCCTGCTGGAAAACCTAACTGGACAGAGAGGTAGTGGTGAGCAAAAAGATGAAGAGTTCTTGTGGGACCCTTCTTCCTAAAGGTTATAGTCTTTGTCGAGGAGGAAGGTGCACAACCAGGAAATCCATAACAGCTACAACCTTTACAGCCAGTCTGGAACCTCAACCCCCTTTATTCACCATCAACATCTCCTGGGCTCCATTCTAGCTTCACCTAATTTCTCCCCTAGAAGTCTCCTCAGTAGTCCTTTTCATTTCTTCCTCTGGCAGGAGAACACATAATCCCTTTTAAGATATTAAAAAGTAGTTACAGTGCTAATATGAAGAAGCCTACAGAGTGACCCCTCTTACAGACACTATTATGTTAACTTGAGACCTTGGAGGACAATGGATGGAATTACAGGAAACAAGGTTGTTATTCTCAGGCCAGGTACCCTGCTCAACACTTCCTAAAACCAACGCAGTTTATTAAACTTACTCCTGGCTGCAGAGAAAGATGAAAAGCCACTCACCCTCCCATCTCAGACTGTGGGGTGGTCTTGGTAATGACGATTGTCTTCCCAAGTTTGGATTCCAGGTCCACCTTGTAGTCCCTATGCCGGAGAAGCTCTCGCTTGACTGGCTGCACTGGTTTTCCTGAAATATAATGGGGAAGGAAGTCCCTTCATTATTAGAGTTCCTTAACCAGAAAGGAGAAGAAACACATGAAATCCAAAATCCTGAGGTTTACTTTCATGTCTTTTTGAAACCTGAAGCAGGGGACACAACAGTCACTTCTAGCAGCAGCTAAGGAGCTCAACACAGAAAAAATGACAAGCAATCCTTAACTCTCTACATCTTTCCTCCACTTCAAATCCAACGAGTCTAAAAGCAATGTGTTTTTTTGTTGTTGTTGTTTTTGCGGTACGCGGGCCTCTCACTGTTGTGGCCTCTCCCGTTGCGGAGCACAGGCTCCGCATGCGCAGGCTCAGCGGCCATGGCTCACAGGCCTAGCCGCTCCGAGGCATGTGGGTTCCTCCCGGACCGGGGCACGAACCCGTGTCCCCTGCATTGGCAGGCGGACTCTCAACCACTGCGCCACCAGGAAAGCCCCTAAAAGCAATGTTTTTTATTCATTAATTAACTGAATTGAAGGGAGGAGTTCTGAATTTTCACAAAAAGCAACCTTTTAAAAGAAGAATAAGACCACTCAATAATGCTTTCAAACAGATATCCCAAGCATAAAACAGAAAGGAATCTTCTGAGAGCTGGGAAAACTTTTAAAGGGGGACCAACATTTAGGAAATATCTGTTATGTGTCAAGTACTATTGTACAAGTTACATAAAAACCAAAAGTTAGATTATGCAACGTGGTGTAGAAGAAGAAAAATGTACAGTTTGAAAACAGATGAGAAAATAAGACGTTTCTTTTTATACAGTGGAATCTCTAGGAGAGAAGCACCAACTCCCTGACATAGTATAACGCACAGAGAACAGCACTAAGCGCTAGGTTAAACAATACCATGTTCCCTGCTGCTCTTCAAAAGCAATAATACATAGCAGCAAAATACTCCTTCTTCTGTCACTAGTAAGGATCCCACTCTCTTCACTGTACTTGAGGAAAGTATGAAATGAGCCAAACAAAGGTAGGGCAAGGAAGCAGAATCACAGAGCTGGAAAGCACCTCAAAAGCACTTCAGTCCATCTCCTCGCTCTCATACCTGAAGAAACTGAGGACCAGGGAGGCAATGCTCTGCCAACGGTTACACAAGAAAGGAGGACAGCGCATTTCAACTCCCCACCCACTCTCCAACCATTGCATCGCCTCTATAATACACTTAGCACTTGATGGAGAAGGCACCCACCATCCTTCTTTTCTCTCTCTTCCGTGAGCCTCTTCTCGGCGAGCTTCTCATATTCATCTTTGTCCCACTTTCGGCGAAAGTCCAAGTTTTTTGTCTGGGGGGAGGAAAAAGCGCTTGAAATTCGTCGCTAATCGTGTCCGACTCCTGGAAAAACGGAAGCGCGTCCTCGCTGCCAAGGCGGCCCCGGGACCTGGGGAAAGCGAAGCCTCTCCGGACAGCACCAGGAGGCTGAGGTTGCCTCAGGACCCCAACCAGAGCCCTCCCCGATTACACTGATCCTGTGCCAGGGCCTTACGAAGAAGCTCTTGAACTGGGGCCATTAGATTGCGAGGAGGTGTCGGGAAGTCAATCGGGTGCAGAATACTCGGCGCCGAGAAGCCACCCCCGACCCCCCACCCCAAGCCTCCTCACACACAACACCTACCCCACTGCCCGACGCCATCTTCGCTGCGAAGTGAATGGGAAGCCGGAAAATGCCGTAAAAAGCGGCCTTGAGCCGTAAAGCAAAGCTTGCCTCCAATAAGCTTAGACTCTCGTGTTCTAAACGAGCTAAGCACTGGAGGGCTTCTAAAACAGGATTGTCGGCCCCGCCCCTGCTCCAAAGAAATAGCGCATGCGCAAGGAAAGTTTGAAGCAATACGGAAGTAAGGGCGCCTGGAAACGTTTTTGCCGTGGCTTTCAAAACAAGCGTAGATTCAACTTGTCTTTTCAACCAAAGAGGAAAATGAGATTCGGATCAGTGCTCTCTGATCTAATCTAATCAACCTGTGTGCATTGCCAAGAATTTCCAAACCTTCTTTAAGGCTGAAGCGCCGTTATAGGGGCTCTAGATGCACTAAAAATATGGCCCCAAGAGCGCCGAACTGTTTGTAAAGGCTGCAGCCTTTCCAACGCACATATGCAAAGAGCTTTTTGCGGCTTGTCTCTTTATCTTGAAGCAATGCTATCAAACTTTGGTTAACTCATTTTTCCTTCAGCTGAGAAACAGTCATTCAATCTATAGGGCACAGTTTAATCAACATGATGGGACTTGGGAAGGTTCTTCACTCTAGGGTGAAGAACTCTAGCAGATATCTCACTATACATTGATTTAGTGACGTGACTGTATCTCCAAGTTGGGGGAAGGGGAACTGTGGCTGCTCCCTTCACTGAATACAGAAACATCACCCCAGGGAGGTTACTCCTAGCTCACAGAATCCTCCAGTGTACACTCAAGCGTTTTCCATGGCCTATGCAAACCAATCCCTTGATAACAAATTACCCAAACTACTATATTTAATATTTTATTTAAAATATTATACAACCACTTCTAGAACAGGCACCTCCATGGCAGGACATGGAAGTCAGAGCAGTGATTCTGGCACAGGTAATGGTCTCCAAAATCTCAAAAGATCAGATATCAATCTTGTCAGGTCACTTATTAAGTTCAACATTCAAGATTATTAAACAGACAGCCTCACCCTATTATTAACAATGGATGGGCTAGAGAGATGCCACATCAATATGGGCACTGCTATGCCCTTGGGATAGCATCTCTGTCCTCAAACAAAACAGAAGACAGTCATTGCCCAACTCTTTGCTGTCTCCCAAAAACTCCCTGGACAGGCCAAGGGCAGGTTATGTACAAACTTCCCAGAAACTGGCTCAGAAGCCAGAGCAGAAGGCTAAGTATTTGACTTTTGATCTCAATGGTCAGAATCTTCTCAACCTGAGGTGACTTTCCCAGAGACTTGCTCATAGCAACCATCTCAGCACCTGTTGGCAGCACTCAGTGGCATTTCAAACCTGCCATCTGCCTCGGATGTTAGAGCATGTCTCTTTCACGTACCAGCCATCTGCGCCCATGCAGAATAGCTGCTCACACTAGCCCAGGAGTCCCCAGGGCCTTCTACAGTTCTGTACCCAGGAAGGATGAAGGATGCAGAGGCACTTGTCACCCATCCTGGCCAGCAGTTATGAAGTCCCTCAGGAAGTCAGTCCTAGATGAAACCTTTTCTACAAAGAGCAGCAGATGGCATTCAGGCAAGGATCAAGACTCAGACAGTCGCTTCTGAATTTCAGCCACAAGATTTTCCCGTGTAATGGCCACCTGAAACATAACAGAACTCTCATGTGACAAACTAGAGAGTAATACTAGTTCCTTAGCCACTACTTTTCTGGATTCATTTAACTGTGCAACTGCTCCCACTACTTATGCAACCAGTAGGGAGGAGTATGTGCTTCAACCTGTCCTGGAGAATGTATGCCCTCAAGACTAAAGGAATTCAAACACCTGATCTATGTCTATTTTGTTGATGAGTCTTGAAATACCCATAGAGATTTCGTTTGTCCTTTTGCCCACCCAACCAATCATTGGCTATAATGGTTGCCTAGGGTGGGTGCTCATTCATCTCTATCACGATTAACCCTAGAGATATTTTCTCAGCCAAAAGATATATATTTCTTAAAGAATCTAAGAAAAGTAGAAACACTTGGTCCCTCCTATTTCTGCCTGCCCCCACTCACCTCCTCCCTGCTGGCCACTGAACGGAGCTTGATGACCCCTTCCGCCAGTTCTTGCTCACCAATAATGACCACCAGTGGGATGCCCATGTTCTCACAGTAGTGCAGTTGAGTTAGTAGTTTAGGGTTGTTCTTATACATCAGTTCTGCCTGAAAAGGGTGAAGAAAGAATAGGGGACTTAGGGACTTCCCTGGTGGCACAGTGGTTAAGAATCCGCCTGCCAATGCAGGGGACATGGGTTCGAGCCCTGGTCCGGAAAGATCCCACATGCCGCGGAGCAACTAAGCCCGTCGCCACAACTACTGATCCTGCACTCTAGAGCCCGTAAGCCACAACTACTGAGCCCGCGTACCACAACTACTTACTAAAGCCTGCACGCCTAGAGCCTGTGCTCTGCAACAAGAGAAGCCACCACAATGAGAAGCCCGCACACCGCAAAGTAGCCCCCGCTCGCCGCAACTAGAGAAAGCCTGGCACAGCAACGAAGACCCAATGCAGCCAAAAAATAATTAATTAATTTTTAAAAAAAGAATAGGGGACTTAGAAGTGACCATACTGAAGCAACCTAAGTGTCCATCGACGGATGAATGGATAAAGAAGATGTGGCACATATGTACAATGGAATATTAATCAGCCATAAAAAGAAACGAAATTGAGTTATTTGTGGTGAGGTGGATGGACCTAGAGATTGTCATACAGACTGAAGTAAGTCAGAAAGAGAAAAATAAATACTGTATGCTAACACATATATATGGAATCTAAAAAAGAAAAAAAAATGGTTTTGAAGAACCCAGGGGCAGGACAAGAATAAAGATGCAGACATAAAGAATGGACTTGAGGACACTGGTGGGGGAAGGGTAAGCTGGGACAAAGTGAGAGAGTGGCATGGACTTATATATACTACCAAAAGTAAAATAGATAGCTAGTGGGAAGCAGCCACATAGCACAGGGAGATCAGCTCGGTGCTTTGCGTCCACCTAGAGGGGTGGGATAGGGAGGGTGGGAAGGAGACGCAAGAGGGAGGAGATATGGGGATATAATGTAATGTATAGCTGGTTCATTTTGTTATAAAGCAGAAACTAACACACCATTGTAAAGCAATTATACTCCAATAAAGATGTTAAAAAAAAAAAAGAAAAGAAGTGACCATACCACTCAAACCCCAGGAGCAGGCATATCCAAATAAGTAAGTAGCTCACCCTCATACCCTAAGAAGACACACTAGTGAAGACTAGAAAGATCTTGAGTTCCACCTTAGGCATAAGGTAGAAGTGGGCCTGGTGCATGAATTCCACATATACCTAGATGTTTTGGATATTAGCTCCATTATACCTTGATCCCAGCATCCCAAAGCTCTGCAATTAGCTTCAGCCGTTCTTGGAGAAAGTTCTTCTGTGGTGTGGCCACAAACACTTGGGTCTCTGTGGTCCGTATCTTCTCACCAAAAGTCTAGTAAAAGAGAGAGAGAAGGTAAAACTAATAAAAACTTCCTTTGCACCAATAATTCAAAGAAAAACAAAAACAATCATCAGAAAAACAGTCCAACTGCACTTCCAGAAACATGAGAGTTTTTAAGGTCTGCAGCCCCACTCTAACCCTACCAAGGACCTACCTTCATCCTCTGCTCCACAATGGAGAAGATCCGCTCCACCCCAATGCTGAGCCCCACACATGGCACGTTGTGGCCTTTGGGGTCAAACATGCCCACCAGCCCATCATAGCGCCCACCAGCAGCCACACTGCCCACATTCAGTGGCTCCTCCTCAGCATGAGCTGGGGTCTGTAGCAGCACCGCTTCATAGATCACTCCTGTATAGTAGTCCAGGCCCCGAGCCAGGCTCAGGTCAAAGGAGATCTGTGAGGACAAGGTTATAGTCAGTCTTAGACAAGACTCAGGACCCTGAGAGCCCTAGACACAGCAGGAGGTGCACTCCCTACCCAGCTTACCTTCTCAGCAATTCCAAATAAAGTCAGGTATTCAAATAGCAGCTTCAGGTCTCCCAAGCCCTCTAGGGCCTGCTTGTTCTGGGATAGTCTGGGATCCTGGAACATTTGTTTCACCAAGGATACCCCTCCTGGGGAGACATGTGGGAAGAAATAATGTCTGTGTTATACACCCAGATGTGTTTCATCCAAATGTATCCCTAATATGCTCCAGCTAGTCCTCCTCATTTTCTTAAAAAAAAAGATCCTGATCACATATGACCAGATTCTCCTCTTCTGCCTCCATCTTTGACACCTAAAGACATAACTGGTTACAGTAAGTAAAAAGGTTATTAAATTAAAACCAGGCTCTGGAACTTAGCACATTTATGAAAAGGAGCTGTTTCAGACATAGAAGTTATACACTTATCACCCTCACTCTGGTTCTATCATGTACCTCTGAAAACACTGATTCTTACCTTGACATTGGACGTAATCCCCAATTCGATCAGCTACTTCAGCAGCTAGGCCTTTCTTTGCCACCATCTCATGTCTCACACCTTTCCAAGACATCTGCACAAACACCCAAACATTAGCCTAGCCCCAAGATCCTTCTTTCTCTTAATGGAAAAGGACATCTCATTTCATTCATTATGTATGTCACAAGTAGCTAACACTCTACTCAGCAAAGTCAGAGGTAGCTTAGGAAATCCAGCTGTAATCTCCACTGCACAGCAAAACTCAGGTCTCATTTCAGAATGTCTCCTTACCTTCCTCCCAGAAATAGCTCACTTCCAGCCACCATCTCCTTATTTTCCTCTAAAGGTATATACAGATTTGAAGGCAGGGCAGAAACTCTGATAGGATCTACTGAAGCATGTCTTCTTTGTTACCTTGTCTAGTTTGTCTACCGAGGAGCAGATGGCATGGAACTTGCTTTCAGGAACACCACAGACGGCAAATATCCCATCCAAAATCCGCCGGTCATTGACCTGTGAACTCAATGGAAGTGACCCAAGTGGCTTATGAATGACCTCTCCCTCAAAACAATGGCAGTCCCTACTTGCCTGACTCATAAAAGGGAAAGGAAATTCCACAGGGTGACTATATAGATACAGATATAAAATGCAACACTTGTACTAAGAAAGTCCTAGAGCTACAGGCTTAATGGCTGGGGTCACCTATGTTTTCAAACAGCATTAGGCCAAATCCAGACTTCTTCCCTCAGTCCTCGGCTCTGGCCTCACCTTAATGAGAAAATCCCCAAGCTGCAACCCACTAAGGATTTCACACATGATCTTCAAACACTCTGCATCAGGGATCATAGGGTCAAACTGACCAGCAATGTCAAAATCCTACAGCAAAGAAAAAGGCGAAAAAAAATTAGTGAGCAGCCAGTTCCTAGGTTGTGGTCCCCAGAACTATCAAACCACGCTGCCTCCTTCAGGTCACTTACACACTGGCAGAACTCCCTGTAGCGGCCTTGGACTATGGTTGGGCTCTCCCGACGCCACACCTTTCCAACATGATAGCGTTTCATCTTCTTCACTTTATTCATGGCCAGATAACGAGCAAAAGGGACCTCACATAAATAGGTTAAGGAGGAAGAATACTACATCCAGAGCTTAGCCCCAGTGGAAAGACATTAGGGAGGACTGGGCCTCTATCAACTGGATCTCATCCACTAGGATTAGAACAAGGACTTTCTCTGTCTCCTTTCCCACTATCACCAAGGCATAGCAATCAATAAACATTGAATAGTGTCAAATGAAGGAATCCCTGCAAGTTTGGTAGAAAGCAGGGGAAGCAGAGATAAAAATGACCCAAGAACTTCAAGTCTGGGCCATTCCCTCCCATTCAGATCAAGTCTCAACTGTCTCAGAAGAGTCAAGCTTCAGAACCTGGATTTGCCTACAACTTCTATATCAATGTTTCTTCAAGTGTTCAAGGACCACCTGCATCTTAATTATCCAGGTACCTATTTAAAATGCAGATTTCTGAACACCACTCCAGCTACAGAATTAAGAAAATCTGGGGCTAGAGGTCAAGAATCTGTATTTTTGCAAGCTTCCTCAAGGGATTCTGACACACTATAAACTTAAATGACAGAGCTCCAGGCCAGGCTCTGCTGGCAGAATTGCCTTCTGGAAGAAACTTGAAGTAAAGGCTGCTGCCAATGAACCTATAGGGTCCCAGAGTCACTCCTGTCCCGTTATCAGAGAATGACCTCTGGGTTTTGAAAGAGGTAAGTCAGGCTCCCGTACTTAAAAGGATACAGTAAGGTCATAGCGCAAGGACAATAGCTCTCCACCCTGATCCTTCAGATCATAGATGAGCCCAGAGTCCTCTCCATACTTCTCAGTAAGCATTTCCTGCAGGAGTCAAACAGAAAGTGCCATGGTTAAAAGGAGGACTCCAGAACATAGGCTAGAAGCCCTTTGGGAAAGAAATGGGGTTCCTGCATTTTTTTTCTCCTCTTACCTTTAGCTCAAATGCCGGGGTATCCAACCCCTTTGCTCCATGACGTTTAAAGCAGCTAACAACCATATCAAGAATTTTCTCCCTCACGACCATCTGCTGGGGACTAAGATCTCTGGTGCCCTAGAAACCAAAAGGAGCCAGAGTGAAAACAAAGACAAAGACAAGTCCATTTAAGACAAAGAGTTAAACTACATCTATAATCTAAGGTCTGGAGTTGAAATCTCTTTGAGTTCAGACGACTATGAGCCCCACCCAGTATCTCAAGAATAGTGAAGAATTAGTGAAATAGTGAAAAATTAAAAATAGGGAATACCCTGGGGGTCCTTTGGTTAGGACTCTGCACTTTCACTGCCAAGGGCCTGGGTTCAACCCCTGGTCGGGGAACTAAGATCCCGCAAGCCATGCGGCACAGCCAAAACAAACAAACAAACAAAAACAAAAACATTAAAAGTGGTCAAGAAGAGAAGCACAGGGCAGAACTCCAAGGCACTCTAACGGACAGGGTGGGGCAAAGGGCATTACCTTTGGGGTCTTGATAATAAAATTTGATTTCTCTTGATGTGGTTTCAGTTGGGTTGCTAACGCTGCCTCCGCAACCTGGCAGAAGAAATGTGAGATATGGCTCCTTTCAATACTGGCCAAACCCGTGGTATCTCTGGCCCTGTGTACCACCAACCTGAAAATACTTTTGGCCCTGAGCAACAGGAAGTCTGAACACTATTTTATCTATCCCAATCTCAGCCCACTTCCAAAAACCCAGTTGTATCTGCAATACATATGTAATACATGTGGGATCAGATGTTTACCATACAAGATTCCTCACTATAATTGGAGTTTTTAAAAGTATGAAAAACTTTAACCAGCAAAAAACAAGGAAGGCACAAAGCAACCCAAGACTACCACCACTAACCATATAGGAGTAGGGATTAGTACGATCTCCAGTTCTCAGTTCCTACTCAAAGAGCAAAAAATAAGAATTGTTAATAAGGTAGTAATGGTCATTAGGTTTGGAGATAGGGAAAAAGTAACTGGAAGACAGAAGAGAAACAGCCCAAGAACACAGAACATGCCTGTGGAATGAAAAGGAATGGATTTCCTGATTGAAAAAAAAAAAAAAGCCGATTGATAGGATGCTGTGACTGCAAATAACAAAAGATCTGAGCTCTGTTGTTCATGATAGCACAAAGCATCTACTAGGAACACAAAAGTGTCATTCCCAAGGTAAAACAGAATCTGTGATTTTGATTATCCCCAGCAGGCTGTATGCCCTTCCAGAAATATAGAGCGTGTAGTAGTTCATACTTTGGCAGATTCTGTGCTCCAAAGGACAGCAGGTGAAGCCCACAACCCCTCCTAAGAATCCATAATCTCTGAAAACTAAAAATTTTAAGATAATTCTAATGTGAACTCACTCTACTTATGGCCGTTAGTCATCTCACTTAGTGGGACTATTCATATATTTTGCTTAAAAAAATTTAAATGTGTTTGATCCCAAAAGGTTCAGATAAGGGACTGTGGACCTATATTAAAATACTCCCTTACTATGTAGCCATAGGTAAGTCATTTAACCTTGGAGCCTCCGTTTCTTGAACTGTAAAACGGAAATAATAACCCCAACATCTCAAGATTGTTATGATGATTAAATGACAAAGCATCCTAAAAGGCCTTAGCTCTGTGTCGGTACCTGGTGGGCACTCAATAAAAAACCGACTGTTAATACCGCGGGAGTACAGGCCGCGAGTCTATGCTTTCAGACCTGGAGATCCTGCCCCGACAGACCAGAGCTATCTCTGTCTGGCTCACCTGGCTATGAGAATGGACTGCCCTGATGCATACAGCACCGGGCGGTCGCCGGAGCTGGCCAAACAGCACAGCCCAGGCCCTCCCATGTAGGAGTCCGAGCTGGGGCATCGTGCAGCAGGAGGCAGGATTTCCGGAACACGAGGCAAAGGACCTAGGAAAGAGGCAGATAGGACCCCAGGAAGGGTACAGGGCGCTGTAGAGGCGAAGTCCGAGCACCACAGAAGAGGTGAGCGTTTCTACATCTCCCAAATTCCGGAGGGTGGCTCCAGTCCTCTCTGGCTCCCGCCCAGCTCCCGCACTTCCGGTAAGAGCCGGAAGTGATTGTTGTACTGAGTGGTGGCTTTCTAGGCGTGCGGGCCCTCGACTCGATAGCCGGAAGTCATCCGAGCTGAAGCTGTGGCCCCCACAACCTGTCTAGACAGTAGTCAGCTCCAGTTGGCAGCCAGTATGGCCGATCGTGCGACGCTGGAGGATCTGGTGCGACTTCAGGGAGAGCGCGTGCGGGCCCTTAAGCAGCAGAAGGCCAGCGCCGAGCAGGTACGACCCAGGAGGCAGGAGAGGGGACAAAGGAAGGCCTGGGAGAACAGAGCGGGGAGTGGTCTGCACAGAGGATGGGGATGTGGAAGAAAGGACTGGACTTGTAGGTAGGAGGATGGGCTGGGTGGGGAGGTAGCTGCGGTAGGACCCGAGAGAAGCAAAGCTAGGCTTGGGAGAGAGATATGCCCCACGTCCTGCTGAGGGAGGGATACTGAATGAATGACGGAAGAGGGAGGGGGTGGCAGATGTGGTAGCCCAGCGCCTACTTTCCCTCCACAGATCGAGGAGGAGGTGGCAAAACTACTGAAACTGAAGGCACAACTGGGCCCTGATGAAGGGAAACAGAAGTTTGTGCTCAAAACCCCCAAGGTAAATATTCCTTTAGGGAGCCTCTGAGAGGGTCCCTAATTCCACTCACAAGGACGCATATATGCCTGCTTCTCTGAATCAGGTCATTGAGGAGGATCTGAAATCCTGCAGAGGAAACAACAGTTGGTTGTAGGCGCCAGGCTGGATTGCGCTCTGAGTCATTCTGGGATGGCAAAGTGATGGCAGAAGCTAGGCCAGCTGGGCGCTTAGGGGAGTCTACCTGCTACTGCTACTCCTTCTTTCATTCAGTAAATATTTACTGAGTGCTTACTGTGTGCCTAGCACTGTACAAAGCAGTAAGTGTACCATGGTGAACAATATAGCCCGCCCTCAGGGAGCTTACATTCTACTGAAGGAAACAGACTTAGGAGAAATAATCCCACACATGGATATGTAACTACAAATTGTGTTAAGTGATGTAAAGAAGTAAAAAGGATGCTCTGAGAAAAATAGGGGAGAACTGGGAAGTCTGAAGAAGTGATAGACTAGCTGACCTAATAGATGAGTGGAAGACAGCCGGGTGAAGAGTGTGAGGAAGATAAGTCCAGGTAGGGTATGGAAATCCTGAAGTGAGAAAGAACGTTGGTAGTTTCCAGGAACTATAAAAAGACCTTTATGACTAGAACCAAATAGAGAAGGAGAGTAGAATGGAATGAAGTTGGAGATTCCTAGCTCAACCACCATGATTTCAGTTCAGATGCCACTTTCTGTAAGTTCTGGGTTCCCTTGGCACTTCATAAGTATCTCTGTTATTGCATTTATTGCTGACTTTTCATTATTCACATGGTTTATTTAACCTGAGAGTCTGGGACTAAATAGGTATTCAATGAATGTATGTGAAATTTAATTCCAAAGTAGAAGGGAGATGATCTCTCTTCCTTATGTTGAGATGTCACCGTTTAAGAGTAATTCTTTGGGCTCCTAAAATCATTGAGCTATTCCTTTCTACATATAACTCATTTCAAAGGTTAAAGAGGGGCTTCCCTGGTGGCTCAGTGGTTGAGAGTCCGCCTGCCGATGCAGGGGGCATGGGTTCGTGCCCTGGTCCGGGAAGATCCCACATGCCGCGGAGCGGCTGGGCCCATGAGCCATGGCCGCTGAGCCTGTGTGTCCGGAGCCTGTGCTGCACAACGGGAGAGGCCACAACAGTGAGAGGCCCGCGTACCCCCCCAAAAAAAGTTAAAGAGATGGTGTAAAACCCCAAGGCAGTGACCATCAGTAGTTATTCAAACTATTGGGTGAAAAGATTAATGGGGATTTATGATAGATCAGGCTGACCTCAGCTAAACCCAATGATCAATCTTAGCATCACTAAAAGTAGGACAACCAGACATTATATTCCTCTTGATGTGATGCAATAAGAAGTACACAGCACCACCTATGAAGTATTCTTGCCAAGAAGAATTGTACCTGAATCTAATCAGTCTTCAGACTTAACTACCAGTTTACTGGAAATATGGGAAATGGAGGAAATGTTAAATGACCACATTGAATATACAGTTAACCAAATCTAGAATGAGAAAAATTCTTTCAGAAAAATGACTCAGTTTCCTCAACAAATAAAGGACATTTTTTTTAAAAAAGGGAAAGGAAACTGTTGCAGATTAAATAGACATGAGACATATCAACCAAGTACAGGTTATGAACTTATTAAGAATCTGATTCAAACAGTCAACCATAAAAAGATATTATTGTGGCAGTTGGGGGTAATTAAACATGGTTTGGGCACTAGGTAAAGGGTTGCTGTTAAGTTGTATTGGTTGTAAGAAAGGTATTGTAGTGTTTTGGTTTTTAATCCTTATATGTTAGACAATTATACTGAAATATTTATGGATGAAAGTATATGATATCTGGGATTACCTTAAAATACTGCAGGAAAAAAAAATATTGGGGCTTAGATAAAATAAGAATAGCAGATGTTGATAGTTGTTGGAGGTAGGTAATAAACACAGGGTGGGGTGGTCCAGTGTACTATTCTCTATAATGTGTGTTGGAAAATTTCCATAATTTAATGTTAAAAGAAAATGAGATACAGCAGAAACTAACACAACACTGTAAAGCAATTATACTCCAATAAAGATGTTTAAAAAAAAACAAGAAAATGAGAATATACTGGAGAGTTAATATCCACTTAGTTTGTTGAAATACATTTCTTGACATGTGATTCATAATTAACAGAAAACTCAGTATTATGGGGAAAGGACTTTTTCAAGGAACGTTCCTGGTCAAAATTATTTTCATAATGTTATTTGCCTTTTTCACTTCGTTTGCGATGAAGGTGCAAAAGCACTGGTGTGTAGAACTGCTGGTGTCTTAGCACAAATTAAGATGTTGGCACTGAGCTGTACTAATTAATAACCATTATGTTCTTTACTTTTGTGAACTCACAGTAAAAAAAAAAGATTCAGTTTCACTTAAGAATGTCCTTGATAAAACAGTAAAAATTATTTATTTTATTGAATATCGACCCTTGAGTACACTGTTTTTTAATATTCTGTATGATGAAATGGAAAGCACAGATAAAGCACTTCTGCTGCATTCCAAAGTAGGAAAAATGCTGTGCCATGTGTGAACTGTAGGCTGAACTAGCTACTTTTTTCATGGAAAACCTTTTTTATTTGAAAGAAAAACTGAAAGATAAACTATTGTGTTAAAGATTTGGATATTTGGCAGACATTTTCACAAAACTGAACAAGTGAGCCTTGTCACCTCAAGGAAAACATTCAACAGTATTTGTTGCCAGTGATAAAATTCAAGTGTTCAAGTCAAAGTTAGAACTTGGATTTTCCACCATGAGCTTGACAGGTTCTCAGTACTTGAAGACTTTCCTGATGAGATCTATGGTGACATGAACAAATATGGTTTTTTGATATTGTATAATGAGGCATATCAACATTTGGAAGATCTGTGTAACTGTTATCAAAGAACAAATATTTTCCAAATGACCAATGCATGATATTATAAAATTGTGCCTGCGTAGAATATCCAAAGTACAAGATAGAGTAACAGATATTTTTTAAATTGTACTAAAATATACATAACAAATTTTGCCATTTCAACCATTTTTAGGTGTACAGTTCAGTGGCATTAAGTACATTCATATTGCTGTGCAACCATAACCACTATTCATCCCCCAGAACTTTTTCATCCTACCAAACTGAAATTCTTTACCCATTAAACAGTAACACCCCATTCTACCCTCCCTTCAGCCCCTGGTAACCATCGTTCTACTTTCTGTCTCTGTGAATTCTGGGTACCTTATAATGGATTTTAATGTAACAGTGTGAAAAGTTCATTGATGTACTTTCAGATTCCACATTGCAAACCAATCCTTAAGAAGCTCTCCCTCTGGATTTTGGTATAGTTTAAGAAGAACTACATTAATATCTACAATTAGCTGAAAAGTTTATTAAAAATATTCCTCCTTTTACAATTACACATCTCTGTAAGGCTAGATTTTCTTTATATATTCAACCAGAACAACGTATCACAACAGAATTGAATGCAAAAAGCATATATGAGAATTCAGCTGTCTTCTATTAACCCAGGCATTAAAGATTTGCAAAAATGTAAATCAGTGCCACTCTTCTCACCAAATGTTTTTGTTTTGGAAAGTAGTTAACATTTTTCCTAAAATGTTATTTATGTTAACATGTAATGGATTTTCTTTTTGTTAAGTGAATTAATAGTTTTAAATGTTTGCAGTTTTAATTTATAATACAATAAATATTGATAGGTATAATCCACTTTGGGGTCCTTAGTAAATAGTAAGAGTGTAAAGGGGTCCTGAGACCAAAAAGGTCCTACTTGTGAGTAGCATATAAAAGCCCATACTAGAAGCTCTGACCTGGAAGAACAGAGTTCTAGTACTGACTGCCAGGAACCAGCTGAATGGCCTTAAGTAATGATTTAACTTCTCAACACATTCAAATTCATTAACTTAGCCCTTGTCATAGGGCTATCAGAAAAAAATTAAAGAAAAAAATAGTGGAGACTTCCCTGGTGGCGCAGTGGTTAAGAATCCGCCTGCCAAAGCAGGGGACACGGGTTTGAGCCCTGGTCTGGCAAGATCCTACATGCTGCGGAGCAACTAAGCCTGCATGCCACAACTACTGAGCCTGTGCTCTAGAGCCCGCGAGCCACAACTACTGAGCCCGCGTGCTATAACTACTGAAGCCCACACACCTAGAGCCCGTGCTCTACAACAAGAGAAGCCACCACAATGAGAAGCCGGCGCACCGCAACGAAGAGTAGCCCCCGCTCACCACAACTAGAGAAAGCCCGCGCGCAGCAATGAAGACCCAATGCAGCCAAAAATAAATAAATTTAATAAAAAAAAAAAAAGAGGGCTTCCCTGGTGGCGCAGTGGTTGAGAGTTCGCCTGCCGATGCAGGGGACACGGGTTCGTGCCCCGGTCTGGGAGGATCCCATATGCCGCGGAGCGGCTGGGCCCATGAGCCATGGCCGCTGAGCCTGCACATCCGGAGCCTGTGCTCCGCAACGGGAGAGGCCACGACAGTGAGAGGCCCGCGTACTGCAAAAAAAAAGAAAAAATAGTATTTATTAGGATTTCTTTTTAAGGTATGTTGGGAGAGAATGTTACTTGTAAAATTTGGAATTCGATTCATTAAGCCAGTTTGAGTTGGTTATATGCCTGTCATCAGGTAGATGTTTTCTATTAGGCAGGGGAATGTTCTGTTTCCCAGAAAATGAGTTTAGGAAAATTTCTCAGAGAACAGAGTTCCAAGAATTCTAGAAGATAGAACCAAGCTAAAAAGGGGTTGGAATTTAGAAGGGTGAGAGCAAATGGGTGTGGTAATTAATAGGGAATTGTTTGTACTTGTTTTACAACTCAGTGACCTGTAGGAAAACCTAAGTTTGGGGCAGGGTTTTCATTTGCCATCATTGAAGTCATGCTTTTATATTTCTAGACCTTACTGTTCTTTGTTTTTAAACCCCATCCCTGGTTCTCTGGCTGATTTTGACTCCAAGGGCACAAGAGACTACAGTCCCCGGCAGATGGCAGTTCGGGAGAAGGTGTTTGATGTAATCATCAGCTGTTTCAAGCGCCACGGTGCAGAAGTAATTGATACACCTGTGTTTGAACTAAAGGTGAGGGGTGGATGAGGAGAAATTGCCTGGTGGAATAATGGGTATACAAACAACAAAGAGGATGGCAAGAGAGTGAGGCCCAAAGGTCTCTCTCTTGTTGCAGACAAAGATTGGCATTTTCTCCATGAGAAGGGGGACAGGACTGGCATAGAGAAAGAGGCCCTGCTTTTTATTTACCTTGGTTGTGGCCGGCAGCATCCAAAAGAGAGCCCTTCTCAGGGGTGGAAGTTGTTATGGCTCCTGTCTACATTGAATTCCATGGCACCTGTACTTGAGATGTTTCCTAGATACATGTAAATCGAACATATAAAGGATAAATATGCAACCAGTCTCCTATTGGTGGACCCTGAGGTTGTTTCTAGTTCTTTGCTATTAAAAAACAGTTCTTTGCATCCCTCCCTGCTTAAAACCCAGTAACTCCCAATGCATTTATAATAAAATCCAAACTCTTTACTCAGGCTTACAAGGCACTACACGATGTGGCAACTTGCCTACCTTTCCCACCTCATCTCATGCGCTTCTTCCCCTTGCCCACTGTGCTACCATGGTCTTTTTCTATTCCTGGAACATACTAAATACGTTTCGATCTTCGAACCTTTGTTCTTGCTCTTCCCTCTTGCTGAACTTCCTTTTTCTCTAGCTCTCTGCATGACTTTAATTCCAGAGTAAATTAGACATAACAGATTTTAATTTCAGATTTCAACTAAAATGCCATTCCTCAATTACTCCTCTCCAACTGCCTTGTCTAAAGTAGCCCTTGTCTATCACATTGACCTATTTTATTTCCGTTAAAGAAGCTATCACTATCAAAAGTTATGTTAATTTGTTTCCTTGCATTAATGTACTGCCTGTCGCTTTTCATTACTATAGAAGATCCATGAGGGTATGGACTGCCTTTGTTCACTGATGTATACACAGGGCTTAGAACAATGTCTGGTACTAGTGGGCATTTATCTGCAGGGTAAATTCACAGAAGTAGAATTTCTGGGTCAAATGGTTGTACTCATTCCTATTTCTACCAACTATATTAGTTTGCTAGTGTTCCCATATCAAAATACCATAGACTGGGTGTCTTAAAGAACAGAAATTTATTGTCTGGAGGCTAGAAGTCCAAGATAAGCTGTCAGCAGGTTTGGTTTCTTCTGAGGGTCATGAGGGAAGGATCTGCTTAAGGCCTCTCTCACTGGCTTTTAGATGGTGTCTTTTCCCTATGTCTTCACATCATCTTCCCTCCTCTGTGTCCAAATTTCCTCTTTTTATAAGGACATGAGTTATATTGGATTAAGACTCATCCTAATGACCTCATTTTACCTTAATTACTTCTAAAGACCCTGTCTCCGAATAGAGTCACAATCTGAGGTTATGGGGGGCCAGGTGGGTGCAGGGAATAGTGCTTCAATATATGAATTTCGAGGGGACACAATTCAGGCCATAATACCAACCACTGTATTCTCAGGCCATAACACCAACCATTGTATGAGTGTTTCTATTTTCTGCACACTGGGAATTTTCAGGTTTTTTGAACTTTGCCAGTCTGGTAGTGAAATATGTTATCTTGTTGAAGACATCACAGGGCAAGGACTCTCAGTTTTGGCTTTTGACAGTGTTCAAATCTCAGGCCGTCATAAAAACATTTATCTTTGTTGATCTAATGACCCACTCCTAGGCATTTATACTCCAAAAAAATATTCAAAAGAAAAAACTGTGTACCCAAATATATTTATTGAAATGCTATGGAATTTTTTTTTCAATTGGAATAACCTAAACATCTATCAGTGTAACACTAGGAAGGAAGGAAATAGCTTCTTCTCACTAGAATATTATGCAGCTTTTTTTTTTTGGCCATGCCGCACAGCTTGTGGGATCATAGTTCCCCAACCAGGGACTGAACCCAGGCCCTCCGCAGTGAGCGCACAGTCCTAACCACTAGACCGCCAGGGAACTCCCAATGCAGCTTTTAAAAATAATACTTCAGCTCTGTCACAAAATGGAAATGTGATAAGCAGAAAACCAAATTGGTATTTCCTTGATTATAACTACATCAAATAAGGAAACATTGGGAGAGAGAACAGAGGAAATGTAGATAAGTTGAAATCAGTCATAGTTAGAATGGTGGGTTTTTGTTTTTAAAACTTCCTTTCAAATTGTTATATTTATCATTATGGTCACATTTCTTTATGTTTTCTCCAGGAAACACTGACTGGAAAGTATGGGGAAGACTCTAAGCTTATCTATGACCTGAAGGACCAAGGTGGGGAGCTGCTGTCTCTTCGCTATGACCTCACTGTATCTTTTTAAACTTGGGATGTATTGGCCCTTACTGGGCTGGGGCTTTTTCTAGCCTCAGGTTTGGGGGCAGCTAGACATAGGTGGGATCAAATATAATGCATCTTGCAGTCAGGGAAGTTATTTCTCTAAACCAGGAGCTGGGCTTTGGCTAAACAGAGCATAGCTAGCCTTTGAAGGCTTCTGAATCCTGAGTGAGACCTCAGCTTTATGTCAGGGTCCAGTTCTGACTCTGCCAACAATCCCCTGGATTCAGAATACATCTCCCTTGCCCTGACTGGTGGACAGAGTTCTCCCTAATTGACCAACAGCACATTTCCTTTATCTCCAAGCTATGTCAGAGAATCATCTGCTTAGAGATCCCTACTTGGGGCCCTTTTTCTGCTCCCTGGCCAATCTGCCCACCCCCCTGCTGTGCTCAGCATAGCCCACAAAGAAAAGAGCCTTAATATTTTATGAGACTTCAGCTGCCCTGTATGGTAACAAAGTTGATTCTTGCTGATGTTCAGAAATGCTGTTAATCTTACAGATGGTGGTTTTATCCACACAGGGTGCGGTTAGACCCCAGCTTCTGTTGGTGATGATAATCAACTTCCAGACTGTGGAAGGTGGGGCTTTCCCCTTAACTCTTTGTCATCAGGTTCCTTTTGCTCGATATTTGGCAATGAATAAACTGACCAACATTAAACGCTACCACATAGCAAAAGTGTATCGGCGGGATAACCCAGCCATGACCCGAGGCCGATATCGGGAATTCTACCAGTGTGTGAGTATGGGGGCAGGATGGGTAAGGAGGCCCTCCCTTGAGCCAGTAGAATCTATTGAGTATTTATGGTGTCCTGAAAAATCTAGATGCCCCAGATAATGCTAACCCTAAGATTTCTTTAGTATTTTCATATACAGGACAGGGATTATGCTCCTCATTTTATCTGAGGAAACTTGAGGCTCAGCAAGATGAAGAGATCATAGGGATAAGAAAGGCAAAGTTAGGACTAGAACTCTTGGTGCAGTGCTTTTTATATTAAACCACAGTGATAGGATCAGCACAAAGGATGAGGTACTGTCGCATAGACTGGTGGCACAGCTTCTGAATGAATAAAGGACTAAGGCCGTATAATTGCTCCCACAACAGTGGAAGGAAATAAGGAAAAATAGATGAGTGAGATAATGAAGGAATAGCCCTGTGGATGGGAAGAAAACCAGGACTGGTAAGAGACCCAGGAATACTGGGGTTTTGCTCTGGGCTGACAGTCAGACGGAGAATGAAGAATGTGGTCTGCGCATGAGTGCAAAGAGGCCTCCTTCATAGAAAGCAGAGCTCTCAGGAGTCCTCCCTCAAGGTTAAATCCCTGAGGACCTCTAGCTAGCCCTCTCCCTACAGGATTTTGACATTGCTGGGCAATTTGACCCCATGATTCCTGATGCAGAGTGCCTGAAGATAATGTGTGAGATCCTGAGTTCACTCCAGATAGGCGACTTCCTGGTCAAGGTCAGAGCTGAATGGGGCTGGGAGGGCAAAGCTGGGCCTGGCCTCTCACAGGAGAAGGTCCTTGTGCAGAGGAACCAGTAGCCTAAGTGTCCAAGGCTATCGAGGGTCATGTAAGGAGATTCTCTTCTCACTATGCCTTGGGTCGCTGCAGGTGAATGATCGGCGCATCCTAGATGGGACGTTTGCCATCTGTGGTGTTCCTGACAGCAAGTTCCGCACCATCTGCTCCTCAGTGGACAAGCTGGACAAGGTAATGACCCAAACACCTGACTCTTCTTTTCCCAGATCCCACCCTGCCCTGAGAAATGGAAAAGACTATGCCCACAGAGGAAGATTAGCCCCAGGATATAGGTTGATGGGCAGCTTCTGCTTAAGACCACCCCCTGAGAAGGGCTCACACTTGCTCTGCACTGGGAAAGCTGCCCAGGGTTCCCTGACTGGTATCTGTCTGCTCAGGTGTCTTGGGAGGAAGTAAAGAGTGAGATGGTGGGAGAGAAGGGCCTGGCACCTGAGGTGGCTGACCGCATTGGGGACTACGTCCAACAGCATGGTGAGAAACAAACCCTGCCTCCCCGGCAGCCATCCCACTGCCCTCAAGCGAAAGCCAAACTCCTCCGTGTGTGTGTGTGTGTGTGCGTGCGCGCGCGCGCGCACACGCACACTAGAGACAGAGGGAAGGGGAATGCATGTGTGTGTATGCACACATGCATACATGTGTAATCCAGAGGAAAATTGTGTGTGTGTGTGTGTGTGCGCGCGCGCGCGCGCGCCTGCGCACACACACTGGAGACAGGGAAAGGGAATGCATGTGTGTGTGTGCACACATGCATACATGTGTAATCCAGAGGAAAAGGTAAAGCCCTTATATTTTTCTTCTTGTCAGTCTGGCTTACAAATCTGTCTCCCCAGGTGGGGTATCCCTGGTGGAACAGCTGCTCCAGGATCCTAAATTGTCCCAAAACAAGCAGGCCTTGGAGGGCCTGGGAGACCTGAAGCTGCTCTTTGAGTATCTGACCTTGTTTGGCATTGCTGACAAGGTGAGTCAGGTTGGGATGGGAGCCTTAGCTGAGCTCCGGGGCTGGAGGCCTTTGATCCTCATCTGCTGCTGACCATGTTCTTATCCCTCCAGATCTCCTTCGACCTGAGCCTGGCTCGAGGGCTGGACTACTATACCGGGGTGATCTTTGAGGCGGTGCTGCTACAGCCCCCAGCCCAGGCAGGGGAAGAGCCCCTGGGTGTGGGCAGTGTGGCGGCTGGAGGGCGCTATGATGGGCTGGTGGGCATGTTTGATCCCAAAGGGCGCAAGGTGCCATGCGTGGGGCTCAGCATTGGGGTGGAGCGGATCTTCTCCATTGTGGAGCAGAGGCTGGAGGTAGGTCTTGTGGCTGGGTGGAAGACATTCTGGGCAGATGGTGGCACCTGAGCTCTCTTCTTTGATCTCTAAGGGGGCAAGTAGTACTGCATTGGGCAAGTTGCATCTTTGCAAAGAAATGGAGAGAAGACTGTTGCTGTCCTTCAGACTCCCACCCCATTATAGGCCAGCTTGACGGATCTTTGATCATTCTTTCTTCACAAAATCCTTTGCTCCCTACTTCCTTCAGAGCTGTCAGGAATCTAGGCTAGTATATCCAAAGACCTGGATCTTCCTCATAATACAGAACACTTAATACTTTACTACTCTGTGCTAGGCACTGTGCTTAGTGCTTTTCATGCATTGTCTAATAAAACTCTTAAACAGCCCTCTGAGGATAGCTACTTTTATTATTCACATTTCTCAGGCAAGGGAACTGAAGATTATAGATCAAATAATTTGCCCAAGGTTTAAGTGGCAGAGTCAGAATTCGGATGCAGGCAGTCCAACTCCAAAGTCTTGCTCCCAACCACTCTGTGATATTGTCTCTAAGTGGGAAGCGTGTATCTGAGGCTGTGGGATCCCTCAGATGGCTATCCTGACTCTCTAGCACTTAGAGTAACATGAAGGAAGCCCTTCTTGGCCTCAAGCCCACCTTTGTTGCTACTGCTCTTAAGTGGCTGGTTGCCTTTCATCCCTCGGATAATGCTCTGGCAGTAACCTTCCCACTGCTCCCACCCTTTTCTCTAGAGTGGAACCCACTGGTGTTTTCCAATTGAGGTCACTGTTCCAGTAGGCATCTTATGTTGTAAGAACAACGGGAATAGTTTTCCAGAAAAAGAGACAGCAGCAGCATTCTTTCTCCCCTCCATCCACACACCCCCGAAGTTAAGCCCTATGGCTGACGCATAAGAGACACAGTCTCCTTGTGGGAACTAGGACTGCCAGGGGTGATTGGATTGCCTGGGTGAGCTCAGAATATCACTTATGATACATAAGGTTCTAGATGGAGATAAGCTTGAAGTTACTGTACATAAGCTACCTTTGCCCTCCATTATTAATTCTGGCAAGTCATATGTACAAGCCAGTCAGTTCATTTCTTATTCTTCTAAGAGCTACTTTTTGCCCAATTGCTAGATGAGAAGACTAGCCTGCCCTGGTGGAGTTGGGCCTGGTCTCAGAATCCTGACAAGAGCCTGCTCTGTTTGCTCTTTGAAGGTGTTGTGAAGGGTAGCCCAGTTCTTTCTTAACTGCTTCTTCCCTAGGTCTTGGAGGAGAAGGTACGGACCACAGAAACACAGGTGCTTGTGGCATCTGCACAGAAGAAGCTGCTGGAGGAGAGACTGAAGCTCATCTCAGAGTTATGGGATGCTGGGATCAAGGTAGAGGAGGCAAGCCCCAGGGTGGCAGCAAATTTGGGAGTGCTGGACACAAACGAAATAAAAGCTTATCCATAGTGGCCCTGCCATTACTGTGACTTCTTGGGGTGAAGGTCAGAGAAAGGTGCCAACTTGGGCCCCAGGGAGATTGTCCCAGAGGACTGCAGAAGACAGCCTTCATCTCCTTCCCTGGTCCCCTGCAGGCAGAGCTGCTCTACAAGAAGAACCCCAAGTTACTGAACCAGCTGCAGTACTGTGAGGAGGCAGGCATCCCACTGGTGGCCATCATTGGTGAGCAAGAGCTCAAGGACGGGGTCATCAAGCTCCGCTCGGTGGCCAGCAGGGAAGAGGTAAGTAGGTGCACAGGAAGGCTGAGGGATGGGGAATGTATGCCATTTCGGCAGACCAAGGCCAAAAGTTACTGTACACAAGCCAGACCAAGGCCAAGGCCCATTCAAGACCTAAGCAAAAGCCTGGCATTCATATTAACGCCCAGTCCTAAAGGACTTAAGGGGGTAATATGTTACTATGGTCATGGTAGGGTAAAATCTCCATCCCCACACATACCCTGTGTCTCTCCACCTCCCCCAAGAAGCGCTGTCTCCCCTGAGGTGTTTGATTGGGTTCCTGCGCCCAGCTGAGCCAGGCCTGATGACTAGAGGAAGGCATGGGTGCTCAGAGAGCAGTGGAACACAAGATGCTCATACCACCTTGTTCCTCCATCCTGGCCAGGTGGACGTCCGGAGAGAAGACCTTGTGGAGGAAATCAGAAGGAAAACAAGCCAGCCCCTTTGCATCTGCTGAGTTGAACTATCAGAGGAAAGCGGGACTGGCACAATTTAAGGCTAAGACAAAACTGCATACGTACTTCAACAGCTTTGCACGTTTCCTTCCCAACAGGAAGACCTGAAGAGTGGTCAGAACAGAGACTTTTTTATTTTTATTATGATTATTTTATTGGTAATCACAGGCAAAAATGGCCACCCAAAAATGGGTGGGCCACGGGGAAATGGCCCAAGCTGGTCTCCTCGGCAGGGCCCTCCAACCAGGTGAAGGGAACGCTTCCCGAAACCAGCCGCCGCGGAAGGTCCAATAAAATGCCTCAACCACTGGAGCCTGCCTGTGTCACTACTGCCTAGCCCTGCCTCCCCTGTTAGAGCCTGGGCCTCCCACTGCGACCACTTCAGCGGTGGAAAATGGGGAGAGACACTTACAGTAGCTCCCACGGGGTATTCCGCAGGGGGAAGGGCGCCCCTGACGTTCTCGCCTCCAGCCTCCATCCTGCCGGTTTGCGAGCCGTGTTTTAGGAGGTGGGGCTGCCCGCAGACCCACCCACTAGGGTCTCTAGCTTTCACCTGAGGGTCTGAGGTTCCCGCGGCGCACGTGCGGCGGATACCCCCACCCCCTTGGTGGGCGGGGTCGTGCTCAGAGCCAATGAGAGCTTGGGGGTGGAGAAGTAGGGAAGCTTCCAGAGGGGCAGATAGGGAGGAGGTTATAAAGGGGGTACGAGCGAGCCAGCGGGAGCGCAATGCAGTCCAAGCGGGAGTGTGAGGTAAGTGTTTGCCTACCCGGGGGTCGGTGAGCCCTGGACATAACAGGCGAGGTGGGGGTGGACGCGGCGATAAGGCATTCCAACCTGCCTTTTTCCCCCTCAGCTGTGGTGTGAGAGGGTGAATCCAGAGAACAAGGCGGCGCTGGAGGCGTGGGTCAGGGAGACGGGCATCCGCCTGGTGCAGGTGAACGGGCAGAGGAAGTATGGCGGGCCACCCCCAGGTACGGTAGTCCCAGCCCTCCGCCTACGGGAGGGCTAAGGCAGCCTCGACGGCCACGAGCCGCCGCGTTCGGGGGAGGGAGGGGCCTACGCCGAGGCTCCACAGTCAGAAACTTATAACTACCCCGTTACCCGCCCCCCCAGCTGATGAAACTCATTGTCTGTGG